>NC_079504.1:58026613-58340944 GCF_030052815.1 Hevea brasiliensis | reverse complement strand
CTCATCCTAAGGACTACTGTTCATGTAGTCAAAAATCTGGGTTGCAAGGTTGCTAATCCGGATTTGGTCATTTTTAAGGTCAGTTTCTAGGCAGAATTTTGGCAACATTTCTATGAAAGTTGGCCTATTTGGTGTCTAGTTTCACCTCCCATTAGCCTCATACCAATTGGGTTCACAGTTTGGCACTTATGGCCTAATTTAGGTACTGCCTTCAATACACAACCTGCACAAAGCACATACACTTCCAATTTGATGTTCCTTCTCCTCCTCATTACTTCAATATTCAATCAATAACACTTCCATATATATATTGTACACAATTCCAGCAACAATTTTGGGCAGAATATTCAAGTGCTCAATGCACACAATTCAACATTTTGTTCAACATTCACTTTCACCAAAATTCAACATATCTCAATGTCAATATTACACATACACTTCAACATAATTATACTTCAATATCACTTACACTTGCTGCCCACAATTTAACATTAGCATATTTCATTAATAACTACATGTTCACACACAAATTCATGCTATTAGGGGCTGCCAAACATGGCAGTTTGCTCAAGGCATCAAGGTTCCATTTTACATCCTTAATTCAAACACTACATGCACATACTTAGATACAAACTTACGACAACTTTCATTTGAATTAATCAACCTTCATTTCCATTCATTAGAAGTAAAATAACTCAAGCTCAACAAAGGTTCATGGCTACCAAAAATGGACAAGTCCATTTCTCACTATTTCTTTCATTTCTCTTCACCAAAATACTCACCTCAACCTAAACACAAGGTTTACTAAAGCAAGGGAGAGGTTTTGGACACTTACCACTTTTGAAGCTTATCAAAACTTCACCAAATCTTTCTTTTCTTGTTGCCAATATCTTCCCCAAGGTGAATATGCAAGCTTTAATGAAGGAAAGAAGTGGAAAGGATGGCTAGAACATGCTTGCATGGAGGTAGAGCAAGGTGCGGCAATGGAGTTCTTCCATGGTGGAAATTCGGCTGGTTTGTGGAAGGTTGAAGATGAAGTGGTTTCTGCCCACTAATGGCTTAGATAAATGTCCCAAGGCTTGAGTTAGTGGAGCACTAACTCTAAATTAATTGTTTAATTAGTTAAACTTTCATTATTTGCACCTTTAGCTCAATTCCTTCACTATTTACATAATGTATCACCATTTAATTTTTCATGACATTTATAAAGTGTAATATCATTTATTTTTAATGGAGATTGAGGTCAAAAGGCAACACTAGGTGTTAAATGACCAAAATACCCCACTTCGGGTTATATTCCCAATTTTTCATTAACACAGATTTTTGTCTGTTTCTTGATTTTTCATTTTTCTTTATGCTAATTTACTAATTTTTCTTTGATATTTCTAGTGTCAATTACATTTCAATAAACCTTTATTTATGTCTCAAAATTAGATTCAGAGGGTTCCTCGCGATCCTGGGGTCGGCAACAGCCTTCCTAGTGCAGTCACCCATCGCTGTGGTGCCGGCTCATTTAACTTAGCTTCATTTTCTCTCTTTCATTTTTTTCTTTGATTTTTCTTGTATTTTCTTTTTATTTATTTCATCATTATATGTCTGTTCACTATCACCAAAGTGTAGTTCCAGACATCCTAACTCGCTCGGATCGTTATTTGGCCATCGGGCAATAGAACGCATGAGAATACGTCTGATGGGGATGTTACAACTCTTCCCCTCTAAATAAAAATTTCGTCCTCAAAATTTACCTGATGTGAAGAGCTGAGGGTACTGTTGTCTCATTGTCTCCTCGCTCTCCCATGTTGCCTCTTCTGTGTTGTGGTGTCTCCATAGGATTTTCACTAGTGGAATTGTCTTGTTTCTGAGCTCTTTTACCTCTCATGCCAAGATTTTAATTGGTTCTTCTTCATATGTCAGGTCAGGTTGTACTACAATTTCTTCTGCTGAGATGGCATGTGAAGGATCTAATCTGTATCTTCTGAGCATCAAGACATGGAACACATTATGTATCTTATCCAGCTCAGGTGGTAAGTCTAATCGGTAGGCTACTGGTCCCACACGTTCAATAACTTTATATGGGCCAATGAACCTAGGGCTTAATTTTCCCTTTTTCCCGAATCTCAACACTTTCTTCCACGGTAATACTTTGAGAAATACCTTCTCGCCAACTTCATACTCAATGTCTTTTCTCCTCAAGTCAGCATAAGATTTATGTCGGTCTGAGGCAACTTTCAAATCGGCCTTTATCAGTTTCACCTTTTCCTCTGTCTGTTTTATCAGGTCTGGCCTCACTAGCTTATCTTCACCCAATTCAGTCCAACATACAGGTGTTCTGCATTTTCTCCCATACAGTGCTTCATAGGGTGCCATTTGTATGCTAGCTTGATAGCTATTATTATATGCAAATTCTCGCTGGAAGGTATCTGTCCCAACTTCCCTCAAACTCAATAACACAACTTCTCAGCATATCCTCGAGGACCTATCACACATATTCAGTTATTACTATCATTATTATCAGTTTATTGTTTGCAATAACTTAGTGAGTTTCAAAATTTACCTGGATTATTCTTTCTGACTGTCCATCCGTCTGAGGATGAAAAACCGTACTAAAATGGAGTTGTGTGCCTAAGGATTCTTGTAATCTCTTCCAAAATCTAGATGTAAACCTCGGGTGTCTATCAGATATAATGGAAAGTGGAATTCCATGTAGTCTAACTATCTCACTGATGTACACTCGCTAGCTTTTCCAAAGGAGTAGTCGGTTCTAATCGCGTAAAATGTGCTGATTTGGTCAACCTATCCACAATCACCCATACTGCATCATGCTTCTTCTGAGTGAGAGGTAGACCACTGACAAAGTCCATAGTGACTCGGTCCCATTTCCATTCAGGTATGTTTATGGGCTGTAACAAACTTGATGGAACTTGATGTTCTGCTTTGACTTGCTGACATGTCAAGCATCTAGTTACATAGTCAACTATGTCCTTCTTCATACCTGGCCACCAGTATTGGAGTTTCAGGTCATGGTACATTTTTGTGCTTCCTGGGTACATAGCATACACACTGTTATGTGCTTCTTTCAGAATACTGGTTTTCAACTCTTTATCATGGTACACATACTCTTTCTTTATAGTACAGGCACCCATTTTCTTTCACTTTATATTCAGTTTCCTTCCCCTCAGTTATTTTGCCCATAACAGCCATTAATTTCTCATCTGTCTTCTGCCCATCCTGTATCTGTTGTAACAGATTCGGCTTCACTTGCAACTTAGCCAAAATAACTCCATCATGAGTTAAGGAGAGTTGGGCATTCAAAGATCTTAATGCTACAATAGATTTTCTACTTAAAGCATCAGCGACTACATTTGCCTTGCCAGGGTGGTAGTCAATCACACAATCATAATCTTTCAGGAATTAAATCCATCGCCTCTGTCTCAAATTAAGTTCCTTTTAGGTTGGCAGATACTTTAGACTCTTATGGTCTGTGTATATGTAGCATTTTTCTCCATACAAGTAATGCCTCCATATCTTCAATGCGAAGATAATTGCTACTAACTCTAAATCATGAGTAGGGTAATTCTTTTCATGTGGCATTAACTGTCTGGAAGCATATGCAACCACTTTCCCTTCTTGCATGAGTACACACCCTAACCCATTATGTGAGGCATCACTGTAGACTACAAAGTCTTTTCCAGACATTGGCTGTGTTAACACTAGTGCCTCTATCAACATAGCCTTCAGCCTCTCAAAACTGGCTTGACACTTGTCATTCCAGTCAAATTTCATATTCTTGTGTAGTAATTTGGTCATTGGAGCAGCTATCAGGGAAAATCCCTTTACAAATCTTCTATAATATCCAGCTAATCCCAAGAAACTTCTGATCTCAGTTGTATTTTTGGGAGGCTTCCATTCCATCACTGCTTCAATCTTCTTGGGATCCACTCTAATCCCTTCAGCTGATACTACATATCCAAGGAATGTAATCTCATTCAACCAGAACTCACACTTGGACAATTTACCATATAATTTCTTCTCTTTTAGAGTCTACAGAACAATTCTCAAATACTCATCATGTTTTGCTTTATCCTTGGAATACACCAGGATGTCATCAACGAAGACCACTATGAACCGATCTAAATATTGATGGAAGATACGGTTCATAAGGTCCATGAATGCTGCTGGAGCATTTTTTAACCCAAATGGCATCACCAGGAATTCATAATGCCCATACCGGGTTCTAAATGCAGTCTTAGGCACATCTGCATCCTTAACCCTTAGTTGATGATACCCTGATCTGAGATCAATCTTAGAAAACACACCAGCTCCCTTCAACTGATCAAACAGATCGTCAATTCTAGGCAATAGATACTTGTTCTTCACTGTTACTCTGTTTAACTGCCGGCAGTCAACACATAACCTCAGTGTCCCATCTTTATTCTTTACAAACAGTACCGGAGCTCCCCACAGTGACACACTGGGGCGTATGAACCCCTTATCTAGTAATTCTTGTAGCTGGATTTTTAACTCTTTCAATTTAGCAGGTGCCATCCTATATGGAGCAATTGAAATTGGAGCTGTACCTGGCATAATCTCAATAGCATTTTCAACTTCCCTTTCTGGTGGCAAACTAGGCAATTCCTCAGGAAATACCTCAGAGAAATCCCTTACTGTGGGTATGTCAGACAAGTCAAGTTTACCCTGCCTATTGTCAACCACGTGTGCCAGATAGGCTTCACACCCTTTTCTCAACCATCTCCTTGCAACTGTAGCTAAGATGACATTGGACAAGAAATCTGTCCTTTCACCCACTACTATTATTTCTTCGTTCTCAGCAGTTTTCAGAGAGATTCTCTTCAATTTACAATCTACTATTGCCTGATGATGGGATAACCAGTCCATTCCCAAAATCACATCAAACTCATGGAAAGGTAATTCGATTAAGTCTGCTGAGAACTCTTTCCCTTCAATCTTCAATGGACAGCCCTTATACACTTTGTTTACTACCACACTGTGGCCTAGCGGATTTGTGACTAGGATATCTTGGTCACTTTCCTCTACTGGTTTTCCCTTTTCTACGGGCAGCTTGATACAAATATATGAATGAGTAGATCCAGGATCCACTAATGCATGCACAGAAGTATTATAACGGAGGAACATACCCTTGATGACATCTGGAGCATCCTGTTCCTCCTGTGCCCGTATAGCATAGGCTCTGGCTGGTTTTCTCGCTTCCGCTCTCCACAGATTCTCGACATGTTTTCGTGAAGTATCGGCTGCCTCAGCCTTACCCGGCCTTCTACCCCTTGAAGCTGGAGGGGCAGGCCTATCAGTTGATACTGGAGTGGATGTAGCAGTTCTGTGAGGACAATCTCGAACTAGGTGGTCTGTAGATCCACACCGTAAACAAGCACCTATCATCCTCCAACATTCACCCTTATGCCATTTTTGGCAATGTGGGCAAGCAACAGATACTATTGGGGCTGGTCCCCTGTACCCTATCCCTGGAGAGCTAGCCATTGAAGGGGTGGACTGACCTCTCCTTGGTGCAAACTAAGATTTGGGCCTCTGTGACTGACCCTGACTTGGTGCTCTACTAAAACTCTGAGTAGGCGAACCTCTGAATTTCTTACTAGGGGCAGAAGATGTACCGGTCTGACCCTGACCTCTTTTCTGCTATCTGTCCCTTCTGTTCTGCTCATTCATTCTAACTTTTTCAACCTTCAGTGCGGCTTCCACTAATTTGGCAAACTCTGTAATCCCCAAGGCTATAATCATTACTTTAATGTTATCATTGAGTCCTTCATACTTAGCCACTATTAGCTGTCTCTGGCGTAGGGTAATAAACTCCCTTCTCTTCTCTTCTCTTCCAGGTATACACTGCCCACATACTTCTTTCTGAACTCAGTGAGAAAGAAATCCCAAGTTATCTGTTCTGGTGGCACCTCACTAGCTACTATATCTCACCACTGGTATGCATCATCTTACAGTAATGATACAGCAGCTTCCAAATTCTGCTCTGGAGTACAATGAAGTTGTTTCAAGACTCTTCCAGTTCTGTCCAACCATTTTTCAGCTGTGACAGAATCATCTTCCCTTTTGCCCAGAAAGTTCACTGCTCTAAACTTCCTGAGTCTCTCCATATGAGATTTTTGATGTGGAGGTGGTGGTGGTGGTATAACTCCTGCCATCTGACTAAAGAACTAAGCCATTTGCTAAAATGTGGCTGGTGCACTGCATCGGTGGAGCAGTTCCTCCTATCTCTCGGCTCACCATAGATGGAGCATGACTTTCCACTTCCTCATCTACCGCTCTCTGCGATGTGGAGTCCATATTCTGATCAAAATAACAAAAAAAATCAAAAGATCTGCATTAGAGTCATCTTAACACTTACAATGCAATGCATGATATGCAATCTATCTAGGTCCAGAAATGCCTAAACCGTGCTCTGATACCACTAAATGTAACACCCTCACCCGTCTACAGTGTAACTGAGCAACGCGTGTTACACGGCGTGCCGAAGCACTTAGTTTGTGATTATCACATTTTCTAAACTCAATTTGATTTTAAGAAGACTTTATGTGCTATTCATAGCATACTGGTTCTATTTTCACACTTTAATAAAATCAGTGTTTTAAAAATGGTAATAAAAATTTGGCAAGGTGCCATCTATATTTAGGAAAAACTATCCTTCCAAACCTGTTGAAAACAGTTTAATATGATGATATCAAAATCTCAAATATTTCACAGTCTCTATATTTCTCAGTAAAGTCAATAGACTTTTACAGTCATTAAACAGTTCCATAATGCAGTCCATAATAATTTAAATATATACAGAAAATCTTCATGTTATTTAATATGTACAAAATTTACAAACTTCAGAGCTTTCATAACATTACTAAATACAGGGCTAAATTTCAAATATACAATAAAAGTACAAAATACAAAATATCCTAAGTCCTATCATGTATGCAATGCAGTGCAGATGACTCTGGACTCCTATGCAGATCTGATGTCTCACCCGATCGTAGGTCTGTTGGGCTCCCCAGCTGTGTCTCCAATGCCAACACATTACAAAAGCAACGCGCTAAGCAATTTTGCTTAGTGGTGCCAAATATAAAGAAATATACACTAAAATAAAGTAAATAAAGTGTTTACGAATTTTTGGTGGTCTTTGTATGTCAAGAGATGGATTTATGTATTTGAATTTAATATTACTTGAAATACTGCACGTGTAGCATATATCTTGACGATGGATAAGCGGATATACTCGCCTTTGGGTACCTAGTACCTCAGGCCATCACACCATCGGTCACAAAGTGTCTCCCGGTGTGCAAATAGTGTGGCTAAGAAGCCATATAGTCAATCTGGCGATAAGCCAAGAATAAATACACAATATGTATAGTCGTAGGCTATTAAAGTCACAGTACGGCATAATAAGCTGTAGAAACACAGTATGGCATGAAGCCATTTACAGAACAGCTGCCAGAAACCTATTTGCATGCCAACCTATCCATACTAGTCAACTAGGCAAACTAGGGCACATTATAAATTAATTGTTTAATTCTTTAATTTTTTTGAGTTTACTAACTATTATATAATTCACAAGTCAATGCATATGTTGACCTTTTTAGGTAATATGGATAAGTTGTTTCTAGCATCAATATGTCACAATTTATATCTCAATATGCTGCCAATATAGTGCAATTTACCATTTTTATAAGTTGGCATTCATTGCCAAAATGCTTCAAGCATCATTGTATGTAAGATGTCAAATTCTTAATTTTTGTATGCTAGATTGGTCTAGCTTAAAGTCCTATTTCTCTTGGTTTTTAGCTTCTGGTCAAAGAAGCAAAATTGTAGCTCTATGTCTTATTGCACGCGGGACAAAATTTCAGGTCATTCTGAGTTGTGTAGACCAAGATATGGTCAATTTACTAAAGCTGGACAGATTGCACTTTTAGTGCAAAATTTGGTCAATTTTTAGGTCACTTTTGGTTCGGCAGTTTTTCTACCCGAATTTGTGTAAGCCATTTGACTTGGTTCTGGCCATTTCTGGGCTTTGGTTCCTTCATAAGAATTGTAGATCTATGTCTAAACTAACCATGGTAAAAATTTCAGGTTAATTGGACCTATTTTGAGTGAGTTATGCTCATCCCAAGGACTACTGTTCATATGGTCAAAAATCTGGGTTGCAAGGTTACTAATCTGAATTTGGTCATTTTTAAAGTCAGTTTCTATGCAGAATTTTAGCAAAATTTCTACATAAAAGTTGGCCTATTTGGTGTCTAGTTTCACCCCCCCATTAGCCTCATACCAATTGGGTTCACAGTTTGGCACTTATGGCCTAATTTAGGTACTGCCTTCAATATACAACCTGCACAAAGCACATACACTTCCAATTTGATGTTCCTTCTCCTCCTCATTATGTCAATATTCAATCAATAACACTTCCATATATATATTGTACACAATTCCAGCAACAATTTTGGGTAGAATATTCAAGTGCTCAATGCACACAATTCACCATTAAGTTCAACATTCACTTCCACCAAAATTCAATATATCTCAATGTCAATATTACACATACACTTCAACATAATCATACTTCAATATCACTTACACTTGCTGCCCACAATTTAACATTAGCATATTTCATTAATAACTACATGTTCACATACAAATTCATGCTATTAGGGACTGCCAAACATGGCAGTTTGCTCAAGGCATCAAGGTTCCATTTTACACCCTTAATTCAAACACTACATGCACATACTTAGATACAAACTTGCTACAACTTTCATTTGAATTAATCAACCTTCATTTCCATTCATTAAAAGTAAAATAACTCAAGCTCAACAAAGGTTCATGGCTACCAAAAATGGACAAGTCCATTTCTCACTATTTCTTTCATTTCTCTTCACCAAAATACTCACCTCAACCTAAACACAAGGTTTACTAAAGCAAGGGAGATGTTTGGGACACTTACCACTTTTCAAGCTTATCAAAACTTCACCAAATCTTTCTTTTCTTGTTGCCAATATCTTCCCCAAGGTGAATATGCAAGCTTTAATGAAGGAAAGAAGTGGAAAGGATGGCTAGAACATGCTTGCATGAAGGTAGAGCAAGGTGGGGCAATGGAGTTCTTCCATGGTGGAAGTTCGGCTGGTTTGTGGAAGGTTGAAGATGAAGTGGTTTCTGCCCACTAATGGCTTAGATAAATGTCCCAAGGATTGTCACACCCTACCCTTCTGTAAGGCATAACATGATCCCGTAGTATACCTAATGAATTACCAACTCCGTCTACTGATAACCCATTAAATACACTACAAGGGATTTTAAAAACTTTTCTTACTTTTTTTATAGTGGTGAGCACTATTTACAGGTGTTAAAAACCTTTTTGAACTGAAGTGATAGAACTAACACATTTGAATTATTTGGAATTTCTGTAAAAATTTTGGCAGAGTGCCATCTGTATTTTGGATAAAACAGTTCTTCAGAAAATCTGTAAAAAGCACTTCAATATTTTTCCAAATCTCAACTCCAACATATTTCTCAACACAACATGTCTCTCAACTCAAATCCACCGTGATTTTTCAAAGACTGCGATACAAGAAATATAATACAATTTTTACAAGCCAAAATAACTCATAATTATTTTACAACTTCAAGGTACAATTTGAACTTACAACTGCTCAAAACCAAAAACAATATGTACATACAGTGAACATACATTACAGTACAAAATACAAAATGTGATATACTCATTATACCCGAAAATCATTCGCTGGAGGTACTAGTAGCCTAGTCTGCTGCCCTGTCTGTCTGTCTACCTGCGACAGCAATAAAAAACTATCGCTGAGACAATGTCTCAGTGGTGCACAACATTCACCAAATACAACTTAAATCACAATTCATAAATCATTTAAATGATGGATCTGTAAAATCATAGTTAAATTCAAGACAATGAGTGTCAGAAGGAATTTAACACAATATCACAATATATCTCAGAGATCAAAACATAGTTAACTTCAAAAGACAGTAAATGTCAATAAGGATTTAACTCCATTTCACAATCTCATAATACAAATCAATAAATCACACACAGCTTAATCATGTTCCAAAGTTCAATTCGTCCCAAAAGCCAATGGCTAATGAGGTATTCAATTCGTCCCAAAAGTCAATGACTAATGAGGAATAACATAGCTAGCTAGCAAAAATATGAGTACTCATCCAATTCGTCCTCAACAGGCACACACCTCAACACTTCAGCCAGAGAGGGAATTCAATTCATCCCACTAGACAAGCTAGCGAGGAATACAATCAATATACATGATAGCTGTGGTTTAAAACTATTTCCAATGCTTTTCAATCAATAAGTATCCATTCAAACACATTTCCACAATTTAAAACAATAATGTACAAATAGTCATAATTCATTTCAATTGAAAAATTCAAAAGAAATAGTTGTTGTGCACAAACCTCTAATAATCGTCTCTGTCCGGACTCAGTGTTTCCTTCCCTTTCCCTAAGTCTTTACTAACTGAGAAACACAATTTAAAGTGTTTCAGTACTAAATTAAACTGTCTCTATCGATAATGCTTGATAAGTAATTCACTAAAAGCTATTATTTACTTAATCACCTAATATATCGACCCTCGATGCGTTCTAGGTAAATTAGGTTTTAGTGTTACTAATATGTCACATTCGATAGTCTTTTAGGGTTGGTACATGTTACCAATTTCATTTTCTTATTTAGTGCATTTTATTGCAACTTGCTGGATTCCGGGATACTAGTTTGACCTAGCCGGACGACCTAGTTCCCTCAGTTTTCGGGTTTCGATCAAAACTACAAACTTGTAGATCTATGTCTTATGGAACGTGGGGCAAAATTTCAGGTCATTCTGAGTTATGTAGACCAAGTTATGGTCATTTTACTGTTGCTGGTCAAATGGCATCAAATTTGGTCATTTTAGGTCAATTTTGGTCAACTTTGGTTCGGCCAGTTTTTGGACCCGAACTTGTGCAAGCTGTTTGACTTACTTATGGTCATTTCTGGGCTTTGGTGTCTTCATAAGACTTGTAGATATGGGTCTTAACTATTCATGGTTAAAATTTCAGGTCAATTGGACCTGTTTTAAGTGAGTTATGGCCTAAACACTAACTGATGCCCAAATGGTCAGTTTTCAGGCCTCACTTGCACTTAATCCGGATTTGGTCATTTTTCAAGCTACCTTGCAAACAGAATTTTTGTATGCTTCCTTCATGAAAGTTGGCACATTTTGTGCCTAGTTTCACCTTCAATTGGTCTCATACCAATTGGAGCCACATACTTAAAGTTATAGGCTAAAATGCATACTGTTCTTAAATACATTGCTTAACATCTATCAATTGCACATTTACTTGCTATAAATCCACTTCTCTTACCAATTCTGATTTGGTACATTACCAAAACCATTTATCACTTCACAATAAAGTCACTTTGGGCAGAATACAATATCCTCAATACACCAAATGAAACACTAATTCACAAAGTCCAAATACAACAATATGTACACATAAACACTCCTAATTATTACATACAATTTCCACAACTAATTTATATACATATTCATCAATCGTCAATGTCACAATTCACCCAATATCTTCATGAATTTAAACATTCATCAAGAAGTCCCAAGGCTGCCGAAATGCTCCCCATTGCCAAAGTTTCCCATGATTTCGTCAACTTCCATTTCAAGTGCACAATCACCATATACATGTGGGATTAACTTACTAGGACATTAAATCACCCTACTCAACATGAATTCCCATCAAATATATGCATGAATATTTCATTAAATATACAACTCCATGGCTGTCCAAAATTGGATATGTCAATAACTTCTCAAACTTTAAAATTTCTTCACAAAGCAAACACCCATAACATGCTTCCAAACTTTAACAAAGAAATATTCAAAAATACAAACTTACCTATTGTTAGGATTTGTTAAATCTTCACTAAAACTTCTTGAAATTGTTATCAAACTCTTCCTTGTGATGTGGGGATAAATTTTAATGAAGATAGGTGTGGGAAAAGAAGGCTTGATCATGGAATTGTTAAGGTTTGAAGGTGGGCGGCCATGGGAGGTTTTGTTGGAGTTCATTCGGCCATGATGATTCCCAAGCTTGAAGATGAAGTTGCAGATTGTATAATGGGTGTACACCTGCCCATTTAGTTCTTAATTTATTCCATAGTGGTCCACTTACATAAATTAATTCATTTTATATGTTAAATTTTCATTTATTCCACATTAAACCCATAATTTTTGCTATTTACTTTATATACCACCAATTTAATTTTTCATTATATTTTCCAAGTGTAATATTATTTATTTTTAATGGACATTTAGGTCAAAAGATAACTCAAGATTTCAAATGACCATAATGCCCCTGTTCGGGTTACATTCCCGATTTTTCGGTAACACCGGGTTTTGTCTGTTTTTCGATTTCTCACTTTTCTTTGTACTAATTAATTAATTTTTCTTTGATATTTCTAATGATATTTATACTTCAATAGGGGTCTCTTTAAGTCCTAAAAATATTTTCCAGGCTTCCTCATAGTCCAGGGCCAGTCAACGGTCCACGCCGTGACTTCTCGGTGCGGTCACCCATCGCTAGGGTTCTCGGCTCGCTTAACTTGGTTACGTTTCTTTGCTATTATTTTTTCTTTGTTTTTCTTGTATTTTCTTTTCTTGTATTTCATTATTTTATGTCTCCTCCCTCATATAAAAATGTAGTTCTAGGCATCCTAGCTGTCCGGACAACACTGGTCACCGGAACAGTAGAATGCACTACCGAACATAGGGGTGTTACAATTCTCCCCCACTTAAAATAAATTTCGTCTCGAAATTTTTACCTGGCATTAGTCTCTGAACAGCTGTGGGTGCTGTCTCCTCATATCCTCTTCACGTTCCCAAGTAGCTTCCTGGCCTGAATGATGGTTCCACAGCACTTTAACCAGGTGTATCTGTTTGTTCCTCAGCTGCTTCACCTCATAAGCCAGAATTTTTATGGGTTCTTCCTCATATGAGAGGTCTGGATTTACCTAATCTCTTCAACTGATAGTACATGAGATGGGTCAGATCTGTACCTCCTTAACGTGGACACATGGAAGACACTGTGTATCCTTGCTAGCTCTGGAGGTAATGCCAACCGATATGCCAAAGGACCCACTCTTTCCAGAACCTCATATGGTCCGATGAAACGAGGACTCGCTTCCTTTCTGCCAAATCTCATAATCCTCTTCCAAGGAGAAACTTTGAGGAATACCTTATCACCCACTGCATATTCAATATCTCTTCTTTTCAAATCAACATAGGACTTCTGACGGTCTGATGCAGCCTTGAGTCTATCTCTAATCAATCTGATCTTTTCCTCTGTCTACTGAACAATTTCTGGCCCAATCATCTTCCTTTCACCTACTTCATCCCAACATAAGGGAGTTCTGCACTTTCTGCCATACAAAGCTTCATATGGAGGCATCCCAATGCTTGATTGGTAGCTGTTGTTATAAGCAAACTCAATCAAAGGCAAGTGTGTATCCCAACTACCTTCAAATTCAATCACACAAGCCCATAGCATATCCTCCAATATCTGAATAACCCTCTCAGACTGGCCATCTGTCTGTGGATGGAATGCTGTGCTGAAGTTCAATCTAGTTCCTAGGGCTCTCTGAAGACTACCCCAGAATCTAGAAGTGAACCTAGGATCTCTGTCAGACACAATTGATACTGGCACTCCATGCAATTTTACAATCTCATATATGTACAATCCGCCAATCTTTCCATGCTATAGTCCATTCGAATCGCAAAAGTGAGCAGACTTGGTCAATCTATCAACTATAACCCATACTGCATCATGACTACTCTGTGTCCTTGGAAGTCCTGTAACAAAATCCATAGTTATTCATTCCCATTTCCACTGCAGTGCGACAAAGGATGTAACAAACCAGCTAGAACTTGATGTTCTGCCTTTATTTGCTGACAAGTTAGGCATTTGGAAGCAAACTCAGCTATATCCCTCTTCATGCCCATCCACCAGTAATGCTCTTTCAGCCCTCCGTACATTTTAGTTCCACTAGGGTGCATAGCAAATGGAGACTCATGTGCTTCCTTCATAATGATCTGTCTCAATTCAGCATCATTAGGAACGCACATTCTGCCCTGATGTAGCAATAAACCATCATCTCTCATAGAGAATTCAGGTTTCTTGCCTGCTGACTTCTTTCGGAGCTTCGATATTTTTCATCACTGAGCACCATTCGATATGATCAATCAACACTAGCTGTACATACCATGCAACTACTGTCTGTCCCTCATCATCAATCTCTAAACTGGCATGCTGTGCTTTCAATTCATATACCATGGACAAAGGAGAAACTCTGAGACTTGCCATAGTCTTGCGACTTAAGGCGTCAGCCACCACATTTGCTTTCCCTGGCTAATAGTCTATTAAGCAATCATAATCTTTGATGAGTTCTAACCATCTCCTCTGCCTCAAATTTAATTCCTTCTGGGTGCCTAAGTACTTCAAGCTCTTATGATCTGTGTAAATGTAGCATTTCTCCCCATACAAATAGTGTCTCCAGATCTTCAAAGCAAAAACAATAGCTGCTAGCTCCAGATCATGTGTTGGGTAGTTCCTCTCATGCGGTTTTAGCTGACGTGATGCATAAGTAATGACATTCCGATCTTGCATCAGTACACAGCCTAACCCATTGTGAGAAGCATCACTATAAACTGTGTATTCTTTACCCGAAGTAGGTAAAGTGAGGACTGGAGCTTCAGTCAAACACCTCTTCAACTCATCAAAACTTTGCTGGCATTTATCAGTCCACTGAAATTTTACATCTTTCCGAAGCAGTTTGGTCAGTGGAGAGGATAACATAGAAAACCCTTTCACAAATCGACGGTAATATCCAGCTAGACCCAGAAAACTGCAAACTTCTGTGATATTCCTGGGCGGCTTCCAATTAAGGATAGCTTCTACCTTGCTAGAATCTACCTTGATCCCTTCAGCTGACACAACATGTCCCAAAAAGGAGATTTCTTTCAGCCAAAATTCACATTTCGACAATTTGGCATATAGCTGTTTCTTCCTTAAAGTCTGCAGTACAATCTACAGATGTCTGTCATGCTCCTCTGCATTCCTTGAATATATCAAAATGTCATCAATAAACACCACCACAAATTGATCAAGATATGGTCTGAAGATAGTGTTCATCAGATCCATAAAAGCAGCTGGAGCATTTGTTAACCCGAATGGCATTACTAGAAACTCATGTGGCCATACCAAGTTCTGAAAGCAGTTTTTGGAATACTCTGCTCTTGCACTTTCAACTGATAATAACCAGATCGTAAATCAATTTTGGAGAATACAGCTGCACCCTTCAACTGATCAAACAGATCATCAATGCGAGGCAATGGATATCTGTTCTTTATTGTCACCTTATTCAACTGTCGGTAGTCAATGCATAAGCGGAGAGTACCATCCTTCTTAACAAACAACACTGGTGCTCCCCAAGGTGACACACTAGGGCGAATGAAGCCCTTTTCAAGTAGTTCTTGCAATTGTATCTTCAACTCCTTCAACTCTGCTGGTGCCATTCTGTATGGCGTTATGGAGATTGGTTCCACACGACGCATAACATTAATTTCAAACTGCACTTCTCTTTCCGGAGGTAATCCTAGCAATTCATCAAGAAACACATCTGGAAAGTCATATACTGTAGGGATGTCCTTCAATGCTAGACTCCCCACTTGGGTGTCTACCACATGTGCCAAATAGGCTTCACACCCCTTTCTGATCATTTTTACGCTAGTGCAAATTAAATGATGTTTGATGGCAATAATCGCTTTCCCATGTATTACCACATCATCAGATCGAGGAAGGCCAAAAGTGACTGTCTTCAGCCTACAGTCAATCATGGCATGATGCCTAGCTAACCAATCCATGCCCAAGATGATATCATAATCTCTAAAGGGCATTTCAATGAGATTAGACAGAAAAGTGTGTCCTTGGATCACCAAAGGACAATCTCTATACATTCTATTAACCCTGACTTCCTGTCCTAGTGGACTTGTTACTAGCACCTCAAAGTCCATTTTTGTACATGGAACAGCAATGCAATCAATGATGCTAGCACTCACATAAGAATGGGTAGAACCCGGATCAAATAACACAAACACATCTTGGTTAAAAGTTGAGAAGGTACCAGCCACAACATCAGATGTCTCGGCCTCTTCCCTCTGTCTCATTGCATAGACTTTGACCGGAGCACTGTCTTGCTCTGAATGTTTCATTGTACCTTGGCTGCCTACTGGGCTACCTCTACCCCTGCCTCTACCTCTGCTGGGTGGTTGTGAACTTCTAGTGACAGGGCTCTGAACTGACCCTTCTGCAGTAGTAGGAGGTGGTCCAACTCTGCGACTACTGGTGCAGTCATTGGCAAAGTGTCCTGTGCCTCCACAGTTATAACAGGCTCCAATAGCCTTGTAGCAGATCCCACCATGATTTCTTCCACATGTCTCACATTGGCAGGGAGGGTAGGAACCTCTGGTACTCTGCTGACTAGATAGGGGAGGCTTCTGTCCTGAATATCTTTCCCTACCAGATTTCTTACCACCTCTGCCATGTCCCCCATAGTTCTTCCTCTTTCCAGTAGGACCACTGGAACTCTGTTCTACAGATTTTCCTCTTTCTCTGTCTTCTCTGATTTCTTTTTCTCAAGAGCAGCTTCAGACTCAATTCTTTCTAACTCTAGAGCTTGAGAAATAAGTTCAGAGAAGTTAGTGTGTTTGAAACCGACTACTTGTAATCTGATACTGGGCTTCAAGCCGGTTTCAAACCTCTTGCATCTCTCCCTGCTGGTAGCAAGTAAACTTATTGCATAATGGCTCAGGCGGGTAAATTCTCTTTCATACTCAGCCACTGATCTGCTCCCCTGTTTCAGACTTAGGAACTCTTGTAATTTATGGTCCACATAAGCATTGGGGACATAATTTTGTCTGAATTCCCTGAGAAAGTCATTCCATGTAAGCACTGTAGGTTCTACCAGACTGTGGGGAATGGTTTTCCACTACCATAAGCATCCCCTCAGAACAAAGATACAGAGTATTCGAATTTGAGCTCCTCTGGCAATGCGCTTTCTTGAATACCCTATCCATCCTTTCTAACCACTATTCACCTCTCTAGTGGTCTCTCGTCCCCTTGAACTCTGAGCCCCATACTTCATCAATTTGTCATCTTGCCTAGTAGGAGATTGTGGTTGTACCATCGTGTCTGTATTGGGACTTGAGTAGGCACATTACCACCATTTGTTGGAACATTGCAACCATCTCGCCGAGCGAATCGAGCAGAAATTGCAGATGCAGGGTCGGTGTCTTCTGAACCACTGACATTGTATAGGCCTGGGGAATCCCCTTGCACCTCAGCCTCAATAGATTGATCGACTGAATGATCACCCTCTTCCATAGTCAATGCGAGGATTTTAGATCTCCTGAACAAATAACACAAGGAGATTTCCTCCCGTTAGCGCATATTTATAATGTAATGTACTGTATGTATCAAACAATGATGCTGAGCAGTTGTACTATGAAGAAAGAATATTCAAGTAACATATGAAAACAGAATTTAAAAACTTTGCTCTGATACCTCAAAAACATGTCACACCCTACCCTTCTGTAAGCATAACATGATCCCGTAGTATACCTAATGAATTACCAACTCCGTCTATTGATAACCCATTAAGTGACAAGGGATTTTAAAAACTTTTCTTACTTCTTTTACAGTGGTGAGCACTATTTACAGGTGTTAAAAACCTTTTTGAACTGAAGTGATAGAACTAACACATTTGAATTATTTGGAATTTCTGTAAAAATTTTGGCAGAGTGCCATCTGTATTTTGGATAAAACAGTTCTTCAGAAAACCTGTAAAAAGCACTTCAATATTTTTCCAAATCTCAACTCCAACATATTTCTCAACTCAAATCCATAGTGATTTTTCAAAGACTGCGATACAAGAAATATAATACAATTTTTACAAGCCAAAATAACTCATAATTATTTTACAACTTCAAGGTACAATTTGAACTTACAACTACTCAAAACCAAAAACAATATGTACATACAGTGAATATTCATTACAGTACAAAATACAAAATGTGGTATACTCGTTATACCCGAAAATCTTTCGCTGGAGGTACTAGCAACCTAGTCTCACGCCTCTATCTGTCTTTCACTGTGACAAAGAATAAAGCTATCATTTGAGACAATGTCTCAGTGGTGCACAACATTCACCAAATACAACTTAAATCACAATTCATAAATCATTTAAATGATGGATCTGTAAAATCATAGTTAAATTCAAGACAATGAGTGTCAGAAGGAATTTAACACAATATCACAATAAATCTCAGAGATCAAAACATAGTTAACTTCAAAAGACAGTAAATGTCAATAAGGATTTAACTCCATTTCACAATCTCATAATACAAATCAATAAATCACATACAGCTTAATCATGTTCCAAAGTTCAATTCGTCCCAAAAGCCGATGGCTAATGAGGTATTCAATTCGTCCCAAAAGTCAATGACTAATGAGGAATAACATAGCTAGCTAGCAAAAATATGAGTACTCATCCAATTCGTCTCAATGTGCACACACCTCAACACTTCAGCCAGAGAGGGAATTCAATTCGTCCCACTAGACAAGCTAGCGAGGAATACAATCAATATACATGATAGCTGTGGTTTAAAACCATTTCCAATGCTTTTCAATCAATAAGTATCCATTCAAACACATTTCCACAATTTAAAACAATAACGTACAAATAGTCATAATTCATTTCAGAAGAAAAATTTAAAAGAAATAGTTGTTATGCACAAACCTCTGATAACTGTCTCCTGGTCTGGACTCAGTGTTTCCTTCCCTTTCCCTGAGTCTTTACTAACTGAGAAACACAATTTAAAGTGTTTCAGTACTAAATTAAACTGTCTCTATCGATAATGCTTGATAAGTAATTCACTAAAAGCTATTATTTACTTAATCACCTAATATATCGACCCTCGATGCGTTCTAGGTAAATTAGGTTTTAGTGTTACTAATATGTCACATTCGATAGTCTTTTAGGGTTAGTACATGTTACCAATTTCATTTCCTTGTTTAGTGCATTTTATTGCAACTTGCTGGATTCCGGGATTCTAGTTTGACCTAGCCGGACGACCTAGTTCCCTCAGTTTTCGGGTTTCGATCAAAACTACAAACTTGTAGATCTATGTCTTATGGAACGCGGGGCAAAATTTCAGGTCATTCTGAGTTATGTAGACCAAGTTATGGTCATTTTACTGTTGCTGGTCAAATGGCATCAAATTTGGTCATTTTAGGTCAATTTTGGTCAACTTTGGTTCGGCCAGTTTTTGGACCCGAACTTGTGCAAGCTGTTTGACTTGCTTATGGTCATTTCTGGGCTTTGGTGTCTTCATAAGACTTGTAGATATGGGTCTTAACTATTCATGGTTAAAATTTCAGGTCAATTGGACCTGTTTTGAGTGAGTTATGGCCTAAACACTAACTGCTGCCCAAATGGTCAGTTTTCAGGCCTCACTTGCACTTAATCCGGATTTGGTCATTTTTCAAGCTACCTTGAAAACAGAATTTTGGTATGCTTCCTTCATGAAAGTTGGCACATTTTGTGCCTAGTTTCACCTCCAATTGGTCTCATACCAATTGGAGCCACATACTTAAAGTTATAGGCTAAAATGCATATTGTTCTTAAATACATTGCTTAACATCTATCAATTGCACATTTACTTGCTATAAATCCACTTCTCTTACCAATTCTGATTTGGTACATTACCAAAACCATTTATCACTTCACAATAAAGTCACTTTGGGTAGAATACAATATCTTCAATACACCAAATGAAACACTAATTCACAAAGTCCAAATACAACAATATGTACACATAAACACTCCTAATTATTACATACAATTTCCACAACCAATTTATATACATATTCATCAATCCTCAATGTCACAATTCACCCAATATCTTCATGAATTTAAACATTCATCAAGAAGTCCCAAGGCTGCCGAAATGCTCCCCATTGCCAAAGTTTCCCATGATTTCGTCAACTTCCATTTCAAGTGCACAATCACCATATACATGTGGGATTAACTTACTAGGACATTAAATCACCATACTCAACATGAATTCCCATCAAATATATGCATGAATATTTCATTAAATATACAACTCCATGGCTGTCCAAAATTGGATATGTCAATAACTTCTCAAACTTTAAAATTTCTTCACAAAGCAAACACCCATAACATGCTTCCAAACTTTAACAAAGAAATATTCAAAAATACAAACTTACCTATTGTTAGGATTTGTTAAATCTTCACTAAAACTTCTTGAAATTGTTATCAAACTCTTCCTTGTGATGTGGGGATAAATTTTAATGAAGATAGGTGTGGGAAAAGAAGGCTTGATCATGGAATTGTTAAGGTTTGAAGGTGGGCGGCCATGGGAGGTTTTGTTGGAGTTCATTCGGCCATGGTGATTCCCAAGCTTGAAGATGAAGTTGCAGATTGTATAATGGGTGTACACCTGCCCATTTAGTTCTTAATTTATTCCATAGTGGTCCACTTACACAAATCAATTCATTTTATATGTTAAATTTTCATTTATTCCACATTAAACCCATAATTTTTGCTATTTACTTTATATACCACCAATTTAATTTTTCATTATATTTTTCAAGTGTAATATTATTTATTTTTAATGGACATTTAGGTCAAAAGACAACTCGGGATGTCAAATGACCATAATGCCCCTGTTCGAGTTACATTCCCAATTTTTCGGTAATACCGGGTTTTGTCCATTTTTCGATTTCTCACTTTTCTTTGTACTAATTAATTAATTTCTCTTTGATATTTCTAATGATATTTATACTTCAATAGCGGTCTCTTTAAGTCCTAAAAATATTTTTCAGGGTTCCTCGTTGTCCAGGGCCAGTCAACGGTCCACGCCGTGACTTCCCGGTGCGGTCACCCATCGCTAGGGTTCTCGGCTCGCTTAACTTGGTTACCTTTCTTTGCTATTATTTTTTCTTTGTTTTTCTTGTATTTTCTTTTCTTGTATTTCATTATTTTATGTCTCCTCCCTCATATAAAAATGTAGTTCTAGGCATCCTAGCTGTCCTGACAACACTAGTCACCGGAACAGTAGAACGCACTACCGAACATAGGGGTGTTACAAGGCTTGAGTTAGTGGAGCACTAACTCTAAATTAATTGTTTAATTAGTTAAACTTTCATTATTTGCACCTTTAGCTCAATTCTTTCACTATTTATATAATGTATCACCATTTAATTTTTCATTACATTTATAAAGTGTAATATCATATATTTTTAATGGAGATTGAGGTCAAAAGGCAACACTAGGTGTCAAATGACCAAAATACCCCACTTCGGGTTATATTCCCGATTTTTCGGTAACCCCGATTTTTGTCTGTTTTTCGATTTTTCATTTTTCTTTGTACTAATTTACTAATTTTTCTTTGATATTTCTAGTATCAATTACATTTCAATAAACCTTTATTTATGTCTCAAAATTAGATTCATAGGGTTCCCCGCGGTCCTGGGGTCGGCAACGGCCTTCCCAGTGCGGTTACCCATCACTGTGGCGCCAGCTCATTTAACTTAGCTTCATTTTCTCTCTTTCATTTTTTTCTTTGATTTTTCTTGTATTTTCTTTTTATTTATTTCATCATTATATGTCTGTTCACTATCACCGAAGTGTAGTTTCAGACATCCTAACCTGCCTGGACTATTATTTGGCCACTGGAGCAATAGAACGTACAGAATACGTACAGTGGGGATGTTACAGTATGTAACAAATAAGGACATTGAGCAGTTGTACTTATCAAAGAAAAGACACAAATTCACAAGTAAAAACATACTTAAAAAAAAAACCTTGCTCTGATACCACTAAAACATGTCACACCTTACCCCTCTGTAAGACATAACATGATCCCGTAGTATGCCTAATGAGTTATCGACTCCGTCTACCGATAACCCATTAAATACACTACAAGGGATTTTAAAACAATTTTCTTACTTTTTCAAAGTGGTGAGCTTTTATAGCAGGTAATAAAAACATTTAATTGAAGTTTAAAAACCAGTTAAAATTTTTTTCCATTTTTATTTTTACGCAAATTTTTAAAAAATTTTGGCAAAGTGCCATCTATATTTGGGAAAAACAGTTCTTCAAATACCTGTAAAAACATTTCTAATAATTCATTTCATCAAAATCAACCACTATCACAACAAAAATCAACATCATTTCTCCCAACTCCATAATTCAAAACAATTCTCAACCCAATTATCTTCAAAAATAATACTAAATAACTTCATTGATATTCCATTAAGGAAAAATCAATTTACATTCATCATCCCTAAATTTACATTAGAAAATCTAAAATAATATTATTACAAAATCTATACAACTGCTCATGACCAGTTTATACATATACATACATTTACATACACCAAAATAAATATTATAATCAGGGTATAAAATTATTCCCGATAAAATCTCAAGGATGTAGCTCCGAGATCCTCAGCAGCTCACTCTGCTGCTCTACTAGTCTCTTTATCTGCGACAGTAATAAACAGCCATCGCTGAGTATTATGACTCAGTGGTGCACAACATACTAAAATAACATTTTATGCATAATTCAATCACATGTATTCAAATACAGTACTGAAAATGAAAAGTTGATATAAAAGACAATTTATAATTTTAGTCAAAACAGTCTCAAAATAGGTTTCATAAAAACACACAGTTATTCATGTCATTCAGAACAATGTTCATCTCAATAGCCAGAGGCTTATGAGAAATCACAAGGCTAGCTAGCTCAAACTATGTGTACCCATTCAAATTTCTTCTTCTACTAGCACACACCTCAACACTTTAGCCAGAGAAGGAATCAAAATTTGAAACTAATTTCTCCCACTAGTCAAGCTAGTGAGACATTCAAATATATGGTCATGACACTGTGGTTTCAAAACTATCTTATCAATTTATCAAACATTTACTGACAATCAAATCACATATCATCAAATTTCCAACAATTTAGATCAAAAGCATAGTGTACATTTCAATCACTATTTTGCAATAAAAATAAACCACAAATCATTTCATGCACTTTGCAAAGGAATTTTAAAGAATGTTTATGTTGTGCACAAACCTTATGCGAGTCGCCTCTTGGCCTTGACACGATGCCTCGGGTTCTTTTCCAATATTCTTTTCAACTGAAACACACAATTTCATAGTGTTTCAGTATCATAACTTATAATAAATTTTATAATAATTTCACATCTATTTATTTCTAACTCTAATGTACTTAAATTAACGTTATTTGAATTTTGCATTTTGGGTTACTATTCACAACACTATTTAAGTCAATTTATTGACTTTCTAATGCTTAATAGGTATGGGAATTTCAATTTCACCCACATACCACATTTTGGTTACCTAACTTGTTGATTTTCGTTGTTTTCCTCAAATCTTAAGTCTCTTAGGTAAAATTCCAAAATTTCAGTTTTGGTGCCCTATTTTGCACTATTTCATTGGTTAAGTTGCTGTGGTAATTTGGCTAAGTTTTCTTCATAGAAGTTGTTTCTTATTGTCTTAACTTTATTTCCCTTTTTGAATCAATCCATTTGGAGTTTGGTAGCCTAAGTTATAGCCATTTGAACATGGCTGGCCGGATTTGGTGTTATCCAAAATTCTGGGCAAATTCTGGATTTTGGCAATTTTTGTGGGTTGAGTACAGGTGGTTTTTCAAATAGTTTATGGTCAAAATTTGGGTTTGTTTTCTCCATGAAAGTTGTAGGGCTATGTCTCAGCTTTCTATCAGTATAAAATTCAGGTCATTTGGACTTTCCTAGGCCAAGTTATGGTCATTTATGTAACTACTGTTCATTTGGTCATTTTTGTACAGGTCAGTTTTCCCAATTCCGGATTTGGCCTAATTGTTCACTAAGTTATGGTCACTTTCTGGGCATGATTCCTAAATGAAAAATGTGCCATTTTGTGTCCAGTTTCATTCCCAATTGGCCTCACACCAATTAGGTTGGTAAATTTTCAGTTTTGGTCCCTGAAAAGGACCTAGGTCAAGCTGCCTGCATACTGACCTTAACCAATCTGAATTAAAACTTGGTTCTAGCAATTCACACACACCACAAATGGTCACAATTGACCATTTCTCAACTCAAATAAAGTCAATAACATCAATTGACTAATTCTCAACTTTTTCTCTAAATTTTCACAAGCTCAAACCGTAGCTACACATAAAGTTCAATCTAATACAATTTAAAGTGTGTATTCATGTTTTATACACCTAATTCACCTCAAATAACCATTCAAAACCATCAAACTCATTCATATCAAACCCTAACCCTAGCTGGACAAATTTCATATTTGGTCCCTCAACAATTGTTTTTGTTTGATTTTAAGTTGATTTCTAGTTTAATTAAGATACAAACACAACAAATAAACTAAGATTTTCAAATTCAATTACTTACCTCAATTGAAGTTTTTCCAAAAGCTCCAATTCTTCTAATTTCTTCTTTCTTTTTGTTCTCAATAAGCTTGCCAAGATCCAATAATAAGATTTATACAAGAAAATTGTGGGATTTATGGGGTTAATTCAAGCTTTGAAAGCTTGAGTTTTCATGGCTATGGAGGAAACTAAGGAGAGAAGAGAGAGAGGAGAGAAGGACGGCTAATGAAGAAGAAACTCTCTTTTTTTTCTTTTGAATTTTTTTTCTAACTTTATTAATACATAATTATCACAATTTCAATTTTTTAAATATTAGGTTTATTGCATCATGCTTATGTCATGCATGATGCAAATAAACTTTTTCTTTTCTTTCTTTTTCTTTTTCATTTATTTTTCCATTAGTTCTTTAATTTAATTCTTGATCTTGAAATTTTCTTTTCTCCAATTTTATTGGACAGTTAAGTCAGGTGTCAGCTCTAGGGCTGAATTGACCAAATTGCCCCTCGCTGGTTCAATTCGGTTTGCAAGTTATTTGATATTTCTTCTGGATCTCTGACCTAATTATTTGACCTGCTTAACAATTCTTTTTTGTGATTTTCTCTTTTCCACTTTGTTCGCAATAGTCCTAAGGACCGCAGCGTTGCATTTTAACAGTTCAAAATTTGATTTTAGACTGACCTGGCAGTCATTCCCGAGGAGGTCACCCATTGTTGTGACTCCCGGCTTATTTAACTTCTTATGTTCTGTTTCTCTTCTTTATACTTAACTATTTGGCAATTACTAATTATTTGTGTTCAGGGCTTAACTAGGTGTCTTAAATGTGGTTCTAATTCTCTTAATTGTCCGGACCGACACCGGTCACCGAAACAGTGAAATATACCAAACTATGCAAATAGGGGTGTTACAAGACTTGTAAAATTAGGAGAAATTTTTGAAATATGAACAGGCCTAGATATGCCACACCAACCCTAGAACATATCTCTTGGACCTATCGAGGCAAAATCTTAGCATATGCTTAATAAAGAGATGATTAAGGCATTCTTTATTGATAAACCCATTATAGCCTAAGCCACCTTAAATCAAATTTTCACCTCTTGCAGCTAATTTGAGTCCATATCTATTTCCTTATACAATTTCTTTGATAACCCATAACACTAGCCTAGCCCTTAGCTTAAACACTTGTCCTAACCCTATGAGGAAGCCAAAGTGCATAGGTAAAGGGTAAACCAGGTGTATGAGAAAAAAAAAAAAGGAGAGAGAAAATATAGAAAGAGGATGCAAAGTCAAAAGAAGTGCAAGTATGTAGTCAAAAACATCAAAGAATTACCCTTCCAACCCATCAAAAGCAATAAGTTTGGGGGTAAGCACTAGAGGGACATAAATACCAAATAAAGACAATAATAAAAAAAAGTCCCAAATTGAGTATCAAGCAACCATAGTTGGCACTAAAAACAAACCATCAAGAAGAATGCTCCTCTTCTCCATGCAAAATATTAAAAAAAAAAAAAAAGTAATAAGCCTAGTGCATTTGGAACTTTTTCATGATAGCAATCCTTATACTTGCATTCCCTAAAACCTTTTCATTGGCAATCAAGTCACTACCCTTAAGCCCCATTACAACCCTATTGAAGACCTTTTGATCTTTTGAAAAGTATATGCTATATTAGTGGAGATAGAAAACTCAAGTATGCCTATGGGGTTAGAAATATATTACCTCACTTCATCACAATCATCCATAATAGAGGCATTTTGGGTAAGTAAGTGTTTCTCAAATCTATCCTAATAAAATAGGTTATTTGTGACTTATTAATGGCCTTATAATTGGAATGATTGTTTGAAATTCCATGAGGGGGTGAAATTCTAACAGGCAAACATTTATGCCTCTATGCCTTAAAGATAGAGAAATTGGTATGAGGTTATAGAGAGTTCAATTATATACGAGTTAAGTTTTTTGTTGTGATTCTAAGAGGAATTAAGTACCCTAATGAGTTTTCAAAGTTTTATTTTGCTTGAGGATAGGCAAAAGTTCAAGTTTGGTAGCATTTTATACACTTGTATCATGTAGGTATTTTAAGGCACCTTTACATTGCATTTCATAGCATTTGGATAGTTAATTTCATAAATTTTACTTAGTTTTATTAATTTTTGTTAGTTTTGATAATCTCTGCTTAATTTTGTATTTTTTATATCTTTTTAGGTGATTTTATGAAGACCCAAGGTATAGAAGTCAATTAAATAAGTTGAGAAGTTAGAAAAGTCAGGAAAGTATGATACATAATTTACACTGGTCATGTAAACCAGAATCATGACCCGTGTAACCTTTTGGGTAAGAGAACCTGAGAAAGCTGGGAAGGATCAAAGTACACGAGCCATATAGTTGACCCTATGTAACATGCCAAGACCCCTTGTAACTTGCTATCCTCCCTAAAACACAAAACATAAAGCTGTCCAAAAACTTACATGGGTCAAGGTCGTGTAATGCCACATGGGCCATATACCTTACACTAGAAAAGACTTCTAATTCGACTTGGATTCTGCTACACTCATTCCAAACATACTTTTAAGGCTTTTGGGACACTAAAAAAAGACATTTAAGCACTTGATATAAATACTAGAAGACCGAAATATGCAAAGGAGTTCACTTTCACTTTCAAACCTTAGATTTCTAAGCAATTTGGAGAAAATTTGGATCAAAGCTTAAGGAGAAGAATTCTCAAATGAAGTTTGTGACATCCCACACCCGACTACAGTGTAGCTGAGCAAGGCATGTGATACTCGATACCGGAGCACCCTATTTTATCTTACCTTATTCCTTTAAAAATTTTGTTCTCGTTATATTTTAATATCAATTATTTTTCTATGGAGAAACCAGCAGAGTTTCCCCTGTTTCTATTACCATTTGGTGTATTTTACTATTCACCTGCTTGAAATTTCAATAATATTTTCACAATAAAATCTCATCAGTTATTTTTATAATCATCTCATCACACATTCAATTCTTGCAACTCATTTGCATACATATCCATTCATACTCAATTTATGTATCAAAATTCTCAAACTTCATAATTTACATGATGTACAAATTAATTACAATACCATAATTTACATTACAATTAATAACTAATTATAAATACATAAAATAACTTTTGTGAGCCCTATCTACATGCATTGCTGAGGAGGTGACAACTTGAACACTTCTACAGATCTGGACTCCAAAAATTCCAGTCAAATATCCACTAGATTTTAGCTTCAGTACTTGCACGAAGGAAACAAATCCATTGCGCTAAGCATTTCTGCTTAGTGGTGCAATAATATATACAAATAAGAAAGACTGAAGTATAATTTAGATCCTCGGGTATCAATTAAATTTGGTATGATATTTATAATATCAACTATCTTATATTCTATTTTGTCCCTCTTTGGAAGTGCTGAGTTTATATAGTAATAATATTCGATATACAGATTAATTGTAGGAGTATTATATTTTTGGTTCCTACAATTCTGAAAATTTCATTTGTACTACATGATTCAGTTATGTTTCCATTCCTAATCTTTTTCCTCATTTCATTCAATACCAATGTTCTTAAATAATTTCAATAATTTACACTGCCCAAGTAACCTAGATAGGCTGACTAAACTGGATAACGGGTCGTTGGCACTAGACACCGCAGTGCCTTGGGCCGTCATACTATGGGACGCAGAACGTCAACCACGTAGGCAGTTAGTATGGCTAAAAAGTCATAATAAGATATAAACGGGCATAAAAGCCATGAGTGCGGGCATAAAGCCATGAATACGGGCATAAAGCCATGAATACAGGCATAAAGCCTTATGCAGTACTGCTAAAATAATACCCTATTGGCATGTCAATCTATCCAATATGACACACGTGTCTAGGTAATACGTGGGCACATTAGTACCATTAAATGTTAATATATTGTGTTTTATGACTTCATTATTTCATGACAAATTTCAATTATAATTTATAACATTTCAATTCTATTTCTAACAGAAGTATAAATTTTTAAAGTACATTTCTACATAAATTTTACCTTCATCATAATTCATATATTTATTCATTATATCCTTTGTGTTGATCACAATTCACAACAATGGTTCCCATAAACTATTGTACTCAAAGTACTTTTCCTTTCTATTATACAACTCAACTCAACTCAACTCAACTAAGCCTTTATCCCAAAAATTTGGGGTCGGCTATATGGATTCGCTTTCTCCACTCTGAACGATTTTGGGTTAAATCCTCAGAAATGTGTAATGCTTCTAGGTCATGTTGTACTACTCTCCTCCAAGTCAATTTAGGTCTACCTGTGACACCCCTTACCCGTGTACAGTATAGCCGAGTAAGCAATGTCACATGGTGTACCGGCACACTCTATTATACCTTAATTAATTTTTATCATGGTTTTGAATATAACTTGTGAAATATAATATATTTGAGCCATTTATCGAAATTATAATTTATTTGAGGTTTCGAAAATTTTAAAGAAAATCCGCAAAATCTGGCTATACATGGAGAAAAGCAGTTCTTGAACACTGTGAAAAAGCATAACACCCTAAGTTCGGTAGTGCGTTCTCTTATTAGGTTACAGTCTTTGTCGGACAGCTAGGATGCCTAGAACTACACTTCGATATGTGTGAGGAGACATAAAATAATGAAATACAAGAAAAGAAAATACAAGAAAAACAAAGGAAAATAATAGCAAAGAAATGTAACCAAGTTAAGCGAGCCGAAAACCCTAGCGATGGGTGACCGCACCGGGAAGTCACGGCGTGTACCGTTGACTAGCCTACGGATCGGGGAACCCTGGAAAATATTTTAGGACTCTAATAAATATTTATTGAAGTATAAATATCATTAGAAATAACAAAGAAAAATTAAATAATTAGTACAAAGAAAAGTGAGAAATCGAAAAACAGACAAAACTCGGTGTTACCGAAAAATCGAGAATGCAACCCGAACAGGGGCATTATGGTCATTTGACGTCCCAAATTGTCTTTTGACCTAAATGTCCATTAAAAATAAATAATATTACACTTAGAAAATAAAATGAAAAATTAATTTGATGGTACCTAAAGTAAATAGTAGGAATTAAGGGTTTAATGTGGAATAAAGGGAAATTAAGCTTATTAAATGATTAAATGTGTGAGTGGGCCACTAATGATTTAATTAAACAATAAAATGTGTTGATGTAAGTCCACTATACCCATCAGAAAGTTCATCTTCTCCATTTCCATTAAACTAGCTAAATTGAAGAAAAGGAAAAATCCTCCATGGCCATTTTCATTCAAGCTTCATCTAACCCCTCACTTCACTTCTAAACACTTAGGTTCCTTCATGAAAGTTTGTCTACACATCATAAGGAAGAGCTTGATACCAAATTTAAGAAGTTTAATCAAGGTTTGGCAAGTTCCAACCATAAGGTAAGTTCACATTTTTTAAGATTGCTTTGTTAAACTTTGTGTACATGTTATAGGTGTTGGTTTTGTGAAGAAAATTTTTAGGTTTGAAGAGTTATTGAGATGTTCATTTTGGACAGCCATGGAGTTAGGTATTTGATGAAATATTTGTACATATATTTGGTGAGAAATGATGTTGATTAAGTGATTTAATATCCTAGTAAATTATTCCACATATATATGGTGATTTTGCACTTGGAATGGAAATTGGTGAATTGTAGGACACTTTGGGGTTGAGGGACATTTTCGGCAGCCTTGGAACTCTTGGATAAGTGTATGTGGTTCATGAAGATATGGGCAGAATTGTGGCATTAAGGATTGATGGATATGTATATGAATTTGTTGTGTAAAGTGTATGTAAAAACTAGTAATGTTTATGTGTATGTGTAATTGTATTTGGACTTTGGGAATTAGAGTTATATTTGGTGTGTTGAGGATAATTGTAATCTGCCCAAAATGACTTTAAAGTGAAGTGGAGTATGGTTTTGGTAATGTACCGAAACAGATTTGGTAGGGAAGTGAACATCTAGTAAGGTAAGGGTGTAATTGATGTATGTTTAAGCAATGTGATTAAGGCAGTATACATTTTAGCCTATAACTTTAAATGTGTAACCTCAATTGGTATGAGACTAATTGGAGGTGAAACTAGGCACAAAATGTGCCAACTTTCATTGAGAAAGCATACCAAAATTCTGCTTGCATGGTGACATAAAAAAATGACCAATTCGGATTAGGTGCAATTAGGACCTGAAAAATGATCAATTGGGCAGCAGTGAGTGTTTAGGCCATAACTCACTCAAAACAGGTCCAATTGACCTGAAATTTTAACCATGAATAGTTAAGACCCATACCTACAAGTCTTATGAAGACACCAAAGCCCAAAAATGACCAGAAGCAAGTCAAAAACTTGCACAAGTTCGGTTGCAAAAATTGGCCGAACCAGAGTTGACCAAATTGACCTAAAATTGACCTAATTTGATACCATTGGACCAGCAATAGTATAATGACCATAACTTATTCTACATAACTCGGAATGACCTGAAATTTTGCACCGCGGTCCATAAGACATAGATATACAAGTTTGTAGTTTTGACCGAAACCCGAAAACCGAGGGAACTAAGTCGTCCGGCTAGGTCAAACTAGTATCCCGGAATCCAGCAAGTTGCATTAAAATGCACTAAACAAGGAAATGAAATTGGTAACGTGTACCAAACCTAAAACCCTATCGAATGTGACATATTAACGACACTAAAACCTAATTTACCTAGAATGCATCGAGGGTCGGTATATTAGGCGATTAAGCAAATAATAACTTTCAGTGAATTATTTATCGAGCATTATCGATAGAGACAATTTAATTTGATCAAACACTTCATATTGTGTTTCTCATTTAACTAGGACTCAGCAAAATGGAAAGAAATACTGAGTCAAGACCAGGAGACAAATATCAGAGGTTTGTGGACAATAAGTATTTCTTTTGAATTTTTCAATTGAAATAAATTACGATTATTTATATGTTATTGTTTTAAATTATGTTTGTGCACAATATTTATTTCTTTTGAATTATTTCAATTGAAATAAATTATGACTACTTGTATATTATTGTTTTAAATTGTGGAAATGTACTTGAATGGATATTTATTTCTTGAAAAGCATTGTAAATGATTTGAAACTGTGAGAAACTGTTTGAATGGTATTTGATGGATACTTATTGATTGAAAAGCACTATAAATGGTTTTTGTGGAAATTGAAGTGAATTACGAATTGTGTTGCCATTTTGTGAATGAAATTATAACTTTGGAAATTTATTGAATTCTTACGGATCATTTGAATAAAATGTTTGGAATTGCTTTGATTCACAATTGGCATGACATCACATTATGTTCCCCTCCATTAATGGGGTGAGTGTGATTATTCCTCCTCCATTTATGGGGTGAGTGTGATATATTCCTCCCTTTTTGACTTATCGATGCAGGGTGAGTATGATTATGTTCCTCCTCTTTGACTTCCGATCGAGGTGAGTATGGATGAGTACTCATTATATAGCTAGCTTCCTCCCTCATTGATTTCGATTATTGGGGTGAGTATGTCTTGTCGTGGTGTACAACACGGCATGTGTGGAAAAAAAAAAAAATTGTGTCCTGGCTTAAATTGTGATATTGATCGGCAACACTGTGTTATTAAGTATTTTGATCAAATTGTGTATGAATTGGCAATACGGTATTCTTAAATTATTTGACTAAATTGTGTTATTATGAATTTTGATAAATTGTGAATTGGAGTTTAAATTCCTTATGACATTCATTGTCTTGGATTTAACTATGGTTTTATGTATCCACTATTTATATGGTTTATGAATTGTGATTTAAAGTTGTATTTGGTTAATGTTGTGCACCATTGAGACATTGTCTCAGCGATAGCTTTATTCTTTGTCGCAGTAGACAGACAGAGGCGGCAGAACTAGTGCTAGTACCTCCAATGAGAGATTTTTGGGTATAACGAGTATACCGTTTTTGCATTTTGTCTTGTAATGTATGACCACTTTGTATGTACATATTGTTTTGGTTTGAGCATTGTAAATTCAAATTGTAACTTGAGGTTGTAAAATAATTATGAGTTTTTTTGACTTGTAATAATTGTATTATATCTCCTTTATCTGAGCTTTTGAATAATCACTGTGGATTTGTGTTGAGATATATGTTGTTTTGAGAAAAATGTTGGAGTTGAGATTTGGTATATTATTGAAGTGCTTTTTACAGGTTTTACAAGAACGGTTTTATCCAAAATACAGATGGCATTCTGCCAAAATTTTTACAGAAATTCCAAATAATTCAAATGAGTTAATTCTATCACTTCAGTTCAAAAAGGTTTTCAACACCTGTAGATAGTGCTCACCACTGTAAAAGAAGTAAGAAAAGTTTTTAAAATCCCTTGTAGTGTATTTAATGGGTTATCGGTAGACGGAGTTGGTAATTCATTAGGTATACTACGGGATCATGTTATGCCTTACAGAGGGGTAGGGTGTGACATGTTTTAGTGGTATCAGAGCAAAGTTTTTAAATTCTGTTTTCACATGTTATTTGAATATTCTTTCTTCATAGTACAACTGCTCAATATCATTGTTTGATACATACAGTACATTACAGTATAAATATGCACTAACGGGAGGAAATCTCCTTGTGTTATTTGTTCAGGAGATCTAGAATCCTCGTATTGATTATGGAAGAGGGTGATCGTTCAGTCGATCAATCTATTGAGGCTGAGGTGCAAGGGATGCCCTGTGCCTACATAATGTCGATGGTTAGAAGACACCGCCGCGATCGCATGATTCCAGCTTTCGATTCGCTCGTGAGATGGTCGCAAAGTTCCAACAAATGGTGGTAATGTGCCTACTCAAGTCCCAATCTGCACAACGATGGTACAACCACGATCTGCGCAAGGCGATATGACAAATTGATGAAGTATGGGGCTACTGAGTTCAAGGGGACGATAGATCCTCTAGAGGCGAGCAATGGTTAGAAAGGATGGATAGGGTATTCAAGAAACTGCATTGCAGAGGAGCTCGATTTGAATACTCGGTATCTCTACTACAGGGGATGCTTATGGTGGTGGAAAACCATTCCCCACGATGCAGGTAGAACTGCGTGCTAACTGGAGTGACTTTCTCGGAATTCAGACAAAAGTATGTCCTCGATGCTTATGTAGATCGAAGCGCAAGAGTTCCTAAGTCCAAACAGGAGTAGATCGGTGGCTGAATATGAAAGGGAATTTTTCCGCCTAAGCCATTATGCAGTAAGTCTACTTTCTACCAGTAGGGAGAGATGTAAGAGGTTTGAAACCGGCTTGAAGCCTAGTATCAGATTACAAGTGGTCGGATTCAAACATAACAACTTCTCTGAACTTATTTCTCAAGCACTAGAATTAGAAAGAATTGAATCTGAAGTGGCTCCTGAGAAAAAGAAATCAGAGAAGACAGAAAAAGAGGGAAAGTCAGTAGAACAGAGTTCTAGTGGTCCTACTGAAAAGAGGAAAAACTTTGGGGGATACAACAGAGATAGTAAGAAGTCCGGTAGAGATAGATCTTTTGGACAGAAACCACCTCGATCCGATCAGCAAACTCAACAGAAACCTAGGAATGCGCTGTCAGATCGACTTTGTGAAACTTGTGGTAAACCACATAGTGGGGTATGTTATAGAGCCGTAGGAGCATGTTTTAACTGTGGAGAGACTGGCCATTTTGCTAGGGATTGTGTAAATCCAAGTCGTTCTGGATCATTTACTACACCAAAGGGATCAACCCAAGTTTCTACCCCTAAGAGTTCACAATCAGTTAGTAGAGGTAGAGGTAGAGGTAGGGGCAGTACACTTAGAAGTCAAAGTACTGTGAATCAGCCAGAACAAAGTGATGCTTCAGCTGGAGTATACGCTATACGGCAGAGAGAAGAGGCTTAGACTTTTGGACATTATTGCTGGTACTTTCTCAATTAGTAACTAAGATATATATATGTATTGTTTGACCTAGAGTTTGCATACTTTTATGTTAGTGTTAGAACTACATGTTCTGTTGTTATTCCTTTACAGGGGAATAAATTTTGATGCATTAGTGATTGGCCCTTTAAGATAAGGATTGTGATAATAAGTGAAATTAGTTTTGAAAGAGTTTATCGGCGAAAAGTATTTTCTAACACACCATAAATTACAACTTAATGTAAGGCAAGCGGACGTAAAAGTAAGTTGTGGTAGTAGACTTGCTCTAGATGAGGGCAAAGATGTTACAGTTATTAATTGTTAATGGATATTGTAATCATAATAAGTTTCAGATATCAGTGAATTCAAAAAGGATAAAAGATAGGAAAATTTGATCTATTGGAATGTATCATAGTAACTATGCAATGTTCTTGATGTTTATACTGTAAGCTGCAGATTACAGTACTGACTTGAGATTATTGTGTAGAGCTACATACTACCCGATAGTACACCTAGATAAGAATAGTTGCCAACGGCATCTATTTTGGTATAGTTATGCCATGACAGAATTTAATTGTTAGAAATAAGTTTGAAAATCCTACTTAGGGATCTAAAACTCAAAAGTTAGAATATCGAAAGGTTATAGTTCAGTACAAAAGGAAGTAAGTTATAGAATATTGACAGATAAAAAGAGTTATGGAAGTAGAGATTTGAACAGTTGATTCATATATAACAAAGAAATATTACGAATGAGGAAGACTATTGACTAGAATGGTCAGAGGACTAACGACTAGATAAATCATTCTAACATGACCTCAAGGGTCATTCAAGAAGGAACATGAACTGAAATATTAGACAGCACAATAGTAAGAGGAGATTGGTGTTGTACAAACAAATTAAACGTTGTATTAGATTGTTAAAAGTCTTATACAAATTTGAGGAAAAGAAGATTATACAATCGTATAAAAAGGAGAGAATAAACGTATGATTATTGTAAGATGGCTATTGAGTAAAATTTCGTGGACAAAATTTATTTTAAGGGGAGAATTGTAACACCCTAAGTTCGGTGAGTGCGTTCTCTTTATTCGGTTACGGTCTTTGTCAGGACAGCTAGGATGCCTAGAACTACACTTCGATATGTTTGAGGAGACATAAAATAATGAAATACAAGAAAAGAAAATACAAGAAAAACAAAGGAAAAATAATAGCAAAGAAATGTAACCAAGTTAAGCGAGAAAACCCTAGCGATGGGTGATCAAGGGAAGTCACGGCGTGTACCGTTGACTAGCTCCCGACTGTGGGGAACCACGAAAATATTTTAGGACTCTAATAAATATTTATTGAAGTATAAATATCATTAGAAATAACAAAGAAAAATTAAATAATTAGTACAAAGAAAAGTGAGAAATCGAAAAACAGACAAAACTCGGTGTTACCGAAAAATCGAGAATGCAACCCGAACAGGGGCATTATGGTCATTTGACGTCCCAAATTGTCTTTTGACCTAAATTTCCATTAAAAATAAATAATATTACACTTAGAAAATAAAATGAAAAATTAATTTGATGGTACCTAAAGTAAATAGTAGGAATTAAGGGTTTAATGTGGAATAAAGGGAAATTAAGCTTGTTAAATGATTAAATGTGTGAGTGGGCCACTAATGATTTAATTAAACAATAAAATGTGTTGATGTAAGTCCACTATACCCATCAGAAAGTTCATCTTCTCCATTTCCATTAAACTAGCTGAATTGAAGAAAAGGAAAAATCCTCCATGGCCATTTTCATTCAAGCTTCATCTAACCCCTCACTTCACTTCTAAACACTTAGGTTCCTTCATGAAAGTTTGTCTACACATCATAAGGAAGAGCTTGATACCAAATTTAAGAAGTTTAATCAAGGTTTGGCAAGTTCCAACCATAAGGTAAGTTCACATTTTTTAAGATTGCTTTGTTAAACTTTGTGTACATGTTATAGGTGTTGGTTTTGTGAAGAAAATTTTTAGGTTTGAAGAGTTATTGAGATGTTCATTTTGGACAGCCATGGAGTTAGGTATTTGATGAAATATTTGTACATATATTTGGTGAGAAATGATGTTGATTAAGTGATTTAATATCCTAGTAAATTATTCCACATATATATGGTGATTTTGCACTTGGAATGGAAATTGGTGAATTGTAGGACACTTTGGGGTAGATGGACATTTACTGCAGCATTTGAACTCTTGGATAAATGTATGTGGTTCATGAAGATATGGGCAGAATTGTGGCATTAAGGATTGATGGATATGTATATGAATTTGTTGTGTAAAGTGTATGTAAAAACTAGTAATGTTTATGTGTATGTGTAATTGTATTTGGACTTTGGGAATTAGAGTTATATTTGGTGTGTTGAGGATAATTGTAATCTGCCCAAAATGACTTTAAAGTGAAGTGGAGTATGGTTTTGGTAATGTACCGAAACAGATTTGGTAGGGAAGTGAACATCTAGTAAGGTAAGGGTGTAATTGATGTATGTTTAAGCAATGTGATTAAGGCAGTATACATTTTAGCCTATAACTTTAAATGTGTAACCTCAATTGGTATGAGACCAATTGGAGGTGAAACTAGGCACAAAATGTGCCAACTTTCATTGAGAAAGCATACCAAAATTCTGCTTGCATGGTGACATAAAAAAATGACCAATTCGGATTAGGTGCAATTAGGACCTGAAAAATGATCAATTGGGCAGCAGTGAGTGTTTAGGCCATAACTCACTCAAAACAGGTCCAATTGACCTGAAATTTTAACCATGAATAGTTAAGACCCATACCTACAAGTCTTATGAAGACACCAAAGCCCAAAAATGACCAGAAGCAAGTCAAAAAGCTTGCACAAGTTCGGGTCCAAAAACTGGCCGAACCAGAGTTGACCAAATTGACCTAAAATTGACCTAATTTGATACCATTGGACCAGCAATAGTATAATGACCATAACTTATTCTACATAACTCGGAATGACCTGAAATTTTGCACCATGATCCATAAGACATAGATATACAAGTTTGTAGTTTTGACCGAAACCCGAAAACCGAGGGAACTAAGTCATCCGGCTAGGTCAAACTAGTATCCCGGAATCCAGCAAGTTGCATTAAAATGCACTAAACAAGGAAATGAAATTGGTAACGTGTACCAAACCTAAAACCCTATCGAATGTGACATATTAACGACACTAAAACCTAATTTACCTAGAATGCATCGAGGGTCGGTATATTAGGCGATTAAGCAAATAATAACTTTCAGTGAATTATTTATCGAGCATTATCGATAGAGACAATTTAATTTGGTACTGAAACACTTCAAATTGTGTTTCTCAGTTAACAAGGACTCAGCAAAAGGGAAAGAAATACTGAGTCAAGACCAGGAGACAAATATCAGAGGTTTGTGGACAATAAGTATTTCTTTTGAATTTTTCAATTGAAATAAATTACGATTATTTATATGTTATTGTTTTAAATTATGTTTGTGCACAATATTTATTTCTTTTGAATTATTTCAATTGAAATAAATTATGACTACTTGTATATTATTGTTTTAAATTGTGGAAATGTACTTGAATGGATATTTATTTCTTGAAAAGCATTGTAAATGATTTGAAACTGTGAGAAACTGTTTGAATGGTATTTGATGGATACTTATTGATTGAAAAGCACTGTAAATGGTTTTTGTGGAAATTGAAGTGAATTACGAATTGTGTTGCCATTTTGTGAATGAAATTATAACTTTGGAAATTTATTGAATTCTTACGGATCATTTGAATAAAATGTTTGGAATTGCTTTGATTCACAATTGGCATGACACTGTTACTATGTTCCCCCTCCATTAATGGGGTGAGTGTGATTATTCCTCCTCCATTTATGGGGTGAGTGTGATATATTCCTCCCTTTTTGACTTATCAGTCTGGGGTGAGTATGATTATGTTCCTCCCTCTTTGACTTCCCAGTCTGAGGTGAGTATGGATGAGTACTCATTATATAGCTAGCTTCCTCCCTCATTGATTTCGATTATTGGGGTGAGTATGTCTTGTCGTGGTGTACAACACGGCATGTGTGGAAAAAAAAAATTGTGTCCTGGCTTAAATTGTGATATTGATCGGCAACACTGTGTTATTAAGTATTTTGATCAAATTGTGTATGAATTGGCAATACGGTATTCTTAAATTATTTGACTAAATTGTGTTATTATGAATTTTGATAAATTGTGAATTGGAGTTTAAATTCCTTATGACATTCATTGTCTTGGATTTAACTATGGTTTTATGTATCCACTATTTATATGGTTTATGAATTGTGATTTAAAGTTGTATTTGGTTAATGTTGTGCACCACTGAGACATTGTCTCAGCGATAGCTTTTTATTCTTGTCGCAGTAGACAGACAGAGCGTGCAGACTAGGCTGCTAGTACCTCCAGCGAGAGATTTTTCGGGTATAACGAGTATACCGTTTTTTGCATTTTGTACTGTAATGTATGACCACTGTATGTACATATTGTTTTGGTTTGAGCAGTTGTAAATTCAAATTGTAACTTGAGGTTGTAAAATAATTATGAGTTATTTTGACTTGTAAAAATTGTATTATATTTCCTATATCTCAGCTTTTGAAAAATCACTGTGGATTTGAGTTGAGAAATATGTTGTATTGAGAAAAATGTTGGAGTTGAGATTTGGAAAATTATTGAAGTGCTTTTTACAGGTTTTCTGAAGAACGGTTTTATCCAAAATACAGATGGCATTCTGCCAAAATTTTTACAGAAATTCCAAATAATTCAAATGAGTTAATTCTATCACTTCAGTTCAAAAAGGTTTTCAACACCTGTAAATAGTGCTCACCACTGTAAAAGAAGTAAGAAAAGTTTTTTTAAAATCCCTTGTAGTATATTTAATGGGTTATCAGTAGACGGAGTTGGTAATTCATTAGGTATACTACGGGATCATGTTATGCCTTACAGAGGGGTAGGGTGTGACATGTTTTAGTGGTATCAGAGCAAAGTTTTTAAATTCTGTTTTCACATGTTATTTGAATATTCTTTCTTCATAGTACAACTGCTCAATATCATTGTTTGATACATACAGTACATTACAGTATAAATATGCACTAACGGGAGGAAATCTCCTTGTGTTATTTGTTCAGGAGATCTAGAATCCTCGTATTGATTATGGAAGAGGGTGATCGCTCATCGATCAATCTATTGAGGTCGAGGTGCAAGGGATGCCCTGTGCCTACATAATGTCGATGGTTCAAGAAGACCACGCATGATTCCTGCTCGATTCGCTCGTGAGATGGTCGCAAAGTTCCAACAAATGGTCGGTAATGTGCCTACTGTCCCAATACGCTGACAACGATGGTACAACCACAGTCGTCTGCAAGGCAGTATGACAAATTGATGAAGTATGGGGCTACAGAGTTCAAGGGGACAGTAGATCCTCTAGAGGCAGAACAGTGGTTAGAAAGGATGGATAGGGTATTCAAGAAACTGCATTGCACAGAGGAGCTCAGATTTGAATACTCAGTATCTCTACTACAGGGGGATGCTTATGACTGGTGGAAAACCATTCCCACGATCGTAGAATCTGCTAACCTGGAGTGACTTTCTCAGGGAATTCAGACAAAAGTATGTCCCTGATGCTTATGTAGATCAGAAACTGCAAGAGTTCCTAAGTCTGAAACAGGGGAGTAGATCGGTGGCTGAATATGAAAGGGAATTTTTCCGCCTGAGCCATTATGCAGTAAGTCTACTTTCTACCAGTAGGGAGAGATGTAAGAGGTTTGAAACCGGCTTGAAGCCTAGTATCAGATTACAAGTGGTCGGATTCAAACATAACAACTTCTCTGAACTTATTTCTCAAGCACTAGAATTAGAAAGAATTGAATCTGAAGCGGCTCCTGAGAAAAAGAAATCAGAGAAGACAGAAAAAGAGGGAAAGTCAGTAGAACAGAGTTCTAGTGGTCCTCAAAAGAGGAAAAACTTTGGGGGATACAACAGAGATAGTAAGAAGTCCGGTAGAGATAGATCTTTTGGACAGAAACCACCTCGATCCGATCAGCAAACTCAACAGAAACCCAGGAATGCGCTGTCAGATCGACTTTGTGAAACTTGTGGTAAACCACATAGTGGGGTATGTTATAGAGCCGTAGGAGCATGTTTTAACTGTGGAGAGACTGGCCATTTTGCTAGGGATTGTGTAAATCCAAGTCGTTCTGGATCATTTACTACACCAAAGGGATCAACCCAAGTTTCTACCCCAAAGAGTTCACCATCAGTTAGTAGAGGTAGAGGTAGAGGTAGGGGCAGTACACTTAGAAGTCAAAGTACTGTGAATCAGCCAGAACAAGGTGATGCTTCAGCTGGAGTATACGCTATACGGCAGAGAGAAGAGGCTTAGACTTTTGGACATTATTGCTGGTACTTTCTCAATTAGTAACTAAGATATATATATGTATTGTTTGACCTAGAGTTTGCATACTTTTATGTTAGTGTTAGAACTACATGTTCTGTTGTTATTCCTTTACAGGGGAATAAATTTTGATGCATTAGTGATTGGCCCTTTAAGATAAGGATTGTGATAATAAGTGAAATTAGTTTTGAAAGAGTTTATCGGCGAAAAGTATTTTCTAACACACCATAAATTACAACTTAATGTAAGGCAAGCGGACGTAAAAGTAAGTTGTGGTAGTAGACTTGCTCTAGATGAGGGCAAAGATGTTACAGTTATTAATTGTTAATGGATATTGTAATCATAATAAGTTTTGATATCTTGAATTCAAAAGGATAAAAGATAGGAAAATTTGATCTATTGGAATGTATCATAGTAACTATGCAATGTTCTTGATGTTTATCTTTGTAGCAGACATTCTGATCGACTTGAGATGATTGTGTAGAGCTACATACTACCCGATAGTACACCTAGATAAGAATAGTTGCCAACGGCATCTATTTTGGTATAGTTATGCCATGACAGAATTTAATTGTTAGAAATAAGTTTGAAAATCCTACTTAGGGATCTAAAACTCAAAAGTTAGAATATCGAAAGGTTATAGTTCAGTACAAAAGGAAGTAAGTTATAGAATATTGACAGATAAAAAGAGTTATGGAAGTAGAGATTTGAACAGTTGATTCATATATAACAAAGAAATATTACGAATGAGGAAGACTATTGACTAGAATGGTCAGAGGACTAACGACTAGATAAATCATTCTAACATGACCTCAAGGGTCATTCAAGAAGGAACATGAACTGAAATATTAGACAGCACAATAGTAAGAGGAGATTGGTGTTATACAAACAAATTAAACGTTGTATTAGATTGTTAAAAGTCTTATACAAATTTGAGGAAAAGAAGATTATACAATCGTATAAAAAGGAGAGAATAAACGTATGATTATTGTAAGATGGCTATTGAGTAAAATTTCGTGGACGAAATTTATTTTAAGGGGGGGAGAATTGTAACACCCCTAAGTTCGGTAGTGCGTTCTACTGTTCCGGTTACCAGTGCTGTCCGGACAGCTAGGATGCCTAGAACTACACTTCGATATGTGTGAGGAGACATAAAATAATGAAATACAAGAAAAGAAAATACAAGAAAAACAAAGGAAAAATAATAGCAAAGAAATGTAACCAAGTTAAGCTTGAAAACCCTAGCGATGGTGGCATGCAGGAAGTCACTGTACCGTTGACTAATCCCCGACTGTGGGGAACCCTGGAAAATATTTTTAGGACTCTAATAAATATTTATTGAAGTATAAATATCATTAGAAATAACAAAGAAAAATTAAATAATTAGTACAAAGAAAAGTGAGAAATCGAAAAACAGACAAAACTCGGTGTTACCGAAAAATCGAGAATGCAACCCGAACAGGGGCATTATGGTCATTTGACGTCCCAAATTGTCTTTTGACCTAAATTTCCATTAAAAATAAATAATATTACACTTAGAAAATAAAATGAAAAATTAATTTGATGGTACCTAAAGTAAATAGTAGGAATTAAGGGTTTAATGTGGAATAAAGGGAAATTAAGCTTGTTAAATGATTAAATGTGTGAGTGGGCCACTAATGATTTAATTAAACAATAAAATGTGTTGATGTAAGTCCACTATACCCATCAGAAAGTTCATCTTCTCCATTTCCATTAAACTAGCTGAATTGAAGAAAAGGAAAAATCCTCCATGGCCATTTTCATTCAAGCTTCATCTAACCCCTCACTTCACTTCTAAACACTTAGGTTCCTTCATGAAAGTTTGTCTACACATCATAAGGAAGAGCTTGATACCAAATTTAAGAAGTTTAATCAAGGTTTGGCAAGTTCCAACCATAAGGTAAGTTCACATTTTTTAAGATTGCTTTGTTAAACTTTGTGTACATGTTATAGGTGTTGGTTTTGTGAAGAAAATTTTTAGGTTTGAAGAGTTATTGAGATGTTCATTTTGGACAGCCATGGAGTTAGGTATTTGATGAAATATTTGTACATATATTTGGTGAGAAATGATGTTGATTAAGTGATTTAATATCCTAGTAAATTATTCCACATATATATGGTGATTTTGCACTTGGAATGGAAATTGGTGAATTGTAGGACACTTTGGGGTTGAGGGACATTTTCGGCAGCCTTGGAACTCTTGGATAAGTGTATGTGGTTCATGAAGATATGGGCAGAATTGTGGCATTAAGGATTGATGGATATGTATATGAATTTGTTGTGTAAAGTGTATGTAAAAACTAGTAATGTTTATGTGTATGTGTAATTGTATTTGGACTTTGGGAATTAGAGTTATATTTGGTGTGTTGAGGATAATTGTAATCTGCCCAAAATGACTTTAAAGTGAAGTGGAGTATGGTTTTGGTAATGTACCGAAACAGATTTGGTAGGGAAGTGAACATCTAGTAAGGTAAGGGTGTAATTGATGTATGTTTAAGCAATGTGATTAAGGCAGTATACATTTTAGCCTATAACTTTAAATGTGTAACCTCAATTGGTATGAGACCAATTGGAGGTGAAACTAGGCACAAAATGTGCCAACTTTCATTGAGAAAGCATACCAAAATTCTGCTTGCATGGTGACATAAAAAAATGACCAATTCGGATTAGGTGCAATTAGGACCTGAAAAATGATCAATTGGGCAGCAGTGAGTGTTTAGGCCATAACTCACTCAAAACAGGTCCAATTGACCTGAACTTTTAACCATGAATAGTTAAGACCCATACCTACAAGTCTTATGAAGACACCAAAGCCCAAAAATGACCAGAAGCAAGTCAAAAAGCTTGCACAAGTTCGGGTCCAAAAACTGGCCGAACCAGAGTTGACCAAATTGACCTAAAATTGACCTAATTTGATACCATTGGACCAGCAATAGTATAATGACCATAACTTATTCTACATAACTCGGAATGACCTGAAATTTTGCACCGCGGTCCATAAGACATAGATATACAAGTTTGTAGTTTTGACCGAAACCCGAAAACCGAGGGAACTAAGTCATCCGGCTAGGTCAAACTAGTATCCCGGAATCCAGCAAGTTGCATTAAAATGCACTAAAAAAGGAAATGAAATTGGTAATGTGTACCAAACCTAAAACCCTATCGAATGTGACATATTAACGACACTAAAACCTAATTTACCTAGAATGCATCGAGGGTCGGTATATTAGGCGATTAAGCAAATAATAGCTTTCAGTGAATTATTTATCGAGCATTATCGATAGAGACAATTTAATTTGGTACTGAAACACTTCAAATTGTGTTTCTCAGTTAACAAGGACTCAGCAAAAGGGAAAGAAATACTGAGTCAAGACCAGGAGACAAATATCAGAGGTTTGTGCACAATAAGTATTTCTTTTGAATTTTTCAATTGAAATAAATTACGATTATTTATATGTTATTGTTTTAAATTATGTTTGTGCACAATATTTATTTCTTTTGAATTATTTTCAATTGAAATAAATTATGACTACTTGTATATTATTGTTTTAAATTGTGGAAATGTACTTGAATGGATATTTATTTCTTGAAAAGCATTGTAAATGATTTGAAACTGTGAGAAACTATTTGAATGGTATTTGATGGATACTTATTGATTGAAAAGCACTGTAAATGGTTTTTGTGGAAATTGAAGTGAATTACGAATTGTGTTGCCATTTTGTGAATGAAATTATAACTTTGGAAATTTATTGGATTCTTACGGATCATTTGAATAAAATGTTTGGAATTGTTTTGATTCACAATTGGCATGACACTGTTACTATGTTCCTCCTCCATTAATGGGGTGAGTGTGATTATTCCTCCTCCATTTATGGGGTGAGTGTGATATATTCCTCCCTTTTTGACTTATCAGTCTGGGGTGAGTATGATTATGTTCCTCCCTCTTTGACTTCCCAGTCTGAGGTGAGTATGGATGAGTACTCATTATATAGCTAGCTTCCTCCCTCATTGCTTTCGATTATTGGGGTGAGTATGTCTTGTCGTGGTGTACAACACGGCATGTGTGGAAAAAAAAAATTGTGTCCTGGCTTAAATTGTGATATTGATGCAACCTTTGTGTTATTAAGTATTTTGATCAAATTGTGTATGAATTGGCAATACGGTATTCTTAAACTATTTGACTAAATTGTGTTATTATGAATTTTGATAAATTGTGAATTGGAGTTTAAATTCCTTATGACATTCATTGTCTTGGATTTAACTATGGTTTTATGTATCCACTATTTATATGGTTTATGAATTGTGATTTAAAGTTGTATTTGGTTAATGTTGTGCACCACTGAGACATTGTCTCAAATGATAGCTTTTATTGCTTCGCAGTAGACAGAGCAGTGAGCGCAGACTAGTGCTAGTACCTCCAATGAGAGATTTTTCTATAACGAGTATACCGTTTTTTGCATTTTGTACTGTAATGTATGACCACTGTATGTACATATTGTTTTGGTTTGAGCAGTTGTAAATTCAAATTGTAACTTGAGGTTGTAAAATAATTATGAGTTATTTTGACTTGTAAAAATTGTATTATATCTCCTATATCTCAGCTTTTGAAAAATCACTGTGGATTTGAGTTGAGAAATATGTTGTATTGAGAAAAATGTTGGAGTTGAGATTTGGAAAATTATTGAAGTGCTTTTTACAGGTTTTCTGAAGAACGGTTTTATCCAAAATACAGATGGCATTCTGCCAAAATTTTTACAGAAATTCCAAATAATTCAAATGAGTTAATTCTATCACTTCAGTTCAAAAAGGTTTTCAACACCTGTAGATAGTGCTCACCACTGTAAAAGAAGTAAGAAAAGTTTTTAAAATCCCTTGTAGTGTATTTAATGGGTTATCAGTAGACGGAGTTGGTAATTCATTAGGTATACTACGGGATCATGTTATGCCTTACAGAGGGGTAGGGTGTGACAAAAACACTTCCAATAATCATATTAAATCACCTCAAACTCCAATATCAAAATCTCAATATTTTTCAATCTCATTTCTCAGTCATGCATCTCATGTGATGATCATGTATAAATCACAGATAAACATTCACTTTTCCATTGACAAACCCAATTCTCATTATTTACATGAACATCAAAATACATTACATAAGTTCAATTACATATGAGAAAATAAAAATTTAGTTACAAAATACCAAAATGAAACCTAGTGTCCTACCAATGCACTGTGGAGGGTGAGGTGACACGGACACTATGCAGAGCTGCAGGATGGACTCACCCAGTCTGCGGTCTACTGAGCTCATGATCAGTATCTCCAGAACCTACGCGTGGCAAAAGCAACGCGCTAAGCAATGATGCTTAGTGGTGCAATAATAAAATAAAAGAAAATAGCAGAAAATAAATATGTATTGAATGTATATGTCTTATTTTTTTTGTATTTGTTATATTCATTTATTTCTTTAACTTTGTCCACTTTCATTCTTTTAGTTGCCCAAGTAACCTATACTGGACGACTGGACTGGATAAACGGGTAAACTGGCACTGGGTATCTAGTACCTCGGGCCGTCACACCATCGGTCACATGTGCATCTCCCGGTGTGCAATGTAGCGACTAATAAGCTGTAATGACAATAGGCACAAGGCCAAATATCAACACAAGGTCATAATGGCTAAAAGCCATGAAATCACAGAATGGCATAATGCCATGTGCAGTACTGCTAACTGAACCCTATTGGCATGCCAAACTATCCAAACCAATCTTGTTAGGTATACTAGGGCATTTGATACTTTAAAATTCTTCAATTTGTGAATTTCAAGTTTTGGTGTTACTATTCACTTCATTAGTCAACAAAAATGTTGACTTTTGGATAGAAAATAGGTGTATTGGTTTTAACACTCCCAATGTACCACATTTTGCATTTAAAACTTGTTGGAATTAATCACCAAATCCATTTCCAAACTTAGCACTAAGGGGCAGAATTTTCAGTTTTTGTACCATAAATTTACTGTTCCATTAGGGACTGTTACAGTGGAAATTTGAGGAAATGGTAAACATGAAAGTTGTTCCTTATTTTGTCTAGTTGAATTTATTTTTTTGAATCACTCCATTTGGAGTCTTGTAGCTCCAGATATGGTCCAAAAACCACAGCTGGCCGGATTGGAAACCTGCAGAATTTACCAAATCTATAGTACAATGAACAGTGACTGTGAGTGCCTTGTTGGACAGGTTCTGGTCATAATTTGGGGTAGGTTTCTTCATGAAAGTTGTTTGTCTATATCTTATCTTGTTGTTGTAAAAATTTCAGGTCAAATGGACCATTTTACAGTGAGTTATGGCAAAATGAACAGTTACTGTTCATTTGGTCATTCTGCAGAATCTGCTTGCAGGGTATCCGGATTGGGGCCAACTTTTGGTCCACTTGCTTTGGTCTTTTGAGCATGGTTTCTTCAGCAAAATTGTGCCATTATATGTCTAGTTTCATGTCGAATTGGCCAAACACCAATTGAACCTACACAGCCAAAGATATGGCAGTCCAAACAGGATGGACTCACAGCCTCCCTGCTGCTCTCACTAGGCAGCCTACCCATTTCAGTTTTCCATGCAATAGTTCACTCCAAATTATGGTCAACTTACCTCAAATGGTCACTAATTGACCATTAGAATGTTCTTTAACAATTTCATAAGCAAAGTCCAATTTTTCTCCCAAAACCCTAGTTCCCATTATGAGTTTTCACAACATACCTTAATTAACTAACTAATTCATTATCCTTATAATTACATACTTTAAACATAATCTCTAGTTCACTCCAAGTCCATCAAACACACTCAATCTTGTTCCTTCCTTAGGGCTGCCGAAATTCATGGTATACATACACATAAATTCCATTCATTTAATTCACAATTCCTTACTCACTTTAAGTCTTTAACATGGAATAAGAGGGATTTAGGTATAGATAGGCACTAACCTCTTGTAGGGCAGAATTTTCCAAGTTTAAACTTCACTTTCCTTCCTTTTCTAGGCTGCCAAATACTTTCCCAAGAGGTATGGACAAGCTTTAATGAAAGGTGTCTAGGGTTTAGTAGTAGAAATTCATGAGAAATGGAAGTAGTGAAAGAAAATTTTCATGGAGGGAGTGGAAGAGAGGGTCACGGCTTTGGAAGGAGAAGAAACCAGAAAATGGTTTCTTAATTTGTCATTTTTCCCTTTTTAAATAATTTTTGTTGTGTTGTTGAATGGTGATTAGTGGAGGACATTTAAATGACATCATGGTGATGTCATAATTAAGGATTTAAGTCATTTTCTTTTTCTTTCTTTTCTATTCATTTTTAATTTAATTTTTAGCAATATTTATTCATATTTTAGATCATAATAATTATTTACTTAACTGGACAAGTCGGCCAAAAATCGCCTCTGAAGGCGAAATGACCAAAATGCCCTCCGTTTGGCTTAACGGGTCAAAATTGTCTGTACCGATTGAAAAATTTTTTCTAAATATTTTCTTGGCATTCTAATGCCATAGGGACCTCAATGACCCTTCTCTGGAGTCCCAAAAATTATTTTATGAATTTTTCCCCGAGTCTAGGGCTCCTAGTTACGAGAACCGCAACTTCCCTCTGGGTTACCCATCGCTTGGGCACCGGCTCATTTAACTTGGTTGTATTTTATTTCTAAAATTTTTTCTAAATTTTTCTTATTAATATTTGAGTTAATTATGGTTCCTCACTTTAGTTTAAATATTTTTCCGAACGTTCTAGCTATCTGGACCGACACCGGTCACCGGAACAGTAGAATGTACGGAGTTGCTACCGGGAGGGTGTTACAACTCTTCCCCTCTAATTTAAATTTCGTCCTCGAAATTTACCTGATGCAAACAGTTGAGGGAACTGTTGCCTCATCGTTTCTTCACTTTCCCAAGTTGCCTCCTCGGTGTTATGGTGCCTCCAAAGCACTTTCACCAGTGGAATCTGCTTATTTCTCAACTCTTTCACTTCCCGAGCCAGGATCCATAAAGGTTCTTCTTCATATGTCAAATCCGGCTGTATTTCAATTTCTTCCCTGGAGATGACATGTGAAGGATCTGAGCGGTATCTTCTGAGCATGGACACGTGGAACACATTGTGGATCTTGTCCAGCTCTGGTGGTAAAGCTAGTCTATAGGCCACTGGACCCACACGTTCAATAACTTCATATGGGCCAATGAACCTGGGGCTTAACTTACCTTTTCTTCCAAACCTCAGTACTTTCTTCCACGGTGACACTTTGAGGAACACTTTGTCGCCAACCGCATATTCTATTTCTTTTCTCTTCAGGTCGGCATAAGATTTACATGCATGCGAGGCAACTTTCAGATTGGCTTTGATTAGTTTCACTTTCTCCTCAGTCTGTTTCACCAGGTCTGGCCCTACCAGTTTGTCTTCGCCCAATTCCGTCCAGCACACTGGAGTTCTACATTTCCTCCCATACAGTGCTTCATACGGGGCCATTTGGATACTAGCTTGGTAGCTATTATTGTATGCAAATTCTGCCAGTGGGAGGTATCTATCCCAACTTCCCTCAAACTCAATGACACAACTCCTCAGCATATCCTCAAGGACCTGACATATATTTCATGTTATTGTTATCATTTTAGTTCAATAGTTGTATTAATTCAATTGATTCAATTGTTTACCTGGATTACTCTTTCGGATTGCCCATCCGTCTGAGGATGGAAAGCTGTGCTGAAGTGGAGTTGTGTGCCCAAGGACTCATTAAACTTCTTCCAAAATCTCGATGTAAACCTTGGGTCTCGATCAGATATGATGGAAAGTGGAATTCCATGCAGTCTAACTATCTCACTGATATACAATTCTGCTAACTTCTCTAGTGAGTAGTCAGTCCTAACTGGCAGAAAGTGTGCTGACTTTGTCAATCTATCTACTATCACCCATACTGCATCATGTTTCTTCTGGGTGAGAGGTAGACCACTTACAAAATCCATGGTGACCCGATCCCATTTCCATTCAGGTATGCGTATAGGCTGTAGCAAAACCTGATGGAACTTGATGTTCTGCCTTGACTTGCTGGCATTTCAAGCATTTAGTCACATAGTCAGCTATGTCCTTCTTCATACCAGGCCACCAATACTGGAGCTTCAGATCATGATACATCTTTGTACTTCCTGGGTGCATAGCATATACACTGGTGTGTGCCTCTTTTAGAATATTGGCCTTCAATTTCCCATCATCTGGTACATACAGTCTTCCTTTGTAATACAGACACCCATTTGCTTTCACCCCATAGTCAGTTGCTTTTCCTTCTGAGATTTTGCTCATAATAGCCATTAGCTTCTCATCTACCTTCTGCCCATTTAAAATCTGCTGTAGCAGGTTTGGCCTCACTTGCAACTCAGCCAAAATAGTTCCATCTCGAACCAAAGATAGACGGGCATTCAATGATCTCAAGGCTGTCATGGATTTTCTGCTCAAAGCATCAGCAACAACATTTGCCTTCCCAGGATGATAATCAATCACACAATCATAGTCCTTCAGGAACTCAATCCATCGCCTCTGCCTAAGGTTGAGCTCCTTCTGAGTTGGCAAATATTTCAGACTTTTGTGGTCTGTGTAAATGTAGCATTTTTCACCATACAAGTAGTGCCTCCATATCTTTAGTGCGAAGATAATTGCTGCAAGCTCTAGATCATGGGTAGGGTAATTCTGTTCATGTGGCCTTAGCTGTCTGGAAGCATAAGCGACCACCTTTCCCTTTTGCATCAATACACACCCTAACCCATTATGAGAGGCATCACTGTAGACCACAAAGTCCTTTCCTGACACTGGCTGTGTTAACACTGGTGCCTCTGTCAACATAGCCTTCAACTTCTCAAAACTGGTCTGACACTTGTCATTCCAGTCAAATCTGACATTCTTGTGTAATAATTTGGTCATTGGAGCAGCTATTAAGGAAAATCCCTTCACAAATCTCCTGTAATACCCAGCTAGCCCCAAGAAACTTCTGACCTCAGTTGTATTCCTGGGAGGCTTCCATTCCATTACTGCTTCTATTTTCTTGGGATCCACTCTAATCCCATCAGCTGACACTATGTGTCCAAGGAATGCAATCTCATTTAACCAGAAGTCACACTTGGACAACTTAGCATACAGCTTCTTTTCTCTCAGGGTTTGTAGAACAATCCTCAAATGCTCATCATGTTCTTCCTTGGTCTTGGAATACACCAAAATATCATCAATAAAGACCACTACGAACCAATCTAGGTATGGATGGAAGATACGGTTTATAAGGTCCATGAATGCCGCTGGTGCATTTGTTAGGCCAAAGGGCATCACTAGAAACTCATAATGCCCATATCGGGTCCTGAATACAGTCTTTGGCACATCTGCATCCTTCACCCTCAACTGATGATACCCTGATCTGAGATCAATCTTAGAAAATACTCCTGCTCCCTTCAACTGATCAAACAGATCATCAATTCTAGGCAACGGATATTTGTTCTTCACAGTCACTTTATTCAACTGCCGGTAATCAATGCATAGCCTCAAAATCCCATCCTTCTTTTTCACAAATAGCACTGGAGCTCCCCATGGTGACACACTGGGGCGTATGAACCCCTTATCAAGCAACTCTTGCAACTGAGTTTTCAACTCCCTCAATTCAGTGGGTGCCATCCTATAAGGAGCAATGGAAATGGGTGCTGTACCCGGCAGTGTCTCAATAGCAAACTCGACTTCCCTTTCTGGTGGCAAACCAGGCAATTCTTCAGGAAATACCTCTGGGAAGTCTCTTACTGTGGGTATATCACTCAGGTTTGGCTTAGCCTGCCTAGTATCCACCACATGTGCTAGGTAGGCTTCACAGCCTTTTCTCATCATTCTTCTTGCAACTGTGGCTGAGATGACATTGGACAAGAAATCTGTCCTTTCCCCCACAACTGTGATCTCATTACCCTCAGAAGTTTTCAGAGAAATTCTCTTCAATTTGCAATCAACTATTGCCTGATGACGTGACAACCAGTCCATTCCCAAAATCACGTCAAACTCGTGGAAAGGCAACTCAATCAGGTCTGCCAAGAATTCATACCCCTGAATCCTTAACGGGCAACCCTTGTATACTTTGTTCACCACTACACTGTGGCCCAATGGATTAGTGACCAGAATGTCTTGGTCACTCTCCCCTACTAGCATCCCCCTTTCTATGAGTAGGTTGATGCAGATGTATGAATGAGTGGATCCTGGATTCACCAATGCATGCACAGATGTATTGTAGAGGGAGAACGTACCCCTGATGACGTCCGGGGCATCTTGCTCCTCCTGAGCTCTAATGGCATAGGCTCTGGCAGGTGGTCTGTTATCTAGCCTCTCTGCTGGCTCAGATGCAGGCCTCTGTGATGGTCCCACTGCGTCAGATTTGCCAGATTTCCTACCCCTTTGTGGTGTAGGAGCAGGTCTGTCTGCTTGTGTTGGAGCAGCTGTAGTGGTTCTGCATGGACAGTTCCTCAACTGATGCTCTGTTGACCCACACCTTAAGCAGGCACCAGTCACTCTCCAACACTCCCTCTTGTGCCACTTCAGGCAATGTGGACATGCAGAAGATGCCGGGCTGGTCCTCGAACCCCATCCCTGGAGAGCTGCCCACTGATGGTGTGGACTGACCTCTCCTAGGGGTAAACTGTGGCCTGGGCCCCTGAGACTGACCCTGACCTTGTGGCTGACCTGAACTCTGTGCAGGTGGACCTTTAAACTTCTTCCCAAATGCAGGAGATGAACTAGACTGACCTGGGCCCCTCTTCTGCTGCCTCTCTCTTCTGGTCTGCTCACTTATTCTAACCTTTTCAACCTTTATTGCAGGTTCCACTAACTTGGTAAAGTCTGTGATTCCCAAGGCAGTGATCATGATCTTTATGTTGTCATTTAGTCCCTCTTCAAATCTCTTGCACCTTTCAGCTTCATTAGGGACTATCTCCCTTCCATAGCGGCTCAATCTAATGAATTCCTTCTCATACTCGGCCACTGACAGCTACCTCTGCCTCAGGTTAATGAACTCTCTTATTCTCTCTTCCAAGTATACACTACCCACATATTTCTTCTTAAATTCGGAGAGAAAGAAGTCCCAAGTTACTATTTCTAGCTGTACTTCACTGGACACAGTATCCCACCATTCATATGCATCGTCTTGCAGCAAAGATACAACAGCTTCTAAGTTTTGCTCTGGAGTGCAGTGGAGTTGTTTTAAAACTCTGCCTGTTCTGTTCAACCAATTTTCGGCTGCAACAGAATCATCTTCTCTCTTGCCAAAGAAGTCCACTGCTCCAAACTTTCTCAATTTTTCCAGGTGTGATTTTGGTTGTGGAGGTGGTGGTGGTGGTGCTGGCATTACCCCAGCCATTTGTCTGAAGAATTCGGCCATTTGCTGGAACATGGCCTGTGGAGGCTGAGCAGGCTCTGCTTGAGCTGGCGGAGCAGGTTCTCCCATACCCCCAGTCTCAGCTGCTGCAGGTGGAGCATGACTCTCCACTTCCTCCTCAACTGCCCTCTGAGATGTAGGGTCCATATCCTATTCAAAATAAGAAAGACAAACAGATCTGCATTAGTGTCACCTCGACTCTTACAAATGCAATGCATGGTATGGACTCAATCTAGGCCCAGAAATGCCTAAACCGTGCTCTGATACCACTAAATGTGACACCCCTTACCCGTGTACAGTATACCCGAGTAAGCAATGTCACACGGTGTACCGGCACACTCTATTATACCTTAATTAATTTTTATCATGGTTTTGAATATAACTTGTGAAATATAATATATTTGAGCCATTTATCGAAATTATAATTTATTTGAGGTTTCAAAAATTTTAAAGAAAATCCGGCAGAGTACCGGCTATGCATGGAGAAAACAGTTCTTTGAAACCTGTGAAAAACACTTCCAATAATCATATTCAATCACCTCAAACTCCAATATCAAAATCTCAATATTTTTCAATCTCATTTCACAGTCATGCATCTCATGTGATGATCATATATAAATCACAGATAAACATTCACTTTTCCATTCACAAACCCAATTCTCATTATTTACATGAACATCAAAATACATTACATAAGTTCAATTACATATGAGAAAATAAAAATTTAGTTACAAAATACCAAAATGAAACCTAGTGTCCTACCAATGCACTGTGGAGGGTGAGGTGACACGGACACTATGCAGAGCTGCAGGATGGACTCACCCAGTCTGCGGTCTACTGGGCTCACGATCAGTATCTCCAGAACCTACGCGTGGCAAAAGCAATGCGCTAAGCAATGATGCTTAGTGGTGCAATAATAAAATAAAAGAAAATAGCAGAAAATAAATATGTATTGAATGTATATGTCTTATTTTTTTTGTATTTGTTATATTCATTTATTTCTTTAACTTTGTCCACTTTCATTCTTTTAGTTGCCCAAGTAACCTATCTTTGGACGACGATTTGGATAAACGGGTAAACTGGCACTGGGTATCTAGTACCTCGGGCCGTCAGACCATCGGTCACATGTGCATCTCCCGGTGTGCAACAAAACAGCTAATAAGCTGTAATGACAATAGGCACAAGGCCAAATATCAACACAAGGTCAGAATGGCTAAAAGCCATGAAATCACAGAATGGCATAATGCCATGTGCGATCGCTAATCGAACCCTATTGTCATGCCAAACTATCCAAACCAATCTTGTTAGGTATACTAGGGCATTTGATACTTTAAAATTCTTCAATTTGTGAATTTCAAGTTTTGGTGTTACTATTCACTTCATTAGTCAACAAAAATGTTGACTTTTGGATAGAAAATAGGTGTATTGGTTTTAACACTCCCAATGTACCACATTTTGCATTTAAAACTTGTTGGAATTAATCACCAAATCCATTTCCAAACTTAGCACTAAGGGGGCAGAATTTTCAGTTTTTGTACCATAAATTTACTGTTCCATTAGGGACTGTTACAGTGGAAATTTGAGGAAATGGTAAACATGATAGTTGTTCCTTATTTTGTCTAGTTGAATTTCTTTTTTTGAATCACTCCATTTGGAGTCTTGTAGCTCCAGATATGGTCCAAAAACCACAGCTGGCCGGATTGGAAACCTGCAGAATTTACCAAATCTACTTTACAATGAACAGTGACTGTGAGTGCCTTGTTGGACAGGTTCTGGTCATAATTTGGGGTAGGTTTCTTCATGAAAGTTGTTTGTCTATATCTTATCTTGTTGCTGTAAACATTTCAGGTCAAATGGACCATTTTACAGTGAGTTATGGCCAAATGAACAGTTACTGTTCATTTGGTCATTCTGCAGAATCTGCTTGCAGGGTATCCGGATTGGGGCCAACTTTTGGTCCACTTGCTTTGGTCTTTTGAGCATAGTTTCTTCAGCAAAATTGTGCCATTATATGTGTAGTTTCATGTCGAATTGGCCAAACACCAATTGAACCTACACAGCCAAAGATATGGCAGTCCAAACAGGCTGGACTCACAGCCTTCCTGCTGTTGTCACTAGGCAGCCTACCCATTTCAGTTTGCCATGCAATAGTTCACTCCAAATTATAGTCAACTTACCTCAAATGGTCACTAATTGACCATTAGAATGTTCTTTAACAATTTCATAACCAAAGTCCAATTTTTCTCCCAAAACCCTAGTTCCCATTATGAGTTTTCACAACATACCTTAATTAACTAACTAATTCATTATCCTTATAATTACATACTTTAAACATAATCTCTAGTTCACTCCAAGTCCATCAAACACACTCAATCTTGTTCCTTCCTTAGGGCTGCCGAAATTCATGGTATACATACACATAAATTCTATTCATTTAATTCACAAATCCTTACTCACTTTAAGTCTTTAACATGGAATAAGAGGGATTTAGGTATAGATAGGCACTAACCTCTTGTAGGGCAGAATTTTCCAAGTTTAAACTTCACTTTCCTTCCTTTTCTAGGCTTCCAAACACTTTCCCAAGAGGTATGGACAAGCTTTAATGAAAGGTGTCTAGGGTTTAGTAGTAGAAATTCATGAGAAATGGAAGTAGTGAAAGAAAATTTTCATGGAGGGAGTGGAAGAGAGGGTCACGGCTTTGGAAGGAGAAGAAACCAGAAAATGGTTTCTTAATTTGTCATTTTTCCCTTTTTAAATAATTTTGTTGTGTTGTTGAATGGTGATTAGTGGAGGGCATTTAAATGACATCATAGTGATGTCATAATTAAGGATTTAAGTCATTTTCTTTTTCTTTATTTTCTATTCATTTTTAATTTAATTTTTAGCAATATTTATTCATATTTTAGATCATAATAATTATTTACTTAAATGGACAAGTCGGCCAAAAATTGCCTCTGAAGGCGAAATGACCAAAATGCCCTCCGTTTGGCTTAACGGGTCAAAATTGTCTGTACCGATTGAAAAAATTTTTCTAAATATTTTCTTGGCATTCTAATGTCATAGGGACCTCAATGACCCTTCTCTGGAGTCCCAAAAATTATTTTATGAATTTTTCCCCGGGTCTAGGGCTCCTAGTTGTGAGAACCGCAACTTCCCTCTGGGTTACCCATCGCTTGGGCACCGGCTCATTTAACTTGGTTGTATTTTATTTCTAAAATTTTTTCTAAATTTTTCTTATTAATATTTGAGTTAATTATGGTTCCTCACTTTAGTTTAAATATTTTTCCGAACGTTCTAGCTGTCCGGACCAACACCGGTCACCGGAACAGTAGAATGTACGGGGTTGCTACCGGGAGGGTGTTACACTACCCCTTTTTTTTTATTTCTATCCTCTAACCTAATGTGCTCTACTTGTCTAATTGGAGCCTCCGTATGTCTACGCTTCACATGACCAAACTACCTCAATCTCCCTTCTCTCAACTTATCTTCAATTGGCACCACTCCTACCTTCTCTATAATACTCTTATTACGGACTTTATCTAGTCTAGTATGGCCACTCATCCACCTTAACATTCTCATCTCTGTAACTCTTATCTTAGATGCATACGACTCTTTCAGTGCCCAACACTCACTACCATATAACATAGCCGGTCGTATGGCTGTACGGTAAAATTTTCCTTTCAATTTATTAGGAATCTTACGATCACATAAAACTCCCATGGCACGTCTCCACTTCAACCAACCGGCTTTAATCCTATGACTAACATCCTCCTCACATCCCCCATCTACTTGAAGGACTGAGCCTAAATATTTAAAGTGATTACTTTAGGGCAGTATCCCTCCATTCAAACTAACTCCTTCCCTATCACCAGTTTGGCCTTCACTGAACTTGCAATGCATATATTCTGTCTTCGTTCTACTTAACTTAAAACCCTTTGACTCTAAAGTACTTCTCCAAAGTTCTAGCTTTCTATTGACTCCTTCTCGTGTCTCATCTATCAGAACAATATCATCCGCAAACATCATGCACCAAGGAATACTCTCTTGTATATGTTTCGTCAGTTCATCTAAAACTAATGTAAAAAGGTAAGGGCTTATGGCTGATCCTTGGTGTAATCCAATTGAGATCGGAAAATCTCTTGTGTCCCCTCCCACTGTGCACACAATAGTAATTGCTTCTTCATACATATCTTTCAATACTTGTATGTACCTAATAGATACCCTCTTTTGTTCTAACACATTCCATAAAACCTCTCTTGGAACACTATCATAAGCCTTCTCCAAATCAATAAAAACCACATATAGATCTTTCTTCACATCTCTATATTTCTCCATCAAGCTTCTAATGAGAAAGATTGCTTCCATATTTGAATGACCGGGCATGAAACCAAATTGATTGAGAGAGATAGAAGTATCATGACGTAGTCGATGCTCCACAACTCTCTCCCACAACTTCATAGTATGGCTCATGAGTTTAATTCCCCTATAGTTTGAGCAACTCTGTATGTCTCCCTTATTTTTAAAAATAGGTACTAAAATACTTTTCCTCCATTCATCAGGCATTTTCTTTGAGTTTAGAATCTTATTAAATAATTTAGTTAACCATGCCACTCCCATATCTCCCAAATACTTCCACACTTCAATTGGTATTTCATCGGGTCCAGAGGCTTTACCCACTTTCATTCTCTTAAGTGCTTCCTTTACTTCTAAAGATCTAATTCTTCTAGTATAATTCACATTCTTTTCTATTGTTCTATAATCTATATTCACGATATTACCATTTTGAGTATTATTAAAGAGATCATTAAAATAATTTTTCCATCTTTCTTTAATGTCTTCATCTTTAATCAACACTTTTTCTTCTTTATCCTTAACGCACCTAACTTGATTAAGATCTTGACATTTCCTTTCTCTCCTCCTTGCTAATCTATAAATATCTTTCTCCCCTTCTTTAGTTCCAAGTTTCTCATATAACTTTTCAAAGGCCTGTGCTCTTGCTTGACTAACTGCCTTTTTTGCCTCTTTCTTTGCTATATTGTACTGTTCATATGCCTCATTATTATCACATTTAGGTAATTTCTTATACCATTCCCTTTTTCTATTCACTGCCTTTTGTATTTCCTCATTCCACCACCATCTCTCTTTTGAGGGTGGTCCATGTCCTTTAGACTCTCCAAGTACTTTTCTAGCTACTTCTCTAATCTTTGAAGCCATCTGTATCGACATATCATTGACCTCCATATCCAGCTTCCATACTTCGGACTCGAAAAGCTCATTTTTGAACTTCACTTGCTTTACTCCTTTGAACTCCCACCACTTTGTTCGAGCTACACTATTTTTTCTAACTTTATTTGAATTGTTCCTAAACTTGACATCCAAGACCACCAATCGATGTTGATTTGTTAAAGCCTCTCCTGGAATGACCTTGCAATCCTTGCATAGAGCTCTATTTGTCTTCCTAGTTAAGAGAAAGTTGATTTGGCTTCTATGTTGCCCACTTTTGAAAGTCACTAAATGTGACTCTCTTTTTATAAAGTAGGTATTTGCTAGTATTAGGTCGTATGCCATAGCAAAATCCAGGATGCTTTTTCCCTCCTCATTTCGACTGCCAAAACCAAAACCTCCATGAACATTCTCATAACCTTGTCTATCACTTCCTACATGCCCATTCAAATCTCCACTAATGAAAACATTCTCTTCATTCGGTATGCTTTGCATTAAATCATCCATATCTTCCCAAAACCTTTGTTTACTCTCACTGTCTAGTCCTATTTATGGGGCATAAACACTAACTATATTTATTGTTTCTCCTTCTAGTACTAGCTTTACTAGTATAATTCTATCTCCTACTCTTTTCACAGCTATTACTGCATCTTTCAATGTCCTGTCTATGATTATGCCCACTTCGTTCTTGTTTCTCTCCTTTCCGGTAAACCACAGTTTGTACCCTGAATTACCCACTTCCTTACTTTTCTCTCCTACTCATTTAGTCTCCTGAATGCAAGCAATATTCACCCTTCTCCTTTCCAAGGTATCCACAAGCTCCATTAATTTTCCTATAAGTGATCCAACATTCCAAGTACCAACCTTGATCGTCCTCCTATCCTGCTCCTTCCTAATTGGTCTCCTTCTATGATATTTTCTATTATTTTCTATGTCTATCTTGTGTTCTGTTTCACTATTTATTCTACTATCTGTCCTATAGACTAACTTCTTTACCCACACCCGTCCATGATATGGGAACCCTTGCTCACTTAACACCACACCCGGAAGCCGGCATGGCGCATCGCTTTCGGTGAACGCCCTACACCCTTGCATATTTCTCACTACACCCAGGCTCTGTTGTAGCGCATGTAACATCCTCATTTTAGCTAGTCCGTACAGTCTACTATTCCGGTGACCAGTGTCGGTCCGGACAGCTAGAACGTTCAGAAAAAAAAAAAAAAGCTAAAGTAAGGAACCATAAGTAACTCAAATATTAATAAGAAAAATTTAGAAAAAATTTTAAAAATAAAATACAACCAAGTTAAATGAGCCGGTGCCCTAGCGATGGGTAACCTAGTGAGAAGTTGCGGTTCTCGCAACCAGGAGCCCTAGACCTAGGGAAAAAATTATAAAATAATTTTTGGGACTCCAGAGAAGGGTTATTGAGGTTCTTATGGCATTAGAATGCCAAGAAAATACTTAGAAAAAATTTTCAATCAGTAAAGACAATTTTGGCCCTTTAAGCCAAACGGAGGACATTTTGGTCATTTGGTCTTCAGAGATGATTTTTGGGCCAACTTGTTAAGTTAAATAAATAATTTATATAACATAAAATATGATTAAATGTTGTTAAAAATTTAATTGAAATTAATTAGACAAAAAAAAGGATGGAAAAATGAAAGAAATTGAAATTATGACATCATAATGATGTCATTAAAAGTCTCCAACCCAATCAAGTGTTGACACATGGCACCAAGGTATTTAAAAAGACTTAATTGGCAGAAAAAGAAAGAAAAGAAGTCCAAAAGTTGTGAACCACCATCTGCTCTTCTTCTCTCCTTCCTTGCCTCCCCCTTTGCCCTCCATAACCAAGCTTTACCAAGCTTGATTTCTTGGGTTTCCATCCATTAAAACCTAAATTTCCCAACACAAAAAAATTATTCTATCATCTTAGTGATCCTTTTGGGAGCAAAAAGAAAAGGAAAGGAAGAACTTTAGCAAATTGGAGAGCTCACTCCTTTAAGGTTAGTGACCTAACCCTAAATTTTTACTTTGAATACATGTTTAGGGACTTGAATAAGTGTGAATTACAAAGAAAAATTATTGAATACCATTTGGATGGAAACCCTAGATTTTGGGCAGCCATGGTTAGGGTTTGATTGGGTTGAGTTTAATGAAGTTAAAAGACTATTATGGCTGCCCACAACATGTATTTACTAAGTGGATTGATGAAATGCAAGTTAAATGCATGATTTGAGGAGTTAGGGTTAGGGTTTGGGTATAAAAATGGGATTTTGACCATGTGGTGATGAAAATAGGTTTTAATGGTCAATTAGTGACCATTTAGTTCTGTTTAAATAAAAAATGAAGTGTGTTGAGTGATGGGATAGGGTTTGGTGTAGCTGCCATGAAAGGGACCTGCAGAATGGAGTGACCTGCAGAATTGGACTTGAGTCCAGCAGGTTTGGACAGCCATAACTTGAATTGTAGAGGTTCAATTGGTTCAAGGCCAATTGGACATGAAACTAGACACATAATGACACAACTTTGGTGAAGAAACCATGCCCATAAAACCAAACCAAGTGGACCAAAAGCTTGCCCAAATCCGGGTGACCTGCAGTCTATTTCTGCAGAATGACCAAATGAACAGTGATTGTTCATTTGGCCATAACTCAATGTAGAAAGGTCCAATTGACCTAAAATTTTACCAGAAATAAGATGAGATATATACCAACAACTTTTATGAAGAAACTATCCCAAATTATGACAAGAACCTATCCAACAAGTGAGTTACAGTCGGTGACCTGCAGTCTGATTCTGCAGAGTGACCAAATGAAAAGTGATTGTTTATTTAGCTATAACTCAATGTAGAAAGGTCCAATTGACCTGAAATTTTACCAGAAACAAGCTAAGATATAGACCAACAACTTTCATGAAGAAACCTACCCCAAATTATGACCAGAACCTATCCAACAAGTGAGTTGCAGTCATTGTTCACTGCACTGTAGATATGGTCAGCCCAGAAAAATTACAATCCGGCCAGTTGTGGTTTTTGGACCATAACTTGAGCTACAAAACTCCAAATGGAGTGATTCAAAAAAGGAAATTCAACTAGACAAAATAAGAAACAACTTTCATGTTGATCATTTTGTCAAATTCCCACTGCAAAAATGTCTAATAGAACAGTAAAAATGAAGCAAGAAAACTGAAATTTCTGCTCAATTAGCATTAAGCTTAGAAATGGTATGGGCAACCAATACCAACAAATTTTGAATGCAAAATGTGGTATGTTGGGAGTATTAAAACCAATGTACCTATTGTCTATGCAAAAGTCAACATTTTGGTTGACTAATGAAGTGAATAGTAACACCAAAACTTGAAATTCAAAAATTGTAAAACTCAAGAGTGTAAAATGCCCTAGTATACCTAACAAGATTGGTTTGGATAGCTTGGCATGCCAATAGGGTTCTGTTAGCAGTACTGCATATGGATTTATGCCATTCTATGTTTCATGGCTTTCCCATGCCATTCTGTGAAATAATAGCCTTTGGCTATGTTATTTGAGTTTATATACTTGGGTTTTAACTCTGATCATTATTACAGCTTATTAGTCGCTCATTGCATTTGCCTGGGGAGACACAATGTGACCGATGGTGTGATGGTCCAAGGTACTTAGTACCCAGTGCCAGTTTACCCGTTTATCCAGTCCAGTCAATTAGTATGGGTTACTCAGGCAATGTTAAAGAACCTTACCAAAATTTTAATTGAATAATAATGCAAATAATATCAGAAGTTAAGTCTACCAAAAATTGTAAACACACATTCTGCATCTTTGTTTTATTTTATTTTATTTCATTTTATTTTATTTTATATTGTCACCACTAAGCAGAATTGCTTAGCGCGTCGCTTTTGCCATGCGCAGACACTGGAGACCTAGCTAGTGAGCCCAGCAGACATCAGACCAGATGAGCCTTCAGATTTGCATCCGGAGTCCCGAGTCACCTCACACCTGCAGTGCATATGGTAAGACATAGGATTTTGGGAGTATTTTGTATTTTGGCATTTTGTATTAATTTGTATTGTAACTATAAACTCCTGTAATTATGTATTAATGTAAATATATAAAATTTCATATTATTGAGATTTTCTGCATTATATATGTTGATAAATGAAATGTTGAGAATTATTTGTGAATATGCTTCAAGTGATGAAGTGAACAGAAAAGTTTTAAAAATAATATCTTGATTGAGATTGAGATTTTGAGATTGACTTGAATATATATAATGGAGTTTGGATTTGGAAATTATTTTGGAAGTGTTTTTAAACAGGTTCAGAAGAACTGTTTTTCCAATTTACAGCCGGCACCCTGCTGGATTTTCTATAAAATTTGCGGTTAAATTCAGATTTATCAAAATTGAAAATAAATGAATTATAAAGGGATAAATTGTAATAGAAACATAAATTGGTGCTCCGGCACACTGAGTGGCATAACTTGCTCGGCTACACTGTAGACGGGTAAGGGGTGTCACATTTAGTGGTATCAGAGCATCGGTTTAGACATTTCTGGGCTTAAATAGAGTACATACCATTGCATTGCATTTGTAAGTGTTAAGGTGACACTGATGCAGATCTGTTTGTTTTCTTATTTTGAATAGGATATGGATCCTGCTTCGTAAAGAGCAGTTGATGAAGAGGTGGAGAGTCATGTTCCACTAAGGGCTGAGTCTAGAGGCATGGGAGAATCTGCTCCACCAGCAGCTGAGGCACATGCCCAACCTCAGTTTGCACTATTTCAACAAATGACCGAGTTTTACCGGCAAATGATGGGGGCAATTCCACCACCACAACCACAGCCACAACCTCCACCAGCACCACAGAAATCTCATCTGGAGAAATTGAGGAAGCATGGGGCTGTGGACTTCTTTGGGAAGAGGGAAGATGATCCCATGGCTGCAGAAAATTGGTTGGATAGAACCATCAGTCTTTGAAAACAGCTAAATTGCACCCCCGAGCAGAACCTGGTGGGTGCTGTGTCCCTACTTCAGGATGATGCACATCAGTGGTGGGACACAATAACCAGTGAGGTGCAACCTGAACGGATCACCTGGGAATTTTTCCTCACAGAGTTCAGGAAGAAATATATTAGCAAAGTGTATTTAGAAGAGTGAAGAAGGGAATTTATCAGTTTGAGACAGAGACAGTTGTCAGTGGCTGAGTATGAGTGTGAGTTTGTCGGTGAGCGGTATGGGAGGAGATAGTCCCTACGAGGCGAGAGAGGTGCGAGCGGTTTGAAGAAGGGCTCAATGACAACATTAAAGTCATGATCACACTTTGGAGATCACGGATTTTTCTAAACCGGTAGATGCGGCATCAAAAGTGGAAAGGTCGAGAATCAATGAACAAAATAGAAGGAAAAGAGAAGAAGTGCAGGTCGGTCCGGTGCATTTTCTGCTCCCGATAAAAGAGTAAGGGTCCTCTGCTCGAGTTCAGACCACCACATGGTCGGGGGCCGATCTCGAGGCCTGACCGCAGTTCACATCTAGGAGAGGCCAGTCCACGCCATCAATGGGCAGCTCTCCAGTGACGGTGTTTAGGGGACCAACCCCAGCATCTTCTGCTTGTCAGTACTATCAGAAGTGGCATAAGGGGGATTGTTGGCGAGTGATCGGTGCATGCTTACGGTGTGGATCGACAGAACACCAGATCAAGAATTGTCCAAAGAGGACTACTACTGTTGCTCCAACACAAACTGACAGACCTGCTCCTGCACCACAAAGGGGTAGGAAGCCTGGTAAACCTGAGGCAGCTGGTCCATCACTGAGGCCTGCATCTGAGTCAGCTGAGAGGCCAGACACTAGAATACCTGCCAGGGCCTATGCCATCAGAGCTCAGGAGGAGCAAGATGCCCCGGACGTCATCAGGGGTATGTTTTCCCTCTATAACACTTCTGTGCATGCATTGGTGGATCCAGGATCCACTCATTCCTACATTTGCATCAAACTACCCATAGAGAGGGGAGTTCCAGTAGAGGAGTGTGATCAAGACATTTTGGTCACAAATCCACTAGGCCACAGTGTGGTAGTGAATAAGGTGTATAAAGGTTGCCCATTGAGGATTCAGGGGTATGAATTCTCGGCAAACCTAATTGAGTTGCCCTTCCACAAGTTTGACGTGATTTTGGGAATGGATTGGCTATCACGTCATCAGGCAATAGTTGATTGCAAATTGAAGAGGATTTCTCTAAAAACTTCTGAGGTTAATGAGATTACTGTTGTGGGTGAAAGGACAAATTTCCTGTCCAATGTTATCTCAGCCACGGTTGCAAGAAGATTGATGAGAAAAGGCTGTGAAGCTTACCTAGCACACATGGTTGATACTAGGCAAGCTAAGCCAAACCTGTGTAATATACCCACAGTAAGAGATTTCCCAGATGTATTTCCTGAAGAGTTGCCTAGGTTACCACCAGAAAGGGAAGTCAAGTTTGCTATTGAGGTAATGCCGGGTACGGCACCCATTTCTATTGCTCCTTATAGGATGGCACCCACTGAATTGAGGGAGTTGAAAACTCAGTTGCAAGAGTTGCTTGATAAGGGGTTCATACACCCCAGTGTGTCACCATGGGGAGCTCCGGTGCTGTTTGTGAAGAAGAAAGATGGAACTATGAGATTGTGTATTGATTACTGGCAGTTGAACAAAGTAACTGTGAAGAATAAATATCCGTTGCCCAGAATTGACGATCTGTTTGATCAGTTGAAAGGAGCCGATGTATTTTCAAAAATTGATCTCAAATCAGGGTATCATCAGTTGAGGGTAAAGGATGCAGATGTGTCAAAAACTGCATTCAGAACTCGGTATGGACACTATGAATTTTTAGTGATGCCGTTTGGTTTGACAAATGCACCAGCAGCATTTATGGACCTTATGAACCATATCTTCCATCCATACTTAGATCGATTTGTAGTGGTCTTTATAGATGATATTCTGGTGTATTCTAAGACCAGGGAAGAACATGATGAACATTTGAGGATTGTTCTGCAAACCCTGCAAGAAAAGAAGTTGTATGCTAAGTTGTCCAAGTGTGACTTTTGGATGAGTGAGATCTCTTTTCTTGGACACATAGTATCAGCTAAGGGGATTAGAGTGGATCCCAAAAAGATAGAAGCAGTGATGGAATGGAAGCCTCCTAGAAATACAACTGAGGTCAGAAGTTTCTTGGGGCTAGCTGGGTATTACAGAAGATTTGTGAAGGGGTTCTCTCTTATAGCTGCTCCAATGACTAAGTTGTTACACAAGAATGTGAAATTTGGCTGGAACGACAAGTGCCAAGCCAGTTTTGAGAGGCTGAAGGCTATGTTGACAGAAGCACCAGTGTTAACACAGCCAGTGTCGGGAAAAGACTTTGTGGTCTACAGTGATGCCTCACATAATGGGCTAGGGTGTGTATTGATGCAAGAGGGGAAAGTGGTCGCCTATGCTTCCAGGCAGTTAAGGCCACATGAACAGAACTACCCTACTCATGACCTAGAGTTAGCAGCAATTATCTTCGCACTGAAGATATGGAGGCATTATTTATATGGTGAAAAATGCTACATCTATAAGGACCACAAGAGCCTAAAATACTTGCCAACCCAGAAAGAGCTCAACCTCAGGCAGAGGCGATGGATTGAGTTCCTGAAGGACTATGATTGAGTTCCTAAAATACTTGCCAATTATCTTAAGCCTAAGTTCACCAAGATACCACATTTTGCATTTTATTTTTATTGCCATTGATTGCCAATACCATTTCAAAGCTTATTTTATGTTATTCAAAATTTTCAGATTTCATACCTTAAGTTTACTGTTCCATTGGTCATTGTTACAGTGGAAATTTGGTAAAATTTTCTTCATCAAAGTTGTTCCTTTATGTGTCTTCTTTAATTTCCTTTTTGAATCACTCCATTTGGAGTTTTGTAGCTCAAGTTATGGTCAATTTACCATAACTGGCCGGATTGGACCTTATCCATATTTTCTGGGCAAATTTGGTTCTGTCAGATTTGATGTCCTAACTTGGACTAGCAATTTGAATTAGTTAGATTCAGAATTTGAGTTTGTGTTCTTCATGAAAGTTGTTCTAAATTGTCTAATCTTTCCATTGATATAAGATTCAGGTCATTTGAATATTTCTACACTGAGTTATGGCCAATACTGTTCATTTGGTCAATTTCCGGGACCAGTAGGTTGGTTACCAAATTTTGGTCAATTTTTAGGGTATCCTAAGATTGTTTTCTAGGCAAAGGTTCTTCATCAAAGTTGTGACATTATGTGTCTAGTTTCATGTCCAATTGGCCTTGCACCAATTGAACCTACACCACTCAAGTTACAGCTGCCCAAACTTGCTGGACTCATATCCAGCCTTGCAGGTCTTATGAGGCAACATATCCAACCTCAAATCCAAAGCCATAATTCACTTCAATTCCTCATCAAACAATGGTCACTAATTGACCATTAGGACTTTCATTCACCAACACATGAACAAAACCCTACTTCATGTGTGACACCCCTTACCCGTCTACAGTATATCCGAGTAAGCTATGTCACACGGTGTACCGGAATACTCCATTTTATCTTAATTATTTTTATTCTTCCTTAATTAATTTTTATCATAATTTTGAATATAACTTGTGAAATATAATTCATTTAAGTCATTTATTGAAATTATAATTTATTTGAGGTTCCGAAAATTTTATAGAAAATCAGTGATCAGGCTAAAAATGGAGAAAACAGTTCTTCGGAACCTGATAAAAACACTTCCAATAATCATTTCCAACATTCCCAACTTCATTTCATCAACAAAATCTCAATATGTTTTTCAACAACATTTCCATTTCTCAATCATTCATCTCATATGAAAATCATGTAAAGTCATAAATAAATATTCACTTTTTCATTCACAAACACAATATCTACTATTTACATTAATACCAAAATACATTACATAAGTTTCAATTACACAAAATAAAATAAAAGTTAGTTATAAAATACCAAAATGAAACCTAGTGTCCTACCAATGCACTGACGATGGTGAGGTGACACGGACACTATGCAGAGCTGCAGGAGGTCTCACCCAGTTTGTGGTCTACCGGGCTCTCGGTCAGGATCTCCAGAACCTACGCGTGGCAAAAGCAATGCGCTAAGCAATAATGCTTAGTGGTGCCAATAATATAATAAAAAGAAATAACAGAAAATAAATATGTAGTGAATGTATTAATATCTCATTGTAAATATATTTTCTTTGAGTATTTGTAGTCGTACTTATTTTGTACTGGTTATATTCGTTATTTCATTACATTTATCCACTTTCATTTTTTTGTTGCCCAAGTAACCTATACTGGATGACTGGACTGGATAAACGGGTAAACTGGCACTGGGTATCAAGTACCTCGGGCCGTCACACCATCGGCCACATATGTATCTCCCGGTGTGTAACAGAACAGCTAATAAGCTGTAATAACATCAGGCACAAGGCCAAATCTCAACACAATGTCAGAATGGCTAAAAGCCATGAAATCACAGAATGGTATAATGCCATGTGCAGTACTGCTAACTGAACCCTATTGGCATGCCAAACTATCCAAACCAATCTTGTTAGGTATACTAGGGCATTTGTCACTTTGGAATCTTTCAATTTTTGAATTTCAAGTTTTGGTGTTACTATTCCCTTCATTAGTCAACAAAAATGTTGACTTTTGTATAGAAAATAGGTACATTGGTTTTAACACTCCCAACATACCACATTTTGCATTTAAAATTTGTTGGCATTGATTACCAATACCATTTCTAAGCTTAAAATTAATGGAGCAGAATTTTCAGTTTTTATGCCCTATATTTACTGTTCCATTAGTTACTGTTGCAGTGGGAATTTGAGAAAATGATAAACATGAAAGTTGTTCCTTATTTTGTCTAGTTGAATTTATTTTTTTGAATCACTCCATTTGGAGTTTTGTAGCTCAAGTTATGGTCCAAAAACCACAACTGGCCGGATTGAAAAATTTCAGAACTGACCATATCTACAGTGCAGTAAATAGTAAGTTCCACTCTCTTGTTGAATAGGTTGTAGTCATAATTTGGGGTATGTTCCTTCATGAAAGTTGTTGGTCTATATCTCAGCTTGTTGCTGGTAAAATTTCAGGTCAATTGGGCCATTCTACACTGAGTTATGGCCAAATGAATAATCATTGTTCATTTGGTCATTCTGCAGAAACTGGTTGCAGGACACCCGGATTGAGGCAAGTTTTTGGTCCACTTGGTTTGGTCTTTTGGGTATGATTTCTTCACCAAAGTTGTGCCATTATGTGTATAGTTTCATGTCCAATTGGCCAAATACCAATTGAACCTACACAGCCCAAGTTGTGGCTGTCCAAACAGGCTGGACTTACATCCAAACCTGCTGCTCTCACTAGGCAGCATACAAATCAGTTTTCTAATGCTATAATTCACTCCAAGTTATGGTCAATCTCCCTCAAATGGTCACTAATTGACCCTTAGAATGTTCATTCAATATTACATAAACAAAGTCCAAATTTCTCTTCAAAACCCTAATTCCCCATTCCAATTCACACAACATGCATTAGTTAAACACACTAATTCATTATCAATATGTATATACACTTCAAACACCATCTCTAATTCATTCTAAGCCCATCAAAACAATCAAATCCCCACTCCCAATAGGCTGCCAAAATTTACCTCTACCCTAGCATGCATAATTCCCTTCAAATCCCACAATTTCTTAGCCTAACTTAGTGCCTTAACATGATTATCCAAAGAAAAAAAAAAAAGAAAGATGGCACTAACCTCACTTGTGACCTAACTTGGACTTGCCCAACTTCAAAATTTCCTCAAATTTCTGCTGCCTTATGCTTCCTCAAGGTTTAGGGATAATATTTTGTGAAGGAAGTTTAGGGTTTTGGGGTGGAGAGCTTAGGGAAAATCAAGCTTGAACAAGAGCTTTCATGGAGTTTTTTTCTCCTCTCTCTCTCTCTCAACGTTTCTGCAACCCAAAGATTGAAGATGGCTGTCCACTTTTTCAATTTTTATCTCCTTTTATTCATGTTTAAGTAGTTTTTAATGATGTGTCAAAATTTGGTTGGGTGAAAATATTTTAATTGCATCATGCTCATGTCATAAATATGACTTTTATTTCATTTTCTTTTCTTTTCTTTTCTACTCATTTTCAATTCAATTTTTAGTAATATTTATTCATATTTTAGATCATAATAATTATTTACTTAACTGGAAAAGTCAGCCAAAAATCATCTCTGAAGACGAAATGACCAAAATGCCCTCCGTTTGGCTTAACGGGTCAAAATTGTCTGTACCAATTGAAAAATTTTTCTAAATATTTTCTTGGCATTCTAATGCCATAGGAACCTCAATGACCCTTCTCTGGAGTCCCAATAATTATTTTATAATTTTTCTCCTGGGTATAGGGCTCCTAGTTGCGAGAACCGCAACTTCTCACTTGGTTACCCACCGCTAGGGCACCGGCTCATTTAACTTGGTTGTATTTTATTTCTAAAATTTTTCCTAAATTTTTCTTATTAATATTTGAGTTAATTATGGTTCCTCACTTTAGTTTAAATATTTTTCCGAATGTTCTAGCTGTCCAGTCTGACACTGGTCACCGGAACAGTTGAATGTACGGAGTTGCTACAGGGAGGGTGTTACATCATGCCTCAAACCCTAATTCTCAAGTATCCATCATGCACATACATTAATTCAACATACTTAATGATGTTATAAGTCTCATATTGTCACACCCTACCCCTCTGTAAGGCATGACATGATCCCGTAGTATACCTAATGAATTACCAAACTTCATCTACTGATAACCTATTAAATACACTACAAGAGATTTTAAACATTTTCTTATTTCTTTTTACAGTGGTAAGCACTTTTGACAGGTGTTAAAATATTTTTAACTGAAGTGAAACCAAATAACAAATCTGAGTATCAATAATTTCTGTAAAAATTTTAGCAGAGTGCCATCTATATTTTAAATAAAACAGTTCTTCAAAAACCTATAAAAAAGTACTTCCAATATATTTCTTCAATCCCAAACTCCAATAAAAGTTCAACACAATAAATTTCTCAACATTTGTCAACTCAATTCAACAACAATTTTCCAGTGTTTCCAAAAGCTAAGATAAAAGAAATATATCACAATATTTTTACAAGCCAAAATAATTTATAATTTTAGTTTACAATTGCTCAAGACTAAGTACAATATATACATACAGAGCACATACATTACAACAAAAACTCCAAAAATATGGTATACTCAATATACCTGGTGAAATCTCAAAATGTAGCACAAGCAGCCTACTCTGCTGCTCTGTTCGTCTGTCTACCTGCGACAGCAATGAAAAAGCTATCGCTGAGCCAATGTCCCAGTGGTGCACAACATTAAGAAAATACAATTTAAAACCATAAACCATAAATCATATAAACTGTGGATACTTAAAATCATAGTTAAATTCAAAAGACAGTGAATTTCATAAAGAATTAAACTCCATTTCACAATATCACAATAAATATCAATAAATCACACACGCAGCTTAATCATGATTCCATAGTCCAATTCATCCCAAAAGCCGATGGCTAGTGAGGAATAACATAGCTAGCTAGCAATTATATGAGTACTCATCCTATTCGTCCTCAAATGACACACACCTCAACACTTCAGTCAGAGAGGGAATTCAAAGCCAATTCATCCCACTAGACAAGCTAGTGAGGAATTCAATCAAATATACATGATAGCTGTGGTTTCAAACCATTTGCAATATTTTTCAAGCAATAAGTATCCATCAAATTTCCATTCAAATAATTTTTCACAATTTAAAATAATAACATGCAATTTGTCATAATTTATTTCAATTGAAAATTCAAAAGAAATAACTGTTGTGCACAAACCTCTGAAGAGTAACCTCTTAGCCCTAACTCAGTGTTTTCTTCCCCTTCCCTGAGTCTTTGCTAACTGAAACACACAATTTAAAGTATTTCAGTACTCATCTAAATTGTCTCTAACAATAAGGTTTAATAATTAATTTATTTAATACTATTGCTTTCCTTAGTCAACCTATAATGTTGACCATTAATGCACTCTAGGGGAATAAATTCTAATGTTACCAATATGTCACATTTTATAGTCCTTTAGTATTGATACATATTACCAAATTCATTTTCAAGTGTATTGCAATTTATCGGATTTTGGTATGCTATTTTGACCAAGTCGGATGACCTATTTCTCTTTGTTTTCGATTTCTGGTCTGACTTACAAACTTGTAGGTATATGTCTTAGTGAACTTTTGCCACAAATTTTAGGTCATTTGGAGTTTACTAGACCAAGTTATGGTCATTTTACTATTGCTGGACAGATTGCACTAAAATGGCAAACTTAGGTCATTTCCAGTTCTGGCAGTTTTTATACCCGAACTTGTGCAAGCATTTTGACTTGCTTATGGTCATTTCTTGGTTTTTGTGTCTTCATAATAGTTGTAGCTCTATGTCTAATCTATCCATTGGTAAAAATTTCAGGTCATTTGGACCTGTTTTGAGTGAGTTATGGCCAAAACACTAACTACTGTCCAAATGGTCAATTTTCAGGTTTTCAAGTCACTAATCCGGATTTGGTCAATTCTCATGTCACTTTTTGTATAGAATTTGGGTAGGCTTTCTTCATGAAATTTAGCACATTTTGTGCCTAGTTTCACCTCCAATTAGCCTCATACCAATTGGAGTCACACTTTTAGGGTTATAGGCTCATTTGCACACTGCCCTCTATATGCCTTTCAAACACCAAACCAAACACATATTCACCAACTATATCCTCACTTCTCCAAACCATTCTGCATTTGGCACTAACCATAACCATTCATTTCTTTACATTATAGGTCAACTTGGACAGAATATAACAACTTCACAATACACCAAATGCACTCATAATTCACAAAGTCCAAACCCAATAATATATACACATAAACACTTCTAATTATTACACATAATTCCATCATCAAATTACATGCCTTATCACTACTATTCCACATACATATGCTGCCACTTTTTTGTACAATACTTCAACAACATTTCATGAACTTAAGTATTATCAATTTTCATTATGAGGCTGCCCAAGTAACACATTCACATCAAACTTCCATTTTCACTTTTCAAGCTCACCATTCAAACTTTATACATGGAAATCAACTTCAATACATATAAGCACTTAATTTAACATCTCAAACTACCATTTACATACAAAAACAAGCTATACATGATGAACTCCCACAGCTGCCGAAATGGAGCATCAACCTATCTCATCAAAACTTCAACTTTTCTTCCATAAATCAACTCACCTCAACCTTAGTTACAATTTTAATGAAACAAGAATTGCAAACAACCACTTACCTCTTTTGGACTTCCTCAAAACTCTACCAAATTCCTTCTTTCTTGTTCCCTAAGTGCTGCCCAAGGTGTGGTGGTCAAGTTTAATGAAGAACCTTGCAAGAACTTTGGCTTGATCATTGAGATGGGAGCATGCAAATGGGGCGGCCATGGATGGGAGCTTGGAGAGGATTTTCGGCTGTTTTGGAAATGAGAGGTCGAAGATGAAGTTTTTGCCCACCATTATGATATTTTAATGTCCACCAACTTAACTTGGCGGAGCACTAAGTTTGGTTAAAGATTTAATAATCTAAAGTTTCCAAATTTGCAATTTTATCTCATTTCTTTTACTATTTAAATTATGTACCACCACTTTAATTTTCATGATATTTCAAGGTTTAATATCATTTATTTTTAATGAAAATTTAGGTCAAAAGGGTTGTATTCCCGGTTTTTTGGTAACACCGATTTTTGTCGGTTTCTCGATTTCTTGTTTTTCTTTGTACTAATTTCTTAATTTTTCTTTGATATTTCTAATGTCATTTATACTTCAATAGATGTTTATTTAAGTCTTAAAAATATTTTTCAGGGTTTCCCGCGGTCCAGGGCTAGTCAACAGTCCACGCTGTAACTTCTCGGTGCGGTCACCCATCGCTATGGTTTTCGGCTCGTTTAACTTGGTTACATTTCATTGCTATTATTTTTTTCCTTTGTTTTTCTTGTATTTTACTTTCTTGTATTTCATTATTTTATGTCTCCTCACTAACATTTAAATGTAGTTCTAGGCATCCCAGCTATCCGGACAGACACTGGTCACCGGAATAGTAGAATGCACTACCGAACATAGGGGTGTTACAATTCTCCCCCCCTTAAAATAAATTTCATCACGAAATTTTACCTGGCATCAGTCTCTGAACAGCTGTGGGTGCTATCTCCTCATGTCCTCTTCACATTCCCAAGTAGCTTCTTGGCCTGAATGATGGTTCCACAGCACTTTAACTAGGTGTATCTGTTTATTCCTCAGCTGCTTCACCTTATATGCCAGAATCTCTATAGGTTCTTCTTCATATGAAAGGTTTAGATTTACCTCAATCTCTTCAACTGATAAAACATGAGATGGGTCAGATCTGTACCTCCTTAACATGGACACATGGAAGACACTGTGTATCCTTTCTAGCTCTGGAGGTAATGCCAACTGATATACCAAAGGACCCACTCTTTCCAGAACCTCATATGGTCCGATGAAACAAGGACTCAGTTTCCCCTTTCAGACTGGGTATCCCAACTACCTTGAAACTCAATCACACAAGCTCGTAACATATCCTCCAAGATCTGAATTACCCTCTCAGACTGGCTATCTGTCTGTGGGTGGAATGTCGTGCTGAAGTTCAATCTAGTTCCTAGGGCTCTCTGAAGACTACCCCAGAATCTATAAGTGAACCTATGATCTCTGTCAGATACAATCGATATTTGCACTCTATGCAGCCTTACAATTGCATTTATGTACAATCTGGCCAATCTCTCCAAACTATAGTCCATCTGGACTGGCAAAAAGTGAGCAGACTTGGTCAGTCTGTCAACTATAACCCATACTGCATCATGACTATTCTGTGTCTTTGGAAGTCCCATAAAAAAATCCATAGTTATCCGTTCCCATTTCCACTCTGGTACTGGCAATGGATGTAATAAACCTGCTGGTACTTGATGTTCTGCCTTAACTTGCTGACAATTTAGGCATTTGGAGATAAAATCAGCTACATCTCTTTTCATACCCATCCACCAGTAATGATCTTTTAGCCTTCTGTACATTTTAGTTCCACCAGGATGCATAGCAAAAGGAGACTCATGTGCTTCCTTCATAATGATCTGTCTCAATTTCACATCATTAGGAAGGCAAATTCTTCCTTAATGTAGTAGTAAACCATCATCTCTCACAGAGAACTCAGGTTTCTTGCCCTGCTGGACTTCATTCAGTAGCTTCTAATATTTTTCATCATTCTGAGCAGCCATTCTAATCTAATTAATCAAGACTGGCTATACATGTCATGCAACTACTGTCTGTCCCTCATCATCAATCTCCAAACTGGCATATTGTGCTTTCAATTCATGTACCATGGATAAAGGAGAAACTCTGAGACTTGCGATAGTCTTGCGACTTAAGGCGTCAGCCACCACATTTGCTTTCCCTGGCTGACAGTCAATTAAGCAATCATAGTCTTTAATCAGTTCTAACCATCTCCTCTGCCTCAAATTCAATTCCTTCTGGGTGCCCAAGTACTTCAAGCTCTTGTAATCTGTGTAGATGTAGCATTTCTCCCCATACAATTAGTGTCTCCAAATTTTCAGAGCAAAAACAATAGCTGCAAGCTCCAAGTCATGTGTTGGGTAGTTCTTCTCATGCGGTTTCAGTTGCGTGATGCATAAGCAATGACATTCCGATCTTGCATCAGTACACAGCCTAACCCATTGTGATAAACATCACTATAAACTGTGTATTCTTTACTCGGTGTAGGAAAAGTAAGGACTGGAGCTTCAGTCAAACACCTCTTCAACTCATCAAAACTCTGCTGACATTTATCTGTCCACTGAAATTTTACATTTTTTCGAAACAGCTTGGTCAGTGGAGAACCTAACATAGAAAACCCTTTCACAAACCGACGGTAGTATCTAGCTAAACCCAGAAAACTACACATTTTAGTGATATTCCTGGGTGGCTTCCAATTAAGGATAGCTTCTACCTTGCTGGAATCTACCTTGATCCCTTCAGCTGACACAACATGTCTCAAGAAAGAGATTTCTTTCAGCCAAAATTCACATTTCGACAATTTAGCGTATAGCTGTTTCTCCTTTAAGGTCTGTAGTACAATCCGTAGATGTCTGTCATGCTCCTCTGCATTCCTTGAATATATCAAAATATCATCAATAAACACCACCACAAATTGGTCGAGGTATGGTCTAAAGATAATGTCCATCAGATCCATAAAAGCAGCTGGAGCATTACTTAACCTGAATGGCATTACTAGAAACTCATAGTGGCCATATCGAGTTCTAAAAGTAGTTTTTGGAATACTCTGCTCTTGCACTTTTAACTGATAATAACCAGATCGCAAATCAATTTTGGAGAATACAGCTACATCCTTCAACTGATCAAACAGATCATCAATGCGAGGCAATAGATATCTATTCTTTATTGTCACCTTATTCAACTGCCGGTAGTCAATACATAAGCGGAGAGTGCCATCTTTCTTCTTAACAAATAATACTGGTGCTCCCCATGGTGACACACTAGGAAGGATAAAGCCCTTTTCAAGTAGTTCATGTAACTGTACCTTTAACTCCTTCAATTTTGCTGGTGCCATTCTGTATGGTGTTATGGAGATTGGATCCACACTAGGTATAACATTAATCTCAAACTACATGTGACACCCCTTACCCGACTACAGTGTAACCGAGCAAGTTATGCCACTCAGTGTGCCGGAGCACTCTATTTTATCTGATTTCATTACAGTCCTTGATTTATTTATTCAAAAACTTTATTGAAGATTTAGGCTATTTTTACTTTTATCAAAATCTAACTAAGTTGGAAATTTCAAAAATTTTAATGATAATCCGACAAAGTGTCGGCTGTAATTTGGACTAACAGTTCTTCTGAACCTGCCAAAGACAATTTCAATATATACTCAATTACACAAAATTAATAGTATCAAAATTTTCAAACATAATGTATCTCAATGCAAGATCCAGTTTCTCGAAATCTCATTAGATTTTCAATATCTCAATATTCACAAGTATAATCTCATTATAACTCAAATTCAATTCACATACTAAAATACTTACTTTGAATAGCTTCCATAATTCATAGGTTAATTACATGAGTTTATTTTGTACAAGATATACAAATAATTTACAATGTGCTAGGAATGAACAATATACATAACATGTATAAAATGAGCCCTATCTACATGCATTCCGAGGAGGTGACAATCTTGAACTCTTCGACACTTACAGATCTGGACTCCAAAAATCTCGATCCAACGATCTCTGGTTTTACCTTGAACTGCGCGAGGAAGCAATTCCATCGCGCTAAGCATTCTGCTTAGTGGTGCAATAATATAACCAGAAATAATATATACAAGTAAAGAAAGAAATAAATGATAATTCAGATACTCAAGAATCAATTTAATTTGGTATGGTATTTCTAGTATCAACGATCTTATATACTAGTTTGTTCCTCTTTGGAAGTGCTTAGTTTATAACTTTTCAAAGAATACTAGCGGTATATAATTTATTCTATCGTATTGTATTTCAAGTCCTGATTAATCAATATATATTTTTGTTATGTTTCTTTTGCTAATCTCTTTTACTTATTCATTCAATACTTAATTTAATTGTCTGGATTTTCATTATACTTAACTTAGCTTAGCTGAATTGAATAATACTTTAATTGATCGCCCAAGTAACCTATACTAGACGCATCGGATGGATAACGTCGTTGGCACTGGACACCGCGGATTGCCTCGGGCGTCATACCATGGGGCCAGCGTCAACCATGTATGCACGATCGGTATGGCTAAAAAGCCATGATATCACATAATCGGGCATAAAAGCCATGCATACGGGCATAAAAGCCATGAATACGGGCATAAAGCCATGAATACAGGCATAAAGCCTTTCGCAGTACTGCTAAAACAATACCCTATTGGCATGCCAAACTATCCAAACCAATCTTGTTAGGTATACTAGGGCATTTGATACTTTAAAATATTAATATATTGTGCTTTATGACTTCATTATTTCATGATAAATTTCAATCATAATTCATACATTCATTTGATCATTTATATGATCACAATTCACATCAATTATCCTTTTATACCATTGTACTCAAAATACTTCTCCTCTTTACAATAATGAGAACTAATGTCTCATTCATACATTAATATGGTTTATTTATCCATTCATTATGTTATTCATATTGATCCCAATTCTAAACAATGGTTCACATGTACCATTGTATTCAAAACATTTTTCCTTTTTCATTTATACATTCAAGAGTCTATTTATGTAATTACAAATTTTATATTTCAAGTTGAGTTACTAATATTTTATGAATTCCATTTGTGATGGGCATATATGCCCTAACTATCTATTCACATCAATTAGGTGACTTATTTTTCATGTTTCAAGTAATCCATGAATATTTCATGGATTTCAAATTTATGGCCTAATTTCTTTTTAACAATTTTGACTAGGATGCATAGTCCATATTTGTCATACAATTCTAAGGATTTAAGCTTAGAATTGGTTCTAGGTCTTCATCTTAATTCACTAATCATTTTGATTACTATTCACCATACTAGTCAACCAAAATGTTGACCTTTTTATACTTAATGGATATATTAATTCTAATTACACCAAGATCCCACATTTTGAGTTTTACATTTACTAGTATTAATTGCCAATTGCAATTTAAAGTCCCCTAGATGCATTTCTAATTTCAAATTTTGAATTTCATGTTTTGGTGTCACTATTCACCTCATTGGTCAACAAAAATATTGACTTTTGCATAGACAATAGGTACATTGGTTTTAACACTCCCGATGTACCACATTTTGCATTTAAAACTTGTTGGAATCAATTACCAAATCCATTTCCAAGCTTATTTCAAGTTTTCATGTCACTATTCACTTCATTAGTCAACTAAAATGTTGACTTTTGCATAGAAAATATGTATATTGACTTTGGCACTTCAAACATACTACATTTTTCATTTAAAACTTGTTGATTTTGGTCACTTTCTCAAAGCTTAGGTCATTTTGGCAAAATTGCCAATTTTTGGTTTTGGTGCTCCGAAGTTGCACTGTTTCATTGGTCGATTTACTGTTGGAATTTGACAAAACTTCCTTCATAGAAAATGTTCCTAATTTTGTCTAGTTGAATTTCTTTTTTTGAATCACTCCATTTGGAGTTTTGTAGCTCAAGTTATGGCCAAAATAAGTTTACTGTTCACGTGCACTGTTCATGCTGCTATCATGGGTTCTGGCAGATTTTGATCCAACTTTGGTCAGTAATTTGATCAAGTTAAGTTCCTAATTTGGTCTAACTTTCTCCATATGAAATGTTCTACCATGCCTTAGGTTTCCATCGGTTCAAGAATCGCCTAAATCCGAGTTTTCTAGAGAGAGTTATAGCCATCCAAACATTACTGCTCAAATGAAAATTCTGGAAATCTCAGTACAGTAAACTTCACTTTGCTCAATGATTTGATTAGGTTCTGGTCATAATTTGGGATAGGTTTCTTCATGAAAGTTGTTTGTCTATGTCTTAACTTGTTTCTGTAAAAATTTCAGATCAATTGACCATTTCTACAGTGAATTATGGCTAAATAAACAGTTACTGTTCATTTGGTCATTCTGCAGGGGCTGTTTGCATGGTATTCGGATTGGGGCCAACTTTTGGTCCTCTTGCTTTGGTCTTTTGGGCATGGTTTCTTCAGAAAAAATGTGCCATTATAAGCCTAGTTTCATGTTCAATTGGCCAAACACCAATTGGACCAACACAGCCCAAGCTATGGCAGTCCAAGTGGACTGAAATTTCAGTCACCCTGCTGCACTCACAAGGCAGCATGCTCCTTCACTTTGCCATGCTACATTTCAGTCCAATTTATGGCCAACTTACCTAAAATGGTCACTAATTGACCATTAAAATGTTCTCTAACAATTTCCCAAGCTAAATCCAAGTTTCACTCCCAAACCCTAGCTCACTTTCAAGGATTACACCAATTACCTTAGTTAGCACACCAATTCATCATACATATATATATATATATACCTTAAACATCATCTTTAGTCCACTCTAAGTCCATCAAAAACACTTAATCTTGTTCCTCCCTAGGGCTGCCAAAATTCATTGTATACATACACATAAATTCCATTCATTTAATTCACAAATTCTTGCTTATTTTAGGTCTCTAATCATGGAAAGAGAAAGATGTATGCATAATAGGCACTAACCTCTTGTAGGGCAGAATTTTCCCAAGCTTGACTTCACTTTCTTTCACTTTCTAGGCTGCCAAACACTTTCCCAAGAGCTATGGACAAGTTTTAATGAAAGGGGTTTAGGGTTTAGTAGTGGAAACAAGAGAGAAATGAAGCTTAAATGAGCTTTAATGGTGGAACCTCTTCTCTCTCTCTCTCTCAACGTTTTTTAGGCTGCCCAAGGTTGAAGATGTAGATTGGTTTTTCATATTTTTGGTCTCTTTTATCTCTTTTAATAAGTTTAACAAATTGTGATTGGTGGAGGAAATTTAAATGACATCATATGATGTCATAATTAGCATTTTCTTTCATTTTCTTTTCTTCTCTTCTCTACTCATTTTCAATTTAATTTTTAGTAATATTTATTCATATTTTAGATCATAATAATTATTTACCCAACTGGACAAGTCGGCCAAAAATCGTCTTTAAAGGCGAAATGACCAAAATGCCCTCCGTTTGGCTTAACGGGTCAAAATTGTCTGTACCGATTGAAAAATTTTTCTAAATATTTTCTTGGCATTCTAATGCCATAGGAACCTCAATGACCCTTCTTTGGAGTCCCAATAATTATTTTATGAATTTTTCCCCGGGTCTAGGGCTCCTCGTTGCGAGAACCGCAACTTCCCTCTGGTTACCCATCGCTTGGGCACCGGCTCGTTTAACTTGGTTGTATTTTATTTCTAAAATTTTTACTAAATTTTTCTTATTAATATTTGAGTTAATTATGGTTCCTCACTTAAGTTTAAATATTTTTTCGAACGTTCTAGCTGTCCGGACCGACACCGGTCACCGGAACAGTAGACTGTGCGGAATTGCTACCAGGAGGATGTTACACTACACTTCTCTCTCTGGAGGTGATCCTAGCAATTCATCAGGAAACACATCTGGAAAGTCATATACTGTAGGGATGTCCCTCAATGCTGGACTCCCCACTTGGGTGTCTACCACATATGCTAAGTATGTTTCACACCCCTTTCTGATCATTTTTCTAGCTAGTGTAGCCGAAATGATGTTTGATGGCAATAGCTGCCTCTCCCCATATATTACCACATCACTGTACTGAGGGAGACCAAAAGTGACTGTCTTCAGTCTACAGTCAATCATGGCATGATGCCTGGCTAACCAATCCATGCCCAAGATGATATCATAATCTCTGAAGGGCATTTCAATGAGATCAGACAGAAAAGTATGTCCTTGGATCACCAAAGGACAATCCCTATACATTTTATTAACCCTGACCTCTTATCCTAGCAGACTTGTTACTAACACCTCAAAGTCCATTTTCACACACGGAACAGCAATGCAATCAATGATACTAGTACTCACATAGGAATGGGTAGAACCCAGATCAAATAATACAAACACATCTTGATTAAAAGTTGAGAAGGTACCAGCCACAATATTAAATGTCTCAGCCTCTTCTCTCTGTCTCATTGCGTAGGCTCTGACTGGAGCATTGCTTTGCTCTAATTGATTCACTGTGCCTTGGCTGCCTGCTAGACTACCTTTACCCCTGCCTCTACCTCTGCTAGGTGGTTGTGAACCTCTGGTGGCAAGATTCTAAACTGACCTTCAGCAGTAGTAGGAGGTGGCCCAACTCTACGGGCACTGGTGCAGTCTTTGGCAAAGTGTCTTATGCCTCCACAGTTATAACAGGCTCCTGTGGCCTTATAGCATACCCCACCATGATTTCTTCCACAAGTTTCACATTGGCGGGGAGGGTAGGAACTTCTAGTAGTTTGCTAACCAGATGGAGGAGGTCTCTGTCCTGAAAATCTTTCCCTACTGGACTTTTTACCACCTCTACTGTGTCCCCCAAAGTTCTTCCTCTTCCCGATAGGACCATTGGGACTTTGATCTACTAACTTTCCCTCTTTCTCTTTTTCTGTCTTCTCTGATTTCTTTTTCTCTGGGGCCGCTTCTGACTCAATTCTCTCTAATTCAAGTGCTTGAGAAATAAGCTCAGAGAAGTTAGTATGTTTGAATCCGACCACCCATAATCTAATACTAGGCTTCAAGCCGGTTTCAAACCTCTTACATCTTTCCCTGCTGGTAGAAAGGAGACTTCCTACATAGTGGCTCAGGCGGGAAAACTCCCTTTCATATTCTGCCATTGACCTACTTCCCTATTTCAGACTTAAGAACTCTTATAGCTTCTGGTCCACATAGGTATCTGGGACATATTTTTTTCTGAACTCCCGTAGAAAGTCATCCCAGGTTAGTATTGGAGGTTCCACCAAACTATGAGGAATGGTTTTCCACCAGTCATATGCGTCTCCCTGTAGTAGTGACACTGAATACTCAAATCTGAGCTCCTCTGTATAGTGTAGTTTCTTGAACACCCTATCCATTCTCTCTAACCATTGTTCTGCCTCTAGTGGATCTACTGTCCCCTTAAACTCAGTAGCCCCATATTTAATCAGCTTGTTATACTGCTTAGTTGAAGACTGTGGTTGTACCACTGGTGTCTGCAGTGGGTCTTGGGTAGGCATGTTACCAACCATCAGTTGGAACATTGCAGCCATTTACTGAGCAAATTGAGCAGGGAACTGCGGTACTGAGGGGGCTGGTGTGGCTGATCCACTCACATTGTGTAGGGCTGGGGCATTCCCTTATACCTCACATTGTGTAGAGTTGTATTCCCAATTTTTCGATAACACCAATTTTTGTCAGTTTTTCGATTTCTTATTTTTCTTTGTACTAATTTCTTAATTTTTCATTGACATTTCTAATGTCATTTATACTTCAATTGATATTTATTTAAGTCTTAAAAATATTTTTCAGGGTTCCCCACTGTCTAGGGCTAGTCAACGATCCACGCCGCAACTTCCCTGTGCAGTCACCCATCGCTATGGTTTTTGGCTCATTTAACTTGGTTACATTTCATTGCTATTATTTTTTTCCTTTGTTTTTCTTGTATTTTCCTTTCTTGTATTTCATTATTTTATGTCTCCTCACTAACATTTAAATGTAGATCTAGGCATCCTAGCTGTCCGGACAGACACTGGTCACCGGAACAGTAGAATGCACTACCGAACATAACGGTGTTACACATATTCACATTCAAAGCCACCCATAAACAATTTTAACTCATTCGAAACTCATCAAACACTTCAATCATCAAGGATGCCATAAATTGAAGTTGGTCCATACATGATTATTTTCTTTCAATTCCTTAAATTTCCAACTCGGTTCATGCTCCCAACATGAAATCTAAAGAGAAAGTAAAGAGAAATAGCACTAACCTCTTTGAGAGCTAACCCCAAGCTTAATAAACTTCTTGGTTTCCCTTCCTTTTTTCTGCCTAGGGGTTGTTCAAGGTGCTAGGATTAATTTTTGTGAAGACAACTAGTAGGTTTGGGGTGAGATAAGGAAGGAAATAAAGCTCAAACATTCATCAATGGTGGAAGGCTCATGGAAGTGTCTCGGCAAGCTGAAGAAGGAGAAGGAAAATCTGATTTTTTTTTTCTTTGATTTTTATCTTTTTTAATTGTTTTAAGAAAGCTTATTGCATTGTGATTGGTGGAAGCTTTTTAAATGACATCATTATGATGTCATAATTAGGTATTTAATTCATTTTCTTTCTCTTTCTTTTCTATTCATTTTTAATTAAATCTTTAGTAATATTTATTCATATTTTATATCATATAATTTATTTAATTAATTGGACAAGTTGGTCAAAAATCGTCTTTGAAGGCAAAATTGTTAGTAGTATGCCCTAGAGCATATCATTTAGTATGTATCTTGTACATATTTTTATTAATAAAAGGCATTTCCACATTTCCGTTTACATAATATATTTATGTGTAATAGAACAGGCCATTGATATTTTGTTAGAAATATTATTCTTAAGTTGTTAAGAATATGAGTGACAATATTTCTCGGACGAAGTATCATAAATAGGTTCACAATCGAGGATACTTCATAATGAGGACATGACTTATCCAGAAAGATTGTATTCATGTTTGTTCCCAAGTTATTTATATGAGATATAAATAAGATGGAATGGTGAGTCTCATGCCATATAACAAACATGATAGGCACTTATAAATGATAAGTAGGTCAACTAGTGACACTTATGACAAGCACATGGAGTTTACTCTTGTCAATGTTTTGTCATAAATCATATCAGTGCATATAATCTTTAGACTGAGATAGCACAGCTTATCTTGTATATAGGTAGTTTGAGTTTGATATCGCTTTCATACTTGTACTGTATGGGTATATGGGCATGTGTTGGCTCCTACTAGTTATATATGGAGGTAGGTGTTGATCAAGATGGAATCTGTTCTCTAAGTAAATAGAGATAAAATCCTATGTTCATTTAATTGTTCTTGATGTTTCAAGTTCCCGGCCAGACAGATAGATTTATTCGTAAAAGAGTTTCGATGAGAAAATCTTTTAATCAAGAACTGGAATTAAAAGAGAACATAATATTCATAGCAAATGGAGTTTGACATAAACCATGACTCACTGAGTTGGGATTTTGTAATGAGAGATTCTAGTGCATGGTAACATATGATTATAGGTTCATTTAAGGTAAACCTTATTACTAATTGGGTGGCCATGGCATGCTATGCTAGGTGTTAACCATGGTCTATGAGGTTCATAAAATGATTTAGAGAAATCATTTATGGTAAGAAAGAGTTCTGATGATATTAAGAGTTGATATCATGTCTCATTGCCAATTAGTGATGAGCCTAGTAAGTCACACACATACACAAGTAATCACCTATTTAAATACAATTTAATTAATTAGTTAAAGAGTTTAATTGATTAATTAAATAGGTTTGGTTTGTAATTAAATTGCAAAGTCCCTAGCATGACTTGAAACCAAATCTAGATTATTGGATGTATAATATAAGTTAAATTTATATTTAAAGTGTTTAAATATGAATTTAATTAATGAGAAATTAATTAATAGAGATTAATTAATTTATTTATATTTGATATAAATTAATTAGAAGAAGAAAATAATTATTTTGAGTTAAGAACTCAAAATTAAGACACAGAGGCATTTTGGTCATTTTACAGTATGACACGTGGCACCATGAGATGGTGACACATGGGATTACACATAAGCTTGCCAAATGTTTTTTAATCATGTAAGATGATTAAAATCAAGATTAAATATAGGTTTGACACTTGGCACAATGTGATTGGGTCACTTAAACCTAGAGCTAATCAAAGGGTGACATGTGGCAAGGGTTTAATGTGTTAACCTAGCTATTTAAGTATTGTTATGAGAAAATAAAATACAACCAGCAGCCACACTCCTTTGTCACGCCACTTTGAGAGTTTTTATCTCTTCTTCTTCATCTCTTATCAATTCAAAGAGATTAGCCATCAATCTCTTGAATTAAGAACACTAGGAATTGTTTCTAGTGTCCTGTTTACATCTCTAATCTCTTAAAAGGCAGAACTTGAATTTCTAATTAATAGAAAAGGCTTTAGAAGCTGTTCAAGGGCTGCCATAGGTGTTCTTGGTGTGGACAAGCTAGAGGGACAACATCCGTGTCCTCAAGATGAATCTCAAAGGCACGCATACGCTGCATTGCATCAAGAGGTTAGTGTAATCGTTCTTGATTTAATCTAGGGTTCTAAAATTAATCTGATTAATTTTAAAATCTTAAATGGCAAATACAGATCCAAAAACATATTAAAAGAGTTTTAATATGTTATTTATCATTGAAATCAAATAGATAAAAATAAATCTTGCATGATGCATGTGACCCTAGGTGAAAATTTTTGAATTCAATGGTATAAACTTGTGTTTTTCACGCTTCCGTTCCTTCAAAAATAACCAAAATGTCCTTCGTTATGCTTAACAGACTAAAATTGTCTGTATCGATTTAAAAATTTTTCTAAGCATTTTCTTGGCATTCTAATGCCATTGAAACCTTAATGACTCTTCTCTGGAGTCCCAAAAATTATTTCTCAGGGTTTCCCTATGGGTATAGAGTCGACAACTGTCTTTACAGTCGCTTCCCGTTGGGTCACCCATCGCTGGGGCACCGGCTTATTTAACTTTGTTGTATTTTATTTTTAAAATTTTTACTAAATTTTTCTTACCATTATTTCAATTATTTATGACTCCTCACTCTAGTCTAAATATAGTTCCATATATTCTAGCTCTCCAGATAGACATTGGTCACTAGAAAAGTGGAATGTACGGACTATCTAAAGTGAGGGAGTTACAATTCTTCCCCTCTAACAAAAATTTCGTCCACGAAATTTATCTAACATAAGTAGTCGAGGAACTGCTACCTCCTTATTTCTTCACCTTACCAGAGAAAACAGATCTGCATTAATGTTACCTTGACTCATATGAATGCAATGCATCTTATGCACACTATCTTATTCTATCTATCGATGCCTAGGAACGCCTAAACCGTGCTCTGAGACTACTAAATGTGACACCCCTCACCCGACTATAGTGTAGCCGAGCAAGGCATGTCACACTCGGTGCCGAAGTACCCTATTTTATCTCACTTTATTCCTTTAAAAATTTTGTTCTCATTATATTTTAATATCAAATATTTTTCTATGGAGAAACCAGCAGAGTTTCCCTTGTTTCTATTACCATTTGGCGTATTTTACTATTCACCTGCTTGAAATTTCAATAATATTTTCACAATAAAATCTCATCAGTTATTTTCATAATTATCTCATCACACATTCAATTCTTGCAACTCATGCGCATACATATCCATTCATACTCAATTTATGTATCAAAATTCTCAAACTTCATAATTTACATGATGTACAAATTAATTACAATACCATAATTTATATTACAATTAATAACTAATTATAAATACATAAAATAACTTTTGTAAGCCCTATCTACATGCATTGCTGAGGAGGTGACAACTTGAACTCTTTTGACACTTCTGCAGATCTGGACTCCAAAAATTCCAGTCAAATGTCCACTAGATTTTATCTTCAGTACTTGCGCGAAGGAAACAAATCCATTGCGTTAAGCATTTCTACTTAGTGGTACAATAATATAATAAAAAAATAATATATACAAATAAGAAAGACTAAAGTATAATTCTAAAGTATAATTTAGATCCTTGGGTATCAATTAAATTTGTTATGATATTTTTGTTATGATATTTCTAATATCAACTATCTTATATTCTATTTTGTCCCTCTTTGGAAGAACTGAGTTTATACAGTAATAATATTCGATATACAGATTAATTCTATGAGTATTATATTTTTGGTTCCTACAATTATGAAAATTTCATTTGTACTACTTGATTCAATTATGTTTCTATTGCTAATCTTTTTCCTCATTTCATTCAATACCAATGTTCATAAATACTTTTAATAATTTACACTGCCCAGGTAACCTATGACAGGCTGACTAAACTGGATAACGAGTCGTTGGCACTGGACACCGCAGTGCCTCAGGCCGTCATACCATGGGACACATAACATCAACCACGTAGGCAATCAGTATGGTTAAAAAGCCATGATAACATATAATTGGGCATAAAAGCCATGAGTGCAGGCATAAAGCCATGAGTGCGGGTATAAAGACATGAATATTGGCATAAAACCATGAATACAGGCATAAAGCCTTATGCAGTACTGCTAAAACAATACCCTATTGACATGTCAATCTATCCAATTTGACACACGTGTTTAGGCAATACGTGGGCACATTAATACCATTAAATGTTAATATATTGTGTTTTATGACTTCATTATTTCATGACAAATTTCAATTATAATTTATAACATTTCAATTCTATTCCTAACAGAAGTATAAATTTTTAAAGTACATTTCTACATAAATTTTACCTTCATCATAATTCATATATTTATTCATTATATCCTTTGTGTCGATCACAATTCACAGCAATGGTTCTCATAAACCATTGTACTCAATGTTGACACCATATTTTGGCCGATCCCCAAAATCAATAAAACTTTGAATCTGATCCCCAGTACTAAGTCTCCCTGTGACAGCTAATTACATTTCCGATCCCTCTTTGATAGACAGTCACATTTCCGATCTCTCCTCACAAAGAATTGAATCAATGCTAAGTCCTCACATCAGTCAAAGCCTTACCAGTCTATTAAATCGCTCACCGATCTCTCAAACCCATTGTCGAATCTCCGGACCAGACAAGTATATTCCTGATCTCTGTTGACAAATGAAATGAACTGACGCTAGATCTTTTCTTACCAGTTTTATTGCCGATCTTCCTTTCAAAGGTTTAAGAGCTAAGGTTTTGGTCCAGTTTCATGAGGATTCCGATCTTAAGTGTTCAAGTCAAATTTCCAATTTTAATCAAGTCCCGTTCAGCATTTCTTCCCTACCGATCTCATGCTCATTGTGTTTTCCGATCTCTCACACTTAGGTTAATAATCATTTTCAGTTATTTCAACACACTCAGACAATCAAATGTTTAATAATCTAGAAATTTTCCGATCATAACCATTCATCGAACAAAAAGGGCATTCCACTTCATTTCATTTCAAAAATTTATACAAGTCATTCGGCTGGGGGATCACCCCCAGCCTGATCTACATTTTGCTCATTTTCTCTCTCATCCTCGACCTCCTCTTCACTTTCCTCCTCACCTCCGGGAGCCAGGTCGGCCATCCAAGAGAAGTCCTCCTCTGGGTAACGCTTCTGGAGCTCGGCCAAGAGATCCTTGTGAGCGTTCACATAAGCGCCGGCTATTCCTGTCACCATCTCTTCATCTTTTGCCTTAAGCTCCTCAGCAAGGTGAGCGACCTGAGCAGCTTCGTTAGCCCGGAGCGCCTGGACTTCTCTGAGAGCATGATCCCTTTCAGCCAGAACATGAGTCTGTTCGGCCAGCTTATCCTCATAGTACTTCATGCGCCCCTCAATTTGAGATATGTAATCCTGAGCGGATGAGAGTTGGGATCGGAGGGATGCCACTTCTTGACTCTTCTTCTCGACCTCCTTACCCAGGCGGTGCGCCTTTTCCCGGACTATGTGCTGGTTCACCAGACATTCTACATTCAGACTCATGGATCGGGTTAGGATGTCGTCAAGATTTTTCGGAGACAGTCTGTCCCGATCCTCTCGAAGGCAGATGGAAGACCCCAAGACTTTGGCAAAATCGGGGTTCTCCCGAACAGTCCGGTTGTTCTCTAGAGAAGCGATTAGCACTTGGGCGCCACGAGAAGGGGGCCTAGCAGGAGGTCGAGAACGACCCCCTTCTGTGCTTAGAGCAACTGGAGGAGGTGGAGGCGGCTCTTCTCGTCGAGGAGGAGATCGGACAGCTTCTGCGACCGGCGGTCCCGAAGGTTGAGGCGGGTCCCTTTGTATCTCCCCAGGTTCATGGCCGGGTGTTTGAAGTAGCGCCGAACGCTTCATCTCTTTTACTTTCCGGGAAATCTCTCTTTCTTTCTTCCGCTTCCTGGAACCCTCACCACCCGCCATACCTGCACAAAGAAGAGGTCAGTGAGATCACTAAGGTCCTGAGATCTGAGATGTAGAAAATACCAATGCCGAGGTCAGAGAGCGGAAGTTCGCGACCTTGGCCGGTGATCAGCTGTATGGTCCAATGGTGCAGCTCAGCAGTCACCGCATCTAAACAGGAGAACTTCTGAGTAGCCGCCTGATTCTTCAGTTCCATCACTATTAGGCTTTCCTCCTTGTTCAGGGTAATACACTTTGGAATCAAGAGCCCCTGGTGCCACCAGCTACAGGGGAAGTCCTCAAAGCAGGTCGGATTTTTTCTCCTCAGAATGAAGAAGCGGTTCTTTCAATTCTTAAGGGAGGAAGGCAGATCGGTAAAGAGCCCACAATGAGGCTTTGCCTGAAAGAACCAGTGCTCGTCGTCCTTTCGGCGAGTTAGCCTGTGCAGTTCGGCGAACACCTTAGCCGTAGGTCTGATTCCCTTAGCTCGGTACAGGCCTCGGAAGGCTACTAAGATCCGCCACGAGTTAGGGTGAACTTGAGCAATGCATACTCGGTGAAATTTTAGGACCTCCTTGAAGAAGTAATCCAGAGGGAACCGAAGACCGGCCTTTAACTGTTCCTCGTATACTATAACCATGTCATTCTCTTCAAAGAAGTGATCGGCTCGATGATCGCCGTGACACCGGATAAGTTCGTACGAATCAGGACGAATATTGTACTCCTGGCTGAACGATTGCAGATCGGATTCTTGCAAGATCGATGGCAGCTTGTCCATAGGAAGATTCTCCCTCCCTGAAGAAGGTGCATGCCTTGATGGTGCGATCCGCCCCCGAGCTGGAACGGAGACCCTAGGAGGTTCTGGCTGTGTGCTCGGCCCGACCACCTCATCTTCATCAGACGACCACGAAAACTGAATGGAAGGAGGGCTCGTCGCTCTCTGACCTTCGGCGCCACTCATTTTCAAAGGAAATAAAGAATTCAAACTAAAAAGAAGATCAAAGCCCTTACCAAAGTCTGATCGGCGTCGGAAGAACTTGAGAAAACGAGAGGACTTTGGGTTTGTTCGCGAGAAACTGAAAATGGGATAAGAGGGCAACTGGCTAACCCTTTACCCCTATTTATACTCGTTCGAGCATTTAATGCTCACGATGTCCCAGGCAATGCATCGGTTAACGGGATTCGCCAGCTGTTCTGACACGTCTCTCGAACACTCCAAATTCCATAAAGAGAACGGCTAATTAGATATCGGCATATTAAGATAAATGTTTCGAATTGTGGATCAGTTAAGGGTTGTTCAGTTAGGAACCAGATCGGATAAACACATCAGAGATCGGAAAATAATCAATGCAATAATAATAAGATGATAATTGACTTTTATTTCCAAAAGATCGGATTACATCATTTGGGCGATCTCTAGGGGTCGGAATAATAGAGATCGGAAGATGGGAGATCAGCATGAGAGATCAGAAAGGAGTCTTTATCCGATCCTCAACCAGAATTTCAGCAAATAAATACTAAAAGAGGTCGGAGGAGAGTTCTTATCCGATCCTTGAGCTAAAATTTTAATAAATACTAAAAGAGGTCGGAGGAGAGTTCTTATCCGATCCTCGAGCTAAAATTTTAATAAACATTAAAAGAGGTCGGAGGAGAGTTCTTATCCGATTCTCAAGCTTAAAAAAAAAACTTTAATAAATATTAAAAGAGATCGAAGGAGAGTTCTTATCCGATTCTCAAGCTTAGAAATTTTAATAAATATTAAAAGAGGTCGGAGGAGAGTTCTTATCCGATTCTCAAGCTTAAAAAAAAACTTTAATAAATATTAAAAGAGATCGGAGGAGAGTTCTTATCCGATTCTCAAGCTTAGAAATTTTAATAAATATTAAAAGAGACCGGAGGAGAGTTCTTATCCGGTTCTCAAGCTTAAAAATTTTTAATAAATATTAAAAGAGATCGGAGGAGAGTTCTCATCCAATTTCAAAAATTGGATTCTAATAAAATAGCCCTTTAAACAAAACTAACATACAACAGTAACTCACTAAGGTTGTCTCATTTACTTATGTATTTGAGTGATCCGAATTAGTGAAAAATCAAATATTCTTTTTGTCAAAAGGATTAACATTTCCATTCAAGTCCTCCTAACTAATTTATAAAGAGTGTGAAGTTAAATGTCACACCCTACCCTAAGGCATAACATGATCCCGTAGTATACCTAATGAATTACCAACTCCCGATAACCCATTAAATACACTACAAGGGATTTTCAAAACTTTTCTTACTTCTTTGAGCACTATTTACAGTGTTAAAAACCTTTTTGAACCAAGTGATAAACCGACACATTTGACTTAATTGGAGTTTCAGAAAATTTTGGCAGAGTGCCATCTGTATTTTGGATAAAAAAAGCACTTCAATATGTATTTGCAAATCTCAACTCCAATATATTTCTCAACACAACATATTTCTCAATTCAAATCCATAGTAGTGAAAAATCAAATATTCTTTTTGTCAAAAGGATTAACATTTCCATTCAAGTCCTCCTAACTAATTTATAAAGAGTGTGAAGTTAAATGTCACACCCTACCCCTCTGTAAGGCATAACATGATCCCGTAGTATACCTAATGAATTACCAACTCCGTCTACTGATAACCCATTAAATACACTACAAGAGATTTTCAAAACTTTTCTTACTTCTTTTACATGGTGAGCACTATTTACAGTGTTAAAAACCTTTTTGAATCAAGTGATAAACCGACACATTTGACTTAATTGGAGTTTCAGAAAATTTTGGCAGAGTGCCATCTGTATTTTGGATAAAAAAACTCAGAAAGCACTTCAATATGTATTTGCAAATCTCAACTCCAATATATTTCTCAACACAACATATTTCTCAATTCAAATCCATAGTGATTTTTCAAAGACTGAGATACAAGAAATATAATACAAAACTATTTAAGTAAATGAAATCTCAGATTTACATTCACGATAATTTACATTTAATTACATACCAAAATATTTTACAAGAGTTTCTATACAACTGCTCAAATAATTTACATACATACTATTACATGCTTACATCAAAACCTATGTACATGGGTATATCTATGATATACCCGAGTCGATCTGAATGTATCCTCAAAGCAACTTAATCATCGCTCTATGCTGACAAAGATACAAAGCTATCGCTGAGTGGTGAACTCAGTGGTGCACAACTATAATTTAAAACATAGTACAATATACATTGACAAATTTTACAGTAAATAATTTGAGAATCTGAATACTGATCAAATTTCACAACTCAAAATATTCATTGCTAATAATGTAAATCATTTGTATAAATAACTTGGAGCACAAAATTCAATTTATCAAATCTTGACTATCCATTTAAGTAATTCCAACAAAATCAATTACACACAAACCATAATTGAAATCACCATTCCTTACCATTCAAAAGCCATTCAGATCTCAAAATCATTTTGTATCTCAAAATCATATCTCAAAAGTCATTATGCATCTCAAAACCATGTTGTATCTCAAAAATCAATCTTTATCTCACTAACTATGCAAGACTAATCCGAAGGGCCATATTCGATGTGATTCTAACTCCCTATGGTCGGGAGGTCGAATCGATTCTAACTCCCTATGGTCGGGAGGTCGAATCATCGTGCACCATCACAATAATGAATCTTCCGTAAGGGCCATAACGATAAAATAAACTTAGATCTAACCTCAAATCGAGGAGAATCTAAGCCTGCACGTACTCATGGTAATCAAAACACAACTAACTCCATTGTCTTCTCAACAAATGAGAGAGACGGGTAATAACCTAGTCAAGCATCTATAGTGAGATATAAAACAATATCACAATCCTTTTAGCGAGCATAAATCACAATATAATTCGATTCAAAGTCAATTCCAATATCCAATAATTTTTATGCTCATCACAATTCAAATAATAAAGTTTTCATTTTTTTCATGAATATTACCATCACAATTCAAAACATATTCTATCACAATTTTCCAAAACATAATTTACTTAATCCATAACAATGCTTAATACTTATGGAAATACCATTTCACAAAGCCAAATTCATACATACAATAACAATTTTCAATAATCATGGAATTAAATCCAATGCTTGTTAAACATAATTCATAAGAAAAATATATCATTTAATCATATGAAATATTCAAAACAAAATCAGTTAAAAACTAGTTGTGCACAAACACAATTTAAAACAATAACATACAATTAATCATATGAAATATTATTCAGAGTAAAATCAGTTGAAAACTAGTTGTGCACAAACCTCTGATGACTGTCTCCCTGATCCGACTTGTTTCCTTCCGAGTCCTTGTTAATCGAGAAACACAATTTGAAGTGTTTGATTAAATTAAATCGCTCTATCGATGGTGTTTGGTAAATAATGCATCAACTCAATTATTCACTTAATCACCTAATATACCGACCCTCATTGCGTTTTAGGTAAATTAGGTTTTAGTGTCGTTAATATGTCACATTCGATAGGGTTTTAGGTTTGGTATGTTTTACCAAAGTCATTTCCTTGCTTAGTGCACTTTAATGCAAATTGCTGGATTCCGGGACACTGGTTTGACCTAACCGGACGATCTAGTTCCCTCAGTTTTCGGGTCTCGGTCGAAACTACAAACTTGTAGATCTAGGTCTTATTGCACGCGGGGCAAAATTTCAGGTCAATCCGAGTTAAGTAGACCAAGTTATGGTCATTACACTCTTGCTGGTCAAATGGTACCATTTTAGGTCAATTTTAGGTCAAATTGGTCAATTCTGGTTCGGCCAGTTTTTGGACCCGAACTTGTGCAAGTTGTTTGACTTGCTTATGGTCATTTCTGGGCTTTGGTGTCTTCATAAGACTTGTAGCTATGGGTCTTAACTATTCTTGGTCAAAATTTCAGGTCAATTGGACCTGGTTTGAGTGAGTTATGGCCTAAACACTCACTGCTGCCCAATTGGTCATTTTTCAGGTCCTAATTGCACCTAATCCGAATTGGTCATTTTTTTAGGTCACCTTGCAAGCAGAATTTTGGCATGGTTTCTCAATGAAAGTTGGCACATTTTGTGCCTAGTTTCACCTCAAATTGTTCTCATACCAATTGAGGTTACACATTCAAGGTTATAGGCTAAAATATACACTGCCCTCAATATGCATTTCACACCCCACTTCAAACACACATTTAACTTGCAAAGTTTACTTCCATACCCTACCAATCTATTTTGGTACATTACCAAAAGCATTATCTACTTTACATTAACATTATTTTGGGCAGATTACCATTACCCTCAACACACCAAATATCATTCATAATTACAATTTCTAATTACCATTACAACACACCTAACCATTACAAATTTTACATACCCTTTACAATATCAATCTACATACATCTCATCAACCTTCTAGGTCAATATTCTGCCCACACTTCCTTCAATATATACCATTACTCAAGTGTCCACAAGCTGCCACAAACCATTCTTCAACATCACATTGCCCCATATACCAATTCCCATCAAAGTGCATAATTCACCATATAAACATGAAATAATTCACTAAGTTACTAAATCACCATGATTAACATTATTTCTCATCAATTATATGCACAAATACCTCATCAAAAACGTGACTCATGGCTGTCCAAAATGAAAATAAGAATAACCCTTCAAACTCAAAATTTTCCTTCACCAAACCAACACCCATAACATGAACATAAACTTTAACAAAGAAATTCTCAAAAATGCAAACTTACCTTTAATTGTAACTTGCTAAACCTTCACCAAACTTCTCAAATTTGGTATCAATCTCTTCCTTATGATGTGTAGACAAACTTTCATGAAGATAGGTGTGGGAAAAGGAGGCTTGATCATGGAGTTGTAATGGTTTGAAGGTGGGTGGCCATGGGAGAGGTTTGAGAGTTTCATTCACGGCAATGGGACTTTTCAATTGAGGAAGATGAATTTCAGATTGTTTAATGAACCTACACCTGCCCATTTTATGTTTAATTTATCCTATAATGGCCCACTCACTCAAAGTAATCATATAATAATGTAATTGTTCATTTATTCCACATTTAACCCATGATTTTTGCTATTTACTTTAGGTACCACTAAACTAATTTTTCATTTTATTTTCTAAGTGTAATACTATTTATTTTTAATGGAAATTTAGGTCAAAAGACAATTCGGGGTGTCAAATGACCATAATGCCCTGTCGTTACGTTTCGATTTTTCTAGAAACCGTATTTTGTCCTGCTTTTTCGATTTCTCACTTTTCTTTGTACTAATTATTTAATTTTTCTTTAATCTTTCTAATGAGATTTATACTTCAATAAGGTTCTATTTAAGTCCTAAAATATTTTCCAGTGGCTAGTCAACGGTCCACGCCGTGACTTCTCACCCATCGCTAGGTTTCCCGGCTCGCTTAACTTGATCACATTTCTTTGCTATTATTTTTCCTTTGTTTTTCTTGTATTTTCTTTTCTTGTATTTTATTATTTTATGTCTCCTCACTCATATTGAAATGTAGTTCTAGGCATCTTAGCTGTCCGGACAGCACTGGGCACCGGAGCAGTAGAACGCACTACTGAACTTAGGGGTGTTACAATTCTCCCCCCCTTAAATAAATTTCGTCTCGAAATTTTATCCGCATTAGTCTCTGTGGGTGCTGTCTCCTCATATCCTCTTCACGTTCACAAGTAGCTTCTCGGCCGAATGATGGTTCCACAAAGACTTTAACTGTGTATCTGCTTGTTCCTTTTCACCTCATAAGCTTAATTTTTATCTTCCTCATATGAGAGGTCTGGATTTACTTCAATCTCTTCAACTGACAGTACATGAGATGGGTCTGATCTGTACCTCCTTAACATGGACACATAGAAGACACTGTGTATCCTTACTAATTCTAGAGGTAATGCTAACCGATATGCCAGAGGACCCACTCTTTCCAGAACTTCATATGGTCCGATGAAACGAGGACTCGCTTCTTTCTGCCAAATCTCATAATCCTCTTCCAAGGAGAAACTTTGAGGAATACCTTATCACCCATTGCATACTCAATATCTCTTCTCTTCAGATCAACATAGGACTTCTGACGGTCTGACGCAGCCTTGAGTCTATCTCTGATCAATTTGATCTTTTCCTATGTAAAAATTTCTGCCCAATCATCTTTCTTTCACCAATTTCATCCCAACATAGGGAGTTCGCACTTTCTCGCCATACAAAGCTTCATATGGAGGCATCCCTATGCTTGATTGGTAGTCGTTGTTATAAGCAAACTCAATCAAAGGCAAGTGTGTATCCCAACTACCTTCAAATTCAATCACACAAGCCCGTAGCATATCCTCCAATATCCGAATAACTCTTTCAGGTTGGCCATCCGTCTGGGTGGAATGTAAGTTCAATCTAGTTCCTAGGGCTCTCTCAAGACTACCCTAATCTAGAAGTGAACCTAGGATCTCTATCGATACAATCGACATCGCATTCCATGCAATTTTACAATTCCATATATGTACAATCCGCCAATCTTTCTGTGCTATAGTCCATCCGATCGGCAAAAGTGAGCAGACTTGGTTAGTTTGTCAACTATAACCCATATGCATCATGACTATTCTGTGTCCTCAAAATCTCATCACAAAATGCATAGTTATCTGCTTCCTTACAACGTTTCATAGGGTGCCACTTGTATGCTAGCTTGACACTTATTAATGTATACAAAGTCTGTTAGTGGGATGTATCTGTCCCATCTCCCCTTGGATTCAAGGACAGAAGTTCTCAGTATATTCTCGAGGGTGTATTACATTTTATAGGTTATTATTATTATCATTTCATTTCATTATTTATAGAAACTCAACGAGTTTTAAAATTTACTGAATCACTTGTTTCAATTGTCCATCCGTCTGAGGATGATACGTTGTCGATATCTCTAAGCTTATAGCAATTGTAATTCACATTAATGTAACCGAGTCACCGACTCTAGCTACCTTACAAGTGTAGTCGTTGATAGGCTAGTTCAAGTCTTAAATTTCGACTAAAATTTCCACATTTATTTCAGTAATAGTACTCTATTTGGGTGCAATCAGTATCAATTTATAGATTACTTACAAATATTCTTAATTTATTATACCACAAGGAAGCACGTAGCTCTACACAATAATCCCCTGCATCAGAATCGCAGCTTACAATACAAACATTGAGAGCATTATATAGTCACTACGTTATAACCTCATGGACTAGGTTTCCTAACATCTTATCTTTCGAATCCACTAATATCCTAAACCGATTCGATTACAATATCCCAATTCTTTTAGTTAACAATTCTTCCAAAATTAGTGTCAAACATACTTGTTATTGTAGTTTTGATCTGAAAGACTAGTCACTAATGCATCAAATTTATTCTCAATAGCAACAGAACATATAGTTCGACACTAACACACAATTAAGTAGTGGGATCAAATAATAACTAATTGTTTCTTTCAAAATTAAGAACTTACCAGCCTACATCCAAGTTTCGCTCTTTCTCCTTGGCGCATAGTGGACGCCCGACTGGTGTGCTACCATATTAGGGTTGATTGTGTTATAGTGGTGAGGAGTACCAACTCTATTTCTATCTTGACTGATCGACGGTCCGTGAACTCGAGAGCGCATCGAGGTGGTTTAGTACAATCTTTAGCAAAGTGTCCAAGTTTTCCACAATTGTAGCAGCTCCACGCCTTATAGCATATCCCACCATGATATCTTCTACAAGTTTCACATTGGCGGGAAGGGTAGGAACTTCTAGTTGTTCGACGATCGGACCTTGATGGTCTCTGCCTTACCGATCCACCTCTATCATATCCCCGAGCCTGGCCTCAAATTCTTTTCTCTTTCTCAAATTACTACTTGAGCTCGACCCATAGGTTTCTCCTCTTTTCCATTTCACACCGCCTTGTGGGGTTGGGTCAGATTTAGGCTTGGGTGATTATCAGCCATTTGTTGGAAGAAAGTGGCCATTTGTCGGGCCATTTGTGCAGTAATTTGTACCAGAAATACACTGCCTTCGACACTTTGTGGAGTGGGCCTCAACTTGTTCTCCCGCCATCACGCATCGTTTCTATTGTCTCATTCTTCTCTTCCATATCTTTTCTCAAATTTTCTATCCTGCATAACCAACACAAGGAGATTCCTCTCCATTAGTTCACATTTATGATGTAAATGTACTATATGTATCAAACATTTGAGCAATTGTAGTTACCGACAAAAAGATTTCAAATTCATTCAAATTTACTTTAAAACCATTGCTCGATACCACTAAAACATGTCACACCCTACCCTCTGTAAGGCATAACATGATCCCGTAGTATACCTAATGAATTACCAACTCCGCTTCATCGATAACCCATTAAATACACTACAAGGGATTTTCAAAACTTTTCTTACTTCTTTTACATGGTGAGCACTATTTACAGTGTTAAAAACCTTTTGAATCAAGTGATAAACCGACACATTTGACTTAATTGGAGTTTCAGAAAATTTTGGCAGAGTGCCATCGTATTTTGGATAAAACAGTTCTAAAACTCGTAAAATGCACTTCAATATGGATTTGCAAATCTCAACTGCAATATATTTGTCAACACAACAGATTTCTCAATTGACATCCATAGTGTGTTTTCAAAGATCGAGATACAAGAAATATAATACAAAACTATTTAAGTAAATGAAATCTCATATTTACATTCACGATAATTTACATTTAATTACATACCAAAATATTTTACAAGAGTTTCTATACAATCCAAATAATTTACATACATACTATTACATGCTTACATCAAAACCTATGTACATGGGTATATCTATGATATACCGAGTCGATCTGAATGTATCCTCAAAGCAACTTAATCATCGCTCTATGCTCACACCGCGATAAAGATACAAAGCTATCGAGTGGTGAACCTGGTGCACAACTATAATTTAAAACATAGTACAATATACATTGACAAATTTTACAAGAAATAATTTGAGAATCAATATCGATCAAATTTCACAACTCAAAATATTCATTGCTAATAATGTAAATCATTTGTATAAATAACTTGGAGCACAAAATTCAATTTATCAAATCTTGACTATCCATTTAAGTAATTCCAACAAAATCAATTACACACAAACCATAATTGAAATCACCATTCCTTACCATTCAAAAGCCATTCTCAGATCTCAAAATCATTTTGTATCTCAAAATCATATCTCAAAAGTCATTATGCATCTCAAAACCATGTTGTATCTCAAAATCAATCTTTATCTCACTAACTATGCAAGACTAATCCGAAGGGTCATATTCGATGTGATTCTAACTCCCTATGGTCGGGAGGTCGACCGATTCTAACTCCCTATGGTCGGGAGGTCGAATCATCGCACGCACCATCACAATAATGAATCTTCCGTAAGGGCCATAACGATAAAATAAACTTAGATCTAACCTCAAATCAGAGGAGAATCTAAGCCTGCACGTACTCATGGTAATCAAAACACAACTAACTCCATTGTCTTCTCAACAAATGAGAGAGACGGTAATAACCTAGTCAAGCATCTATAGTGAGATATAAAACAATATCACAATCCTTTTAGCGAGCATAAATCACAATATAATTCGATTCAAAGTCAATTCCAATATCCAATAATTTTTATGCTCATCACAATTCAAATAATAAAGTTTTCATTTTTTTCATGAATATTACCATCACAATTCAAAACATATTCTATCACAATTTTCCAAAACATAATTTACTTAATCCATAACAATGCTTAATACTTATGGAAATACCATTTCACAAAGCCAAATTCATACATACAATAACAATTTTCAATAATCATGGAATTAAATCCAATGCTTGTTAAACATAATTCATAAGAAAAATATATCATTTAATCATATGAAATATTCAAAACAAAATCAGTTAAAAACTAGTTGTGCACAAACACAATTTAAAACAATAACATACAATTAATCACATGAAATCTTATTCAGAGTAAAATCAGTTGAAAACTAGTTGTGCACAAACCTCGATGACTTCTCGATCCGGACTGATGTTTCCTTCCCTTTGCCGAGTCCTTGTTAATCGAGAAACACAATTTGAAGTGTTTCAAGACTAAATTAAATCGTTTCTATCGATGGTGTTTGGTAAATAATGCATCGAACTCAATTATTCACTTAATCACCTAATATACCGACCCTCATTGCGCTTTTAGGTAAATTAGGTTTTAGTGTCGTAATATGTCACATTCGATAGGGTTTTAGGTTTGGTATGTTTTACCAAAGTCATTTCCTTGCTTAGTGCACTTTAATGCAAATTGTCGATTCCGGACACCGGTTTGACCTAACCGACGATCTAGTTCCGGTCTCGGTCGAAACTACAAACTTGTAGATCTAGGTCTTATTGCACGCGGGGCAAAATTTCAGGTCAATCCGAGTTAAGTAGACCAAGTTATGGTCATTACACTCTTGCTGGTCAAATGGTACCATTTTAGGTCAATTTTAGGTCAAATTGGTCAATTCTGGTTCGGCCAGTTTTTGGACCCGAACTTGTGCAAGTTGTTTGACTTGCTTATGGTCATTTCTGGGCTTTGGTGTCTTCATAAGACTTGTAGCTATGGGTCTTAACTATTCTTGGTCAAAGTTTCAGGTCAATTGGACCTGGTTTGAGTGAGTTATGGCCTAAACACTCACTGCTGCCCAATTGGTCATTTTTCAGGTCCTAATTGCACCTAATCCGAATTGGTCATTTTTTTAGGTCACCTTGCAAGCAGAATTTTGGCATGGTTTCTCAATGAAAGTTGGCACATTTTGTGCCTAGTTTCACCTCAAATTGTTCTCATACCAATTGAGGTTACACATTCAAGGTTATAGGCTAAAATATACACTGCCCTCAATATGCATTTCACACCCCACTTCAAACACACATTTAACTTGCAAAGTTTACTTCCATACCCTACCAATCTATTTTGGTACATTACCAAAAGCATTATCTACTTTACATTAACATTATTTTGGGCAGATTACCATTACCCTCAACACACCAAATATCATTCATAATTACAATTTCTAATTACCATTACAACACACCTAACCATTACAAATTTTACATACCCTTTACAATATCAATCTACATACATCTCATCAACCTTCTAGGTCAATATTCTGCCCACACTTCCTTCAATATATACCATTACTCAAGTGTCCACAAGCTGCCACAAACCATTCTTCAACATCACATTGCCGTCCCATATACCAATTCCCATCAAAGTGCATAATTCACCATATAAACATGAAATAATTCACTAAGTTACTAAATCACCATGATTAACATTATTTCTCATCAATTATATGCACAAATACCTCATCAAAAACGTGACTCATGGCTGTCCAAAATGAAAATAAGAATAACCCTTCAAACTCAAAATTTTCCTTCACCAAACCAACACCCATAACATGAACATAAACTTTAACAAAGAAATTCTCAAAAATGCAAACTTACCTTTAATTGTAACTTGCTAAACCTTCACCAAACTTCTCAAATTTGGTATCAATCTCTTCCTTATGATGTGTAGACAAACTTTCATGAAGATAGGTGTGGGAAAAGGAGGCTTGATCATGGAGTTGTAATGGTTTGAAGGTGGGTGGCCATGGGAGAGGTTTGAGAGTTTCATTCACAGCAATGGGACTTTTCAATTGAGGAAGATGAATTGCAGATTGTTTAATGAACCTACACCTGCCCATTTTATGTTTAATTTATCCTATAATGGCCCACTCACTCAAAGTAATCATATAATAATGTAATTGTTCATTTATTCCACATTTAACCCATGATTTTTGCTATTTACTTTAGGTACCACTAAACTAATTTTTCATTTTATTTTCTAAGTGTAATACTATTTATTTTTAATGGACATTTAGGTCAAAAGACAATTCGTGTCAAATGACCATAATGCGTTACGTTCGATTTTTCAGAAACCGTATTTTGTGCTTTTTCGATTTCTCACTTTTCTTTGTACTAATTATTTAATTTTTCTTTAATCTTTCTAATGAGATTTATACTTCAATAAGGTTCTATTTAAGTCCTAAAAATATTTTCCGTGGTTCTAGTCAACGGTCCACGCCGTGACTTCCACCCATCGCTAGGTTTCCCGGCTCGCTTAACTTGATCACATTTCTTTGCTATTATTTTTCCTTTGTTTTTCTTGTATTTTCTTTTCTTGTATTTTATTATTTTATGTCTCCTCACTCATATTGAAATGTAGTTCTAGGCATCTTAGCTGTCCGGACAGCACTGGGCACCGGAGCAGTAGAACGCACTACTGAACTTAGGGGTGTTACATTAAATCTACTTACCCTAATTAAGGGACAAGGTGGGGTGCCTAACACCTTCCCCACCCGTTTACGGACCCCGAACCTAGAATCTCTGTTTTGAATTGGTTTTATTTCACTTTGTCTTCACAAATGGTTTTCTTTAGTTTCCCTCAAAACTAAGGTGGCGACTTCTCATTCTTTCCCACTTCGGTGAGGGTTCGTTCAGGCGACCGCAAAATCTCTTGCAACACTCAAAGTACTTTTCCTTTCTACAATAATGAGAACTAATGTCTCATTCATACATTAACATGATTCATTCATTATGTCATTTATATGATCACAATCTATAACAATTATCTCATTATATATTCCATTATATATATTTGTTGTAACATTCTAAACTTTATTTCCTAATGGAAATACAATACCTAGACTCATTTTCATCTAATGCATATATTCATAAATATCATTTATATAATTTACAATTTATCAATTATATCATCTATTTTTCCTTTCTAATTCCTTATCTAATTTATTAAATCATTTTACATGTCCCTATGTTCAACATTTTCATTTATATTGATTTCCAAACCACATTTCAAACTATATATTAACAATTTCTCTTAAGTTCTATTTGTGATGAGAATACAAACCTCATCTACACATTTACATAATTTAAACATTCATTAAATCATTTAAGTGAGGTACCTATCACTCCATTAATTTTGGTTGTTACTATTCACTTGGCCATTCCTACACAAAAGTTGACTTTTTAATTCATAATAGATTTTTTAAGCCTAATTTCACCAAGATACCACATTTTACATTTTATTTTTGTTGCCATTGATTGCCAATACCATTTCAAAGCTTATTTTATGTTATTCAAAATTTTCAGATTTCATACCTTAAGTTATTGTTCCATTGGTCATTGTTACAGTGGAAATTTGGCAAATTTTTCTTCATCAAAGTTGTTCCTTTATGTGTCTTCTTTAATTTCCTTTTTGAATCACTCCATTTGGAGTTTTGTAGCTCAAGTTATGGTCAATTTACCATAACTGGCCGGATTGGACCTTACCCAGATTTTCTGGGCAAATTTGGTTCTACCAGATTTGGTGTCCTAACTTGGACTAGCAATTTGAATTGGTTAGATTCAGAATTTGAGTTTGTGTTCTTCATGAAAGTTGTTCTAAATTGTCTAATATTTCCATTGATATAAGAATTAGTTCATTTGAATATTTCTACACTGAGTTATGGACAACACTGTTCATTTGGTCAATTTCCAGGATTAGCAGGTTGGTTACCCGGATTTGGTCAATTTTTAGGGTATCCTAAGTTTGTTTTCTGGGCAATGGTTCTTCATCAAAGTTGTGCCATTATGTGTCTAGATTCATGTCCAATTGGCCTTGCACCAATTGAACCTACACCACTCAAGTTACAAGAGCCCAAACTTGCTGGACTCATATCTAGCCCTACAGGTCCTATGAGGCAGCATACCCAACCTCAAATCCAAAGCCATAATTCACTTCAATTCCTCATCAAACATAGCCAAATGGTCACTAATTTACCATTAGGACTTTGATTCACCAACACATGAACAAAACCCTACTTCATGCCTCAAACCCTAATTCTCAAGTATCCATTCATGCACATACATCAATTCAACATACTTAATGATGTTATAAGTCTCAAATTCACATTCAAAGCCACCCATAAACAATTTTAACTCATTCAAAACTCATCAAACACTTCAATCATCAAGACTGCCAAAAATTAAAGTTGGTCCATACATGATTATTTTCTTTCAATTCCTTAAATTTCCAACTCAATTCATACTCCCAACATGAAATCTAAAGAGAAAGTAAAGAGAAATAGCACTAACCTCTTTGAGAGCTAACCCCAAGCTTGATAAACTTCTTGGTTTCCCTTCCTTTTTGCTGCCTAGGGGTTGTTCAAGGTGCTAGGATTAATTTTTATGAAGACAACTAGTAGGTTTGGGGTGAGACAAGGAAGGAAATAAAGCTCAAAAATTCATCAATGGTGGAAGGCTCATGGAAATGTCTGGGCAAGCTGAAGAAGGAAAAGGAAAATCTATTTTTTTTTTCCTTTCATTTTTATCTTTTTTAATTGTTTTAAGAAAGCTTATTGCATTATGATTGGTGCGAGCTTTTAAAATGACATAATTATGATGTCATAATTAGGTATTTAATTCATTTTCTTTCTCTTTCTTTTCTATTCATTTTTAATTAAATCTTTAGCAATATTTATTCATATTTTATGTCATATAATTTATTTACTTAATTGGACACCTTGGTCAAAAATCGTCTATGAAGGCGAAATGACCAAAATACCCTTCTTTCTGCTTAACGGACTAAAATTGTCTGTACCAATTTAAAAATTTTTCTAAGCATTTTCTTGGCATTCTAATGCCATCGAAACCTCAATGACTCTTCTTTGGAGTCCCAAAAATTATTTCATAGGGTTTCCCTACGGGTATAGGGTCGATAACTGTCTTTACAGTCGCTTCCCGTTGGTCACCCATCGCCGGGGCACCGGCTCATTCAACTTTGTTGTATTTTATTTCTAAAATTTTTCCTAAATTTTTCTTACATTATTTCAATTATTTATGACTCCTCACTCTAATCTAAATATAGTTCCATACATTCTAGCTCTTCGGACAGACATTAGTCACCGGAACAGTAGCATGTACAGACTATCTAAAGTGAGGGCGTTACAAAGTTCCAAAAGTCCAAGGCTGCAAGCCCTTATTTTGGCTTCTTTTATTTTATTTCTTCACAATGATTTTTGTTTTTTTATTTTAATTTCATTATGTTTGTTAAATTCACCGTGAGTAAGTAGTTTGTTTAATTCTAGGCTAGGAGAGTAGCACTTTCAAATTCTATTATGGATTTATACTAAAGTTATTTAATGGAATTAAGTTTTGTTCTTTGATTCAATCTTTTGTGTTCTTAATGTATGCTATGTGTTGGTACCCATTTAGTTATAATGTAAGATACTAATTGAAGAACTAAAAGGTGAAGATTAGTGTTGAAAATCAGGATTTTGAACTTAGGAAATCTAACCTATTGATAGGCTAAAATCCTTTATAGAGTTTCAAAATTAATCAAAGAGCTTAAAGGGCTTTAATTAAGATTGATTCAAGTTCATTAAAATACACCTTAAGTTTATTGCTTTGCCTTCTTTCATTCTTAACAGCTTTAGTTAGTTTAAATTAGTTTAATTTAAATCTCTCTCATCATATTCGGTAGTCTAAACAGACAAAGTTGTTGTTTAGCCTGGTACTTATAAATTCCTCATGGGAACGATACTATATTCACTACTATATTACTTATTTGCGATCTGTGCACTTGTGGGGTTGTAAACCAGTGAAACATAACACACATAAATATAGCATACAAGTAGATATTGCACAACTCATCACAGGTGCAGCACATGTTCCATATAAATTCAAAAAAGAGACCTTTGGCTATTACAGAGAAAACATTAATGTTAGACATGGTGGTGCAAAGAGTTTTAGTACAAGAAAGGAATCAAGCCCTGGTATAAAAGTGCTCAGATGAGGTATGACTAGGGGAGGGGCCCCATAAGTATTAGTAACAGGTACTGTGGTAGGTTAAGTACCAGGTGTGGTGGCAAGGAGATCAAATGTCACACCCTACTCCTCGTAAGATGTAACATGATCCCGTAGTGCACTTAATGAATTACCATACTTCACCGGTAACCCATTAAATATACTAAAAGGAATTTTAAAATAATTTTCAATCATTTTTATAGTGGTGGGAACATTGAATATTTATTAAAAAGCCTTTAATTGAAATGTTAGTCATGGATCAAACCCTCAATTAAAATCTGGTGTTATGAAATTTTTTCAAAATTTCGGCAGAGTGCCGTCTGTATTTTGAGAAAACAATTCTTCAAAACCTAAAAAGAAAACACTTCCAATATGTTTTCTCAACCACAACTCTAATAAACTCAATTTGATCTCCCAAATTAACACAATTAACTCAATCCAATTTTTCAAGCCATACTTAGCATAGAGAAAACCATACATAGATTTCAAAACTCAAGAAGAAATTTGGATATTACATTCATTACAAAACTCAAAAATAAATTTGAATATTACAATAATTTACATTTTAATTACATACCCAAAATAATATTACAAAAGTTCTTATACAACTGCTCAAATAAATTACATACATATAATTACATGCATACATCAAAATCTATGTACAAAGGTATACCTATGATATACCCGGAGCTAATCTAAATGTGTCTTCAAGGCGCAGCTGCAGGAAATCTCACTCGGCTGCTTTATCTTTACTTTCACCTACGACAGCATAAAAAGCTATCGCTGAGTGGTGAACTCAGTGGTGCACAACTATAATTTAAAATGTAATACAATATACATTGACGAAATTATAGCAAATAATTTGGAAATCTTAAAATTCATCAAAATTCCAAAATGCCAAAATATTCATTACTAATAATACAAATCATTTGTTTAAACAATCTTGATCAAGAAATTCAATTTATCAAATCACAACTGGACATTTAAAGTAATTCTAGCAATTTATGGAAATAGATATTAATTTCAATCAAATTAAGTATGCTCAAATCTCATTTAAAATCACAATTACTTACTATTCAAAAACTATTCTTTATCTCACTAACTATACAAGACTAATCCGTAAGGGCCATATTCAGAGCGATTCTAACTCCTTATGGTCGGGGAGGTCGAATCGGGATTCTAACTCCCTATGGTTAGGGAGGTCGAATCATCATGCACATTACACACCACAATAATGCAACTTCCGAAAGGGCCAATGAAAAACTTAGATCTAACCTCTAATAAGAGGAGAATCTAAGCATGTGCACATACCATGGTAATCAAAACAAAGCTAACTCCATTGTCCCCTCAACAAATGAGAAAGACAGGTAATAACCTAGTCAAGTATCTATAGTGAGATATAAAATAATATCGTGAATCTCCTTGTCCTTTTTGTGGGCATAAATCACAACAAAATTCAATTCAATGTCAATTCCAATATCCAATAATTTTTATGCTCATCACAATTCAAAACATATTTTATCACAATTTTTCCAAAACTAATTCATTCAATCCACAACAATGCTCAATAATTGTTGAAATACCATTTCACAAAGCTAAATTCATGCATACTATAACAATTTCAATAATCATTGAAATAAATCCAATACTTGAAAAATATAATACGTAAGGAAAATAACGTTATTTAATCATATGAAATATTCAAAACAAAATCAATTAAAAACTAGTTGTGCACAAACCTCTTTGTCGACTAATTTACTCTAATTTTCAGTTCTTCCTCGAAGATCCCTTTCCAGTCTCTTTTTCAACTGAAACACACAATTTACAGTGTTTCAATATCATATCTCACAATTAATCTAATGATTTATTTCATGCCTACTTAGTTGTAGCCTTAAATTTGCTTAAAATAGTATGCTTTGAATTTTGCATTTTGAGTCACTATTCATTTCACTATTCAAGTCAAAATATTGACTTTTTCATACTTAATAGATTTATTAATTCTAATTGCACTCATATACCAAATTTTGGATGTCAATTTTGTTGGCATTGATTGCCAATTCAATTTCTAAGTCCCCTAAGAGAAATTATAATTTTTCAGTTTTGGTCCCCTATTTTCTACTATTCCATTGGTTTGGTTATTGTGAGAATTTGGCTAAGTGTCCTTCACCAAAGTTGTTCCTTATTGTCTTAGCTTTAGTTACCTTTTTGAATCACTCAATTTGGAGTTTTATAGCCTAAGATATACCTATTTTTCTAAGGCTGGCCGGATTAGTTTAAACCCAGAATTCTAGGCACTTTCTTGGTTCTGGCAGTTTTGGTGTGCTGACTACAGCTCATTTTTTAGATGGGTTATGGTCAGAATTTAGGTTTTTATTCCTCATAAAAGTTGTAGTACTATGTCTTAGCTTTCCATCGGTATAAAATTCAGGTCATTTGGACCTTCTTACACCAAGTTATGGCCAAATGAACAAACACTATTCATTTGGTTAGTCTGGTATAGTGGCAATGCACATTACCCAAATTTGACCTGATTGTTCTCTATCTTAATGTCATTTTCTGGGCATAGTTTCTACACAAAAATTGTGGCATTATGTGTCTACTTTCATATCCAATTGGTCTTACACCAATCAGAGTGGCAGAATTACAGTTTTGGTCGCCTAAGTGGACCAAGGTCAGGCTGTCCAGAATTGGACCCCTACCAATCCAAATTTGACTTAACTTGCCACCACTCAAACATACCCCAATTGGTCCCAATTTGCAACACCCTCATTGTAGCAATTCCGTACATTCTACTGATTCGGTGATCGGAGTTGGCCCGAACAGCCAGAACGTCCGAAAAAATATTTAAACTAAAGTGAAGAATCATAATTAACTCAAATATTAATAAGAAAAATTTAGGAAAAATTTTAGAAATAAAATACAATCAAGTTAAATGAGCCGATGCCCAAGCGATGGGTAACCTAGTAGGAAGTTGCGGTTCTCGCAACTAGGAGCCCTAGACCAGGGGGAAAATTCATAAAATAATTTTTGGGACTCCAGAGAAGGGTTATTGAGGTTCCTATGGTATTAGAATGCCAAGAAAATGCTTAGAAAAAAATTTCAATCGGTACAAACAATTTTAAGTAAATAATTATTATGACATAAAATGTGAATAAATATTGCTAAAAATTAAATTGAAAATGAGTAGAGAAGAAAAAAAAAGAAAATGAGATTAAATGGCAATTTTGACATCACATGATGTCATCAAACCTTTCCCCACCAACCAAAATAAAGCTAACCTATTAAAAATGGATAATTGAGACAAAAATAATCAAAAGCAATCAGATTCATCTCCTTCACCCAAACCAGCCGTTTCCTCTTCTCCCACGCAAAACCACCATTAAAAGCTTATATAAGCTTTCTAACTCACCAAATCTCACTTGAAACCCTAAGTCCACTTCAACAAAATTTGTCCATACAACTTAGCAAGGTGATTGGCTGCTAAGAAAAGCCAAGAAAGTGAAGTTTAAACTTGGGAGAATTCTGCTCAAAAAAAGGTTAGTGTCCAATTCTTGTTCATTTTGTTTTAATTCATGTTCAATGGCATGAATTGTGTACGAAATATAAGAAAATAAAACAAACAAGTGTGTGTGTGCACCTTATAAATTTTGGTAGCTAGGGTTAGCTAGGGTTTGATGATTTTGCTTGATAGCAAGGTGTTGATGAGCAGCCCTTAGTGCTAAATGCATGATTGAACTTAGCTATGTAGGTGAAATGCAAAGATTAGGCATATATAAATATGGAAAAATATGGACACTTAACAACATTAGGGTTTTCTCATGTGATGGTTCATTAACCTTTTAATGGTCAATTAGTGACCAATTAAATGTGTATGATAAGGAAATGAAGTGAGTTGAGGCTTGGCATTTGTGTATGGGTGAGCTGCCTTGGCTGACCTGCAGGACTGAGTATGAGTCCAGCAGGTTTGGGCAGTTATAAATGGAGTTGTAGAGGTTCAATTGGTGCAAGGCCAAATGAAAATGAAACTAGACACATAATGGCACCACTTTAGTGAAGAAACCCTACTCAGAAAACCAAACCAAGTTAGCCTAAAAATTGCCCTAATCGGGGTGACTTGCATTCTGCCTGGGCAAAATGACCAAATAAACAGTATTTATTCATTTGGTCATAACTCAATGTAGAAAGTTCCAATTAACCTAAAATTTTACCAGAAGAAAGCTGAGACATAGACTTACAACTTTCATGAAGAACAAAAATCCAAATTCTGATCATAACCTAGTCATATTCCAACCAAACTTAAGTTACCAAATCTGATAGAACCAGTTTTGCCCAAAATTTTGGATTCTGTCCAATCCGGCCAGTTATGGTGTTTAGGCCATAACTTGAGCTACAAAACTCCAAATGAAGTGATTCAAAAAAGGAAATGTAACTAGACAAAATAAGAAACAACTTTCATAAAGACAATTTTGCCAAATTCCTACTGTATAAATGACCAATGGAACAGTAAATATAAGGCTTGAAATCTGAAAATTTTGAATAACTAACACTAAGCTTAGAATGGTATTGGCAACCAATACCAATAATTTTAGAATGCAAAATGTGATATGTTGAGAGTATTAGAACCAATGTACCTTTTATCTATGCAAAATTCAACATTTTAGTTGACTAATAAAATGAATAGTGATACCTAAACTTAAATTTCAAGAATTGTACAACTTAAAAGTGGAACATGCTCTAATACACCTAGCAAGATTGGTTTGGATAGGTTGGCATACCAATTGGGTTCAGTTAGCAGTACTGCACATGGCATTATGCCATTCTGTGATTTCATGGCTTTTAGCCATTCTGACCTTGTGTTGAGACTTGGCCTTGTGCCTAATGTTATTACAGCTTATTAGCTGTTCTGTTGCACACTGGGAGACACATAAGTGACCAATGGTGTGATGGCCCAAGGTACTTGATACCTAGTGCCAGTTTACCTGTTTATCCAGTCCAGTCATCCAGTATAGGTTACTTGGGCAACCAAAAATGAAAGCGGATAAATTTAATGAAATAATGAATATAACAAGTACAAAATAAGTAAGACTACAAATACTCATTGATAATTTGTTTGCAATGAGACATCAATACATTCACTGCATATTTATTTTCTATTATTTCTTTTTATTTTATTATTGGCACCACTAATCATTATTGCTTAGCGCATTGCTTTTGTCACACGTAGGTTCTGGAGAGACCGACCGAGAGCCCAGTAGACCATAGATTGGGTGAGACCTTCTGCAGCTCTGCATAGTGTCCGTGTCACCTCACCAATGTTAGTGCATTGGTAGGACACTAGGTTTCATTTTGGGTATTTTGTAATTAACTTTTATTTTCTTATATGTAATTGAAACTTATGTAATGTATTTTGGTATTAATGTAAATAGTGGAAATTGTGTTTATGAATGAAAAGTGAATATTTATTTATGACTTTTACATGATTATCATATGAGATGAATGATTGAGAAATGGAAATGTTGTTGAAAAAAATACTGAGATTTTGTTGATGAAATGGAGTTTGGGATTGATTGAAAATATTGGAAGTGTTTTTCACAGGTTCCGAAGAACTATTTTCTCCATTTTTAGCCAGTACTCTGCTGGATTTTCTATAAAATTTGTGGAACCTCAAATAAATTTATGATTTCAATAAATGACTGAAATGAATTATGTTTCGCAAATTGTACTCCATAACTATGAAAAAAAATAAATTAGGAAGAATAAAATGATTGAATTAAAATAGGGTGTTCCGGTACACTGTGTGGCATATCTTGCTCGGCTACACTGTAGAGGAGTAAGGGGTGTCACATTTAGTGGTATCAGAGCATGGTTTAGGCTTTTCTGGGTCTAAATAGAGTCCATACCATGCATTGCATTTGTAAAAGTCGAGGTGACACTAATGCAGATCTGTTTGTCTTTGTTATTTTGATTAGGATATGGACCCCACATCACAGAGGGCAGTTGAGGAGGAAGTGGAGAGTCATGCTCCACCTGCAGCAGCTGAGACTGAGGGTAGGGGAGAACCTGCTCCACCAACTCCAGTAGAGCCTGCTTAGCCTCCACAGGCTATATTCCAGCAAATGGTCGAGTTTTTGAGACAAATAGCTGGGGTAATGCCACCACTACCACCACATCCACAGCAGAAATCACATCTGGAAAGATTAAGAAAATTTGGAGCAGTGGATTTCTTTGGCAAGAGAGAAGATGATTCTGTTGCAGCCAAAAACTGGTTGAACAGAACAGGAAGGGTTTTAAATCAACTCCACTGCACTCCAAAGAAAAATCTAGAAGCTGTTGTATCTCTGTTGCAAGATGATGCCTACCAATGGTGGGATACAGTGTTTAGTAAAGTGCAGCCAGAAATAATAACTTGAGATTTCTCTCTCTCAGAATTTCAGAAGAAGTATGTGGGTAGTGTATACCTAGAAGAGAAAAGAAGAGAATTCATTAACCTGAGGTAGAGACAGTTGAAAGTGGCAGAGTATGAAAAGGAATTTGTCAGATTGAGTCATTACAGAAGGGAGATAGTCCCTAATGAAGCTGAGAGGTGTAAAAGATTTGAAGAGGGATTAAATGATAATATAGAGATCATGATCACTACCTTGGGAATCACAGACTTCACCAAGTTAGTGGAAGCTGCTATAAAATTTAAAAAAATAAGAATAAGTGAGCAGACCAGAAGGGAGAGATAGCAGAAGAGGGGCCCAAGTCAGTCTAGCTCATCTCCTGCACTAGGAAAGAAGTTCAAAGGTCTACCTGCATAGAGTTCAGGTCAACCACAAGGTCAGGGTCAGTCTCAGGGGCCCAGGCCACAGTTCACCCCTCGGAGAGGTCAGTCCACACCATCAGTGGGCAGCTTTCCAGGGACGGGGTTCAAGGGACTAGCCCCAGCATCTTCTGCATGTCCACATTGCCTGAAGTGGCATAAGGGGGAGTGTTGGAGAGTGACGGGTGCCTGCTTAAGGTGTGGGTCAACAGAGCATCAGTTGAGGAACTGTCCACACAGAACTGCTACAGCTGCTCCAACACAAGCAGACAGACCTGCTCCTGCACCACAAGGGGTAGGAAATCTGGAAAATCTGAGGCAGTGGGACCATCACAGAGGGCTGCATATCAGCCAGCAGAGAGGCCTGAGGTCAGAGCACCTGCCAGGGCCTATGCCATAAGAGCTCAGGAGGAGCAAGATGCCCCGGACGTCATCAGGGGTACGTTCTCCCTCTATAATATATCTGTGCATGCATTGGTGGATCCAAGATCCACTAATTCATACATCTACATTAACTTACCCGTAGAAAGGGGGATACTAGTAGGCGAGAGTGACCAAGACATTCTAGTCACTAATCCATTGGGCCACAGTGTAGTGGTGAACAAAGTGTACAAGGGTTGCCCGTTAACGATTCAGGGGTATGAATTTTTGGCAGACCTGATTGAGTTGTCTTTCCATGAGTTTGACGTGATTTTGGGAATAAACTGGTTGTCACATCATCAAGCAATGGTTGATTGTAAACTGAAGAGGATTTCTTTGAAAACTCCTGAGGGAAATGATATCACAGTTGTGGGGGAAAGGATAGATTTCTTGTCCAATGTCATCTCAGCCATAGTTACAAGAAAACTGATGAGAAAAGTCTGTGAAGCCTACCTATCAAATGTGGTGGATACTAGGCAGGCTAAGCCAGATTTATGTGACATACCTACAGTAAGAGACTTCCCAGATGTGTTCCCTGAAGAATTGCCTGGTTTGCCACTAGAAAGGGAAGTTGAATTTGCTATTGAGATACTGCCGGGTACAGCACCAATCTCTATTGCTCCTTATAGGATGGCACCCATAAAATTGAAGGAACTGAAAATCCAGTTACAGGAGTTGCTGGATACGGGGTTCATACGCCCCAGTGTGTCACCATGGGGAGCTCCAGTGCTGTTTGTAAAGAAGAAAGATGGGACTTTGAGGTTATGCATTGATTACCGGCAGTTAAATAAGGTGACTGTGAAGAACAAATATCCATTACCTAGAATTGATGATCTGTTTGACCAGTTGAAGGGAGCAAGAGTATTTTCCAAAATTGATCTCAGATCAGGGTATCATCAGTTGAGGGTGAAGGATGCAGATGTGCCAAAAACTGCATTCAGGACCCTGTATGGGCATTATGAGTTCCTAGTGATGCCTTTTGGCCTAACAAATGCACCAGCAGCATTCATGGATCTTATGAACTGTATCTTCCATCCATACCTAGATTGGTTTGTAGTGGTCTTTATTGATGATATTTTGGTATATGCAAGACCAGGGAAGAACATGATGAGCATTTGAGGATTGTTCTGCAAACCCTGAGAGAAAAGAAGTTGTATGCTAAGTTGTCCAAGTGTGACTTCTGGATGAATGAAATTGCATTCCTTGGACACGTAGTATCAGCTGATGGGATTAGGGTGGATCCCAAGAAAATAGAAGCAGTGATGGAATGGAAGCCTCCTAGAAATACAACTGAGGTCAGAAGTTTCTTAGGGCTAGCTGGGTATTACGGAAGATTTATGAAGGGATTTTCTTTAATAGCTGCTTCAATGACCAAGTTGTTACATAAGAATGTCAGATTTGACTGGAATGACAAGTGTCAGACCAGTTTTGAGAAGTTGAAGGCTATGTTGACAGAGGCACCAGTATTAACACAGCCAGTGTTGGGAAGGGACTTTATGGTCTACAGTGATGCCTTTCATAATGGGTAGGGTGTGTATTGATGCAAGAGGGGAAGGTGGTCACCTATGCTTCCAGGCAGCTAAGGCCACATGAACAGAATTACCCTACCCATGATCTAGAACTTACAACAATTATCTTCGCACTGAAGATATGGAGGCATTACTTGTATGGTGAAAAGTGCTATATTTACACAGACCACAAAAGTCTGAAATACTTGCCAACCCAGAAGGAGCTCAACCTTAGACAGAGGCGATGGATTGAGTTCCTAAAGGACTATAATTGTGTGATTGACTATCATCCTAGGAAGGCAAATGTAGTTGCTGATGCTTTGAGCAGAAAATCCATCACAGCTTTGAGATCATTGAATGCCCGTCTATCTTTGGCTCAAAATGGAGCTATTTTGGCTGAGTTGTAAGTGAGGCCAAACCTATTACAACAGATTTTAGATGGGCAGAATGTAGATGAAAAGTTAATGACTACTGTGAGTAAAGTCTCAGAAGGGAAAGTAACTGACTATGAGGTGAAAGCAGATGGGTGTCTGTACTACAAAGGAAAAGCATGTGTACCATATGATGGGGAATTGAAAGCCAATATTCTAAAAGAGGCACATACCAGTGTTTATGCTATGCACTCAGGAAGTACAAAAATGTATCATAATCTGAAGCTTCATTATTGGTGACCTAGTATGAAGAAGGACATAAGCTGACTATGTGACTAAATGCTTGACATGTCAGCAAGTCAAGGCAGAACATCAAATTCCATCGGGTTTGCTACAGCTTATATGCATACCTGAATAGAAATGGGATCGGGTCACCATGGATTTTGTAAGTGGTCTACCTCTCACCCAAAAGAAGCATGATGCAGTATGGGTGATAGTAGATAGATTGACAAAGTCAGCACACTTTCTGCCAGTTAGGACTGACTACTCACTGGAGAAGTTAGCAGAATTGTATATCAGTGAGATAGTTAGACTGCATGGAATTCCACTTTCCATTATATCTGATTGATACCCAAGGTTTACATCGAGATTTTGGAAGAAGTTGCATAAATCCTTGGGTACACAACTCCACTTCAGCACAGCTTTCCATCCTCAGACGGATGGGCAATCAGAAAGAGTAATTCAGGTAAACAATTGAAACCAATTGAACTAATACAAATATTGAACTGAAATGATAATAATAACATGAAATATATGTCAGGTCCTTTGAGGATATGCTGAGGAGTTGTGTCATTGAGTTTGAGGGAAATTGGGATAGATACCTCCCACTGGCAGAATTTGCATACAACAATAGCTACCAAGCTAGCATCCAAATGGCCCTGTATGAAGCAATGTATGGGAGGAAATATAGAACTCCAGTGTGTTGGACTGAATTAGGCGAAGATAAACTGGTAGGGCCATACCTGGTGAAACAGACTGAGGAGAAGGTAAAGCTAATCAAAGCCAATCTGAAGGTTGCCTCAGATAGACAAAACTCTTATGCCAACCTGAAGAGAAAAGAAATAGAATATAAGGTTGGCGACAAAGTGTTTCTCAAGGTGTCACCATGGAAGAAAGTACTGAGGTTTGAAAGAAAAGGTAAGTTAAGCCCTAGGTTCATTAGCCCATATGAAGTCATTGAACGTGTGGGTCCAGTGGCCTACAAGCTAGCTTTACCATCAGAGCTGGACAAGATCCACAATGCATTCCACGTATCTATGCTAAGAAGATACCGCTCAAATCCTTCACATGTCATCTCCATGGAAGAAATTGAAGTACGACCGGATTTGACATATGAAGAAGAACCCATACGGATCCTGGCTCGGGAAGTGAAAGAGTTGAGAAATAAGCAGATTCCACTGGTGAAAGTGCTTTGGAGGCACCACAACACTGAGGAGGCAACTTGGGAAAGTGAAGAGACAATGAGGCAACAGTTCCCTCAACTGTTTGCATCAGGTAAATTTCAAGGACAAAATTTAAATTAGAGGGGAAGAGTTGTAACACCCTCATTGTAGCAATTCTGTACATTCTATTGTTTCGGTGAACGGTGTCGGTCCAGACAGCTAGAACGTCTGGAAAAATATTTAAACTAAAGTGAAGAATCATAATTAACCCAAATATTAATAAGAAAAATTTAGAAAAAATTTTAGAAATAAAATACAACCAAGTTAAATGAGCCGGTGCCCAAGCGATGGGTAACCTAGTAGGAAGTTGCGGTTCTCACAACTAAGAGCCCTAGACCAGGGGGAAAATTCATAAAATAATTTTTGGAACTCCAGAAAAGGGTCATTGAGGTTCCTATGGCATTAGAATGTCAAGAAAATGCTTAGAAAAAAATTTTCAATTGGTATAAACAATTTTAGTCTGTTAAGCCCAACGGAGGGCATTTTGGTCATTTCGCCTTTAGAGGTAATTTTTGGCTGACTTGTCCAGTTAAGTAAATAATTATTATGACATAAAATGTGAATAAATATTGCTAAAAATTAAATTGAAAATGAGTAAAGAAGAAAAGGAAAGAAAATGAGATTAAATGACAATTTTGACATCACATGATGTCATCAACCCTTTCCCCACCAATCATAATTAAGCTAACCTATTAAAAAGGGATAATTGAGACAAAAATAATCAAAAGAAATTAGATTCGTCTCCTTCATCCAAACCAGTCGTTTCCTCTTCTCCTACCCAAAACCACCATTAAAGGTTATATAAGCTTTCTAACTCACCAAATCTCACTTGAAACCCTAAGTCCACTTCAACAAAATTTGTCTATACAACTTGGCAAGGTGATTGGCTGCTAAGAAAAGCCAAGAAAGTGAAGTTTAAACTTGGGAGAATTCTGCTCAAAAAAAGGATAGTGTCCAATTCTTGTTCCTTTTGTTTTAATTCATGTTCAATGGCATGAATTGTGTAGGAAATATAAGAAAATAAAACAAACAAGTGTGTGTGTGCACCTTATAAATTTTGGCAGCTAGGGTTAGCTAGGGTTTGATGATTTTGCTTGATAGCAAGGTGTTGATGAGCAGCTCTTAGTGCTAAATGCATGATTGAACTTAGCTATTTAGGTGAAATGCAAAGATTAGGCATGTATGAACATGGAAAAATAGGGACACTTAACAACATTAGGGTTTGCTCATGTGATGGCTCATTAACCTTTTAATGGTCAATTAGTGACCATTTGAATGTGTATGATGAGGAAATGAAGTGAGTTGAGGCTTGGCATTTGTGTATGGGTGAGCTGCCTTGGTTGACCTGCAGGACTGAGTATGAGTCCAGCAGGTTTGGACAGTTATAAATGGAGTTGTAGAGGTTCAATTGGTACAACGCCAATTGGAAATGAAACTAGACACATAATGGCACCACTTTGGTGAAGAAACCCTACCTAAAAAACCAAACCAAGTTGGCCTAAAAATTGCCCTAATCCTGGTGACTTGCATTCTGCCTGGGCAAAATGATCAAATGAATAGTATTTATTTATTTAGTCATAACTCAGTGTAGAAAGGTCCAATTGACCTGAAATTTTATGAGAGGAAAGCTGAGACATAGACCTACAACTTTGATGAAAAACAAAAATCCAAATTCTGATCATAACCTAGTCATATTGCCAACCAAACATAGGTTACCAAATCTGGCACAACCAGTTTTGCCCAGAATTTTGGATTATGTCCAATCCGGCCAGTTATGGTGTTTAGGCCATAACTTGAGCTACAAAACTCCAAATGGAGTGATTCAAAAAAGAAAATGTAACTAGACAAAATAAGGAAGAACTTTCATGAAGACAATTTTGCTAAATTCCTACTGTATAAATGACCAATGGAACAGTAAATATGAGGCTTGAAATCTAAAAATTTTGAATAACAAACACTAAGCTTAGAAATGGTATTGGCAACCAATACCAACAATTTTAGAATGCAAAATGTAGTATTTTGAGAGTATTAGAACCAATGTACCTATTGTCTATGCAAATGTCAACATTTTAGTTGACTAATGAAATGAATAGTAACACCTAACCTTAAATTTCAAGAATTGTATAATTTAAAAGTGTAACATGCCCTAGTACACCTAGCATGATTGGTTTGGATAGGTTAGCATGCCAATTGGGTTCAATTAGCAGTACTGCACATGGCATTATGCCATTCTGTGATTTTATGGCTTTTAGCCATTCTGACATTGTGTTGAGACTTGGCCTTGTGCCTAATGTTATTACAGCTTATTAGTTGTTCTATTGCACACCGGGAGACACATAAGTGACCGATGGTGTGACGGCCCGAGGTACTTGATACCCAGTGCTAGTTTACCCGTTTATCCAGTCCAATCGTCTAGTATAGGTTACTAGGGAAACCAAAAATAAAAGTGGATAAATTTAATGAAATAATGAATATAACAAGTACAAAATAAGTAAGACTACAAATACTCATCGAAAATTTATTTGTAATGAGACATCAATACATTCACTGCATATTTATTTTCTGTTACTTCTTTTTATTTTATTATTGGTACCACTAAGCATTATTGCTTAGCGAGTTGCTTTTGCCACGCGTAGGTTCTGGAGAGACCGACTAAGAGCCCAATAGACCACAGACTGGGTGAGACCTTCTGCAGCTCCGCATAGTGTCCGTTTCACCTCACCGACGTCAGTGCATAGGTAGGACACTAGGTTTCATTTTGGGTATTTTGTAATTAACTTTTATTTTCTCATATGTAATTGAAACTTATGTAATGTATTTTGGTATTAATGTAAATAGTGAAAATTGTGTTTATGAATAAAAAAGTGAATATTTATTTATGACTTTTACATGATTATCATATGAGATGAATGATTAAGAAATGGAAATGTTGTTGAAAAAAATATTGAGATTTTGTTGATGAAATGGAGTTTGGGATTGATTGAAAATATTGGAAGTATTTTTCACAGGTTTTGAAGAATTGTTTTTTCCATTTTTAGCCGATACTCTGCCGAATTTTTTATAAAATTTGCGAAACCTCAAATAAATTTATGATTTCAATAAATAACTGAAATGAATTATATTTCACAAATTGTACTACATAACTATGAAAAAAGATAAATTAGGAAGAACAAAAATGATTGAATTAAAATAAGACGTTCCGGTACACTGTGTGGCATATCTTACTCGGCTACACTGTAGACGGGTAAGGGGTGTCACACAATTGACCATTTTAAACCTCATTTAGGTCAAAGTACATCAATTTACCAAATTCTTAAATTTTTCCCCTAAAACCCTAAGGGTCAAGAACCCTAATTTTCCATTAATTCAATTCATGCAATTTTAATACTCTAAACATACATATAACTTCACTAACCTTAGAATTCATATTCAATTAGGTCAAAGCACACCAAACCCTAACCACTCAGAGCTGACCGAATTTTCTATGGCTCCTTACCTTGTCAATTTGTTTCAATTTTCAACACTTTCTAACTTAGATTAAGTACCTAATCATAATTATAAAGAGAGAAATTGAAGATTCACTACTAACCTCTTTAGGTAGCTTTTCCCTCTTCAATTTTCTACCTTTTTCTTGAGTTTTTCTTCCTTCAATCTTCTTACTAAGATGCAAGGGTAAGATTTACTTAAGAGAGTTGGGGAGATTATGGTTAATTTTAGGGTTTAAAAAGCTTTAAAGTAAGCTTGCATGGAGATTTTATGGGAGAGAATGGGAGAGGTGCCGGCCAAGGTTGAAGAAAGAGGAAACTTTTGCTTTTTAATTCAATTTTCTTGACTTTTATGTCTTAATTATCCACAATTTAATAATTACCAAATTATATTATTATTATTTTTTTAGGTCATGCTTACATCACTTGAGTGATGTAATAATGCTTATTTTTAATTTCTTTTCTTTTCCTTTCCACAACCTCTTCACTTTAAATCTAATTTTCATAAATTTAATTTCCAACATATTAATAGACATTTAGGCCAACAGTCACCTTTAAGGGTGAATTGATCAATTTGCCCCTTATTGGTCTGATCCGATTTTCCAATAACACTGTATTTCTTCCGAAATTCTGACCTAATTATTTGACCTACTTCTCAACTCTTTTCTATGATTTTCTCTTTTCCACTAGCTTCGTAATAATTTTTAGGACTGCGGTATCATAATGTCCCGTTCAAAATTAGGGTTGGAACTGACCTCGCAGTCACTTCCCGGTAAGGTCATCCATCGCTATGACCTTCGGCTCATTTAACTTTTTAGGCTCTGTTTTTCTTATTTATATTTTACCTTCTGGTAATTACTATTAATTTTTATTTAGGGATTTTCTAGGTGACTTAAATATGATTCTAATCCTCTTAATTGTCCAGACCAACACCGGTCATCGGAATAGTGATTTGCACAGGACTATGCATGTAGGGGTATTACATCAAAGACAATTTTTTAGTGCAAAATCTAAATGCAAAGACAATGTCAACAGGTTACCCAACATGTCCAAATTTATTCATGAACATCAATATTACATGGTACCTACAATTTCTTTGAAATTCTTGTAAAGTCTCAACAAATCAATAATACTCACACAAGACCCAATGCCTATATAACCAAGAAATGGTTATTAGAACTAAGAAATGGCAAAAAGAAGTATGAAGACAGAGAATGGAGTTGAGAGAGTACCAAAATGGCGTTAGGTGTAGACCAAAAGAACACGAAACTTGCGCAAAAGGCTAGACAGTGAGCAAAGGAAGACTTCCAGGCCTCCTAACGATCGGTGGTGGACCCAAACCAATGGTGTGATGCAAGTAGGTGGCCAACAACGATGGGTGGCTGACGGTGGTAGCCCAAATAATGTAAGTATGGTGATCCAAAAAAGGAAAAGGAAAAAAAATAGAAGAAAATAAAAAGAAGAAGAAAGGAAATGGGTTTTTGGATGATTTGGCAAAAAAATAGTAATAAGGTTGTTGGTTTTAGTTGATGAGAATGAAAATATTTAGAGAATTTGTGATAACAGTTGAGAGAAATTTGGAGAAGAATATGAAGTGTGGTTAGCAAAATATAATGGGTAAAAGAAAAGCCTTATTAATGGTGGGTAGCTTTTATTATATTGGGAAAGGTAATTATTTTCACTTTAATTAGAGTTTTATGGGAATTAGGAAACTTTGTTGGTGATAGGTTTTATTTAAAATTTAAATTCCCATTAGCTAAATAAGTCACCTGCTATGGTTTTTATGTTGAATTGCAACATTAAAAGGGAGCATAAGAGTTTAGGTGTGAAAGAAAAAATTAATTTCCACATTAGAATGTCCTAACCGGCCGATCCATGTATGAGGAGCAATTGTTTACACCAAAATAATTATTTTTAGCTCATTAATTATTTTGAGGCCTATAATTAATTAAATTAATTTTTTCTGAAATTAATTTAATTAATTTTATTGTATTAATTTAATTTAGAGGCCTAAAATGATTTTTATTAATTATTTTTGGGTGATTAAAGTAATTATTTGTGAGAAGTTATCTGCTACAAGGGAAGTTAAGAAGCAACTGCAGACGATGAGCGTAACTACTGAGAACTGCCTGAAAAGTACAAGTTTAAGAGGCTTTCAAGTTCTTTCAAGTGAAGCTATATAAAGACAATGTTGTGCCATAGAGCAATGCCTGACCAACCAACCAACCAACTCAACCAGTCAACCCAATTAAACAATCAACAATCCAAAGACTCCAACAACTAAATCAATCCAATACTCTAGTAGTCAATTTTAATTTCTAAGCATTGTTCATTTTAATTTCTATTACAATTTTAATTTATAATCACTGTACTGACTTTGAAGTAATATAATTTTTTTTTTCAATTTCAATTCTAATTTCTGTGAGATAACTTCTTATTTTCTAATTTATTCTACAATCAAAAGTAAAGTTGCATTCAGTATAGGTGATTCCTTCAATCATCTGATCTAAAAGTTAGAAGTACATTTTAATTGATACATTCAATATTTAACATGCCCACAAATTTTAAGTTGTCTATTAGTCAAATTATTTTTATAACAAGCTTTTTTTTTTTTTGGACGCTTTGATATGCCGCTCTCTCCCACTCTATCTCTTACTCCCATAGGCAACACCAACAAGCTTCCATGTTCTCAAAACTCTTCCACATATTGTCCATTTTGAGTTTCCTACGCTAAAATGGCTAAGATTTTTGTATGTTGGTTACTAGAGCATTACAAAAGAGGTTCTCCATCGAAGTTTTAGGTAAGTTGGATTGATGTTCTTGTCTGTAATCATTTTTCTTTTTAAATTTAGCGAATGGGGCGTAATTGTGATGTATCACTTTGTGTCAGAAATCAAATCTAAGCTCTGCAGTGAAAATTACCAGAAACCACAGGCTACCTTCTTACAATTTCCCCTTTTATTTAATTACAAAACCATTCCACTCAAATAGTTTTACTTTTAATTTTGTTTATAACTTTGCTTATTTAAATTTTACCGACATACTTAAATATACTATTAGATAGTAATATGTAATACTATTAGATAAGATATTATAAAATATGTTTCAGAAATTAAATTTATAATTTATTACAAAGATTGTAATTAGAATAAATACTTAAAAAAAATAAAGATGACTTTATTGTATAAAAAATAAAATAACCATTATTCTGAAAATTAATCTCTGTAATGTTTGGGTCACACAGCAAATTTATGAAAAATTTCATAAAACTTAGATTCTCTGGAAGAGCTAACTGCTTCAGGTTCATCAAGATAACTTGTGCCTTCACTGGAACTCCATAATAGATACTGCTCCCTCAGGTTAAGGATTGGACCAAAAATATGAAAAAATTTTATCTAAATCTGATCTGTTATAAACTTAAGACACAAACATGTCCATATGTAAAAAGCATAATACTCACATATCTGTGTCTTGAATCATGATAGACCAAAGTCTAGATTGATGAAGTCTAGAGAAGGTTAGTAAAATCGGAGAGACAGTGACAAGAAATTAGTCACATATTGCTAAACAATGTGACTTGAACAATTCGGGTAATTGGACACCATCAGCATACACGCTACTCGCAACTCAATCAAAGCATAATCAATTTTCATCAGGATCTAGAACAAAATTGTGCCATGTATAAGAAAACAATCTTGAGCCAATAATTTGTTCTAGTGCCAAATGTAACCCCAGAACCAGATCATCAATTTTTATCAGCACCTTCATCAAATTCAGCAGAGCTCACAGCTCGGAAATCCAGTTGCTTCTGATGCTTTGAGCGACGGCGTTCATCAAAATCTTCCCATCCTTCAAACTGTTAAATGAATCTTGTTATGAAGTTATTACAATGGCATGAACAGGAAAGAGAATAGGCAGGAAGGCAAACCTGACGAAGAATATCCATCGTGATTTCTGCGTTATGGAGATCAAGTGTTGAGAGTTGCAGGCACATCTTGAATAATCCAGAAGGAAGAGACTTTAACCCATTATTACCTAGGTACAAAGCCTGCACAGGAGTAAGAGAAGAGCAACAACCGTATCACTAGTTGGAAAAGTACGAATGTTTTTCCTTGCTGACCTGTCTCTAGCAAGTTGAAAATTGAAATGTCTATATAAAGGAATTCCTAAAGTTGCTATCATCAATCTCTTTGCTATCATCAATCTCTTACTTGGTTGTATGGTTACCAGTTGGAGTATTATTTTTAACTTCGGTATAGGAACATCAAATAGAGAAATAAAGTAGAGACCTTCAAATTATGCAAATTGCCAAATGACTCCGGCAATTCTGTCAGAAGATTTGATGAAAGATTAACCTATACCACAAAAGGATTGGTAAAGGACATTAATAAATATGCTGCATAACAGGAAGGGGAAAAAACGAGGCGAAATAAAACTTAAAAAAACAAGGCGAAATAAAACTTACACCCAGATTGGCAAATAATAGCGGAATCATTCACTTTTATTGGAGAAATTATCAATTCAAAAATAGACTTTGAAGAGGGGAAAGATGAAAAAATTCAGTAAGAATCTTACCTCAACAAGGGAATTACACTCCCCTATAGATGTTGGAATGGTGCACATCCTGAGTCACAGCAATGAGTAGATCATAGACTGCTAAAATATTCCTACCAGAAATAAAGCAGGCACCAGAGGAGAACCAAAGAGAGTAGAAACAATTTCACTGGCAATTACTTATTTCCTAAGTAATAGTCTTGGTATATTCTGGAGTACCCATTCTACGTCTCAAATCACTTTCTTGAACAATCTTCCATTTAAGAGTAATTCTTACAACAAATATTCATCTATAAACTTTATCTAAGCAATACCTGTTATTGTTGGCTTTCAAAACCTCCAGCTGAATGAGGAGTCCAATTTCAACTGGGAGGCAATTCAACTTGTTGTTTGAGATATTAAGATGCTTCAAGGAACTCAGAGCACCCAATTCAGAAGGCAACACCGTTAAACTGCATTTATCATACCATGCTATTTACCATAATTAATAAAAAGAGAAATGATCTTTAGGAATATAACATGCATTTTTAACTATATTAAACTGCTAATATGACAAGTACCTAAAATTTCAAGCACATAATCCCTTGAACAGAAACAAAATATATGAGACAAGGTGAGCCTAAATCACATGCTGGAAGCATATACTTTCACAAATAATAATAACCAATATACACTTTGTTAATGAACTAAACAAAAAATTAAAATTATGGCTTTGAATGATAAATCATGAGCTAGAAGTTCTCGTAACAAAATATGAATGTGAATGGATTCAGACACTTCCAATCTTTGCATCCTACTATAGCCTTTCTCCTTGTGCCACAATTCTGGTTCAAGCAAGAATACTTGGCAATGAGATTGTTTTACGAGCCCAGTTTCTTTCCTTATCTTCTTCACATCAACTAAGAAGTTACCACAATTGATTCACAAAAGGTAAAAAAAAAAAAGGTCAGAATAATATTCGAGTTTTAAAAAAACTACAAGTCTTTTGCTGTCTTTATTTAATCCTTTCTGGAGAAATATAAATTCGCATATGGAAAAAAGTAGAGTCTTATAATTTATGATTTATTAGTAATGTTATAAAATAATTCCATAAAGATTAAGAATGACTTAAGAAAAATTTTTTAGACATTTTAGAAGCTTCTACTTTGATTATGTGAGAGAATTCTGACCCTAAGTTGAATATAGCATGTGGTGAAAAAATTAAAATTATTATGAGTAGTGTTTTCTTGTGTAAATGTAAAGGATGTAATTATTATTCTTTTAAGTTTTGTAAAAGGTAACATAGAAAGTTATAAAATTTTCAATGGGTGATTTTTGAGAGAGAGAGAGAGAGAGAGAGGAAATGGGGTCATTCGAGAGAGGAAATGGGGTCATTCAATCTTAAACACCAAATGCTTAATTTAACAGAAAAGCTTTTCCTCGGACACACTTGGTCTGGTTTTGTCCTCCATCAATAATTTCTTAACTTGTCTTTCCTTCTTCCTCTTCTTTACAAACTCGTTTTCTCCTCTCCAGCCTTTCTCAAGCTTAATCCATCTCTCCTGCTCATGACATCCACACTTGAAATAAGGACTAATTATGATTATTATCATTTTTTTTTTTTTTTTGCTTTGTTGTGGTAGCTATTGCAGCAAGAACCACTTCCCTCTTCATTAATTTACATTCCAATTAAGGATTCATACATACTAGGTCTTGGTTTTTGATTCCAAGAGAAGAAATTTCGCCTTAAGGAAAACAGGCCATGATCATCACTATGTTTATTATGCTGCATCAATGAGACCTATCAGAGTTTGCTTCCACATTTTACCCCTTTAATTTTGTCAAAGTAATCCAGACATTGATGTCTCCTGCACCCTCCAGCCCCATCTTCCCTGGAGGAATCATCAAGGGGATTAACAAGTATTAGGCATACAAAGGAATTTAATAATGAGCCTTCACCTCCTTTGCCCAACTTTTACTCTTCTTTTGATTTCAAAAACAACTTCAAATAAAATTTAGATTTTGTTTTCACTTCATCAAAACCTTTAAACATCAATTCAAAACTTATGAATCCTTATATAAATTGGCATCAAATTGCTCAACTTAATTCACCATACAATTCAAAAATAACATTCATGGTGTAGACCTGAAAGCATAAAAAGCCCCATTATTAAATTTTGTTCATCCATATTTGATTCTATTTTTATCCTTGGCAATCACTAATCATGAAAGAATCAACTTTTTGTCTAGCACCAACTGTGCAGCCACTAATCATTGAAAACCTTTTTGAAGTGCTTTTCTCCATTGCAGCCAACATTAAATTTGAGAATTTATTCAACACCCCACCTTGCTTTCTTAAGTCAAGAACTAGTTAAATCTCAGGAAGTTTCCACCACAAAGTTTCAAATAAAATATCAGCATACACAACATTTCATGATGGAATGTTGGCCATTACTTGAAACCACAAAAGTACAGGGAGCGGCAAACATAAAAGTTATTTATGTGTTCAGATGAAGGGAACAGCAAATGCACCAAAAATCACAATCGCGAATAACAGAAGCTCCTTACTGGTTTTGGCTCAAAGATAGAACTGTTAGATGCTTTAGAGATGTTAGGCCTTCCCAATAAATAGATTCATCTGACATGCTATTTCCATTCAGGAACAGTTTCTGCAAAAATTGAGGACGAAGAATGAATATGCAAAATCGTGAAATACAATTTACTTAAGTAGCTCAAAAACAATTACCACATGAAAGACAATTTACTTAAATAGTTCATGCAAAATCACCTATAATTATATTAGATGAGTTTCACTTACCTGCAGAGAACTCATACAGCCAATTTTGGTTGGTAAATCTTGAATCAAATTGTTGCTGATGTCAAGGACTCTTGTAGAAGGTCCACAAGCCCACACTTGATCAGGTAGCACCTTGCAAGTTCCAATAAACAAGAACAAATAGATGACATTAATTGCCCCAGCGGACATGAATGCAAGAGTTTGTATGGACAATATCTAATTTTAAAAAGAAGTGAAAAAAGGGGGAAAATTCTGCAAGACATGGTGCTTATACCATGAACAGCACAATAACATCAAGAAAACAAGAAACTTGAAACATGTGCACTGGATGTATTATAGTAATGATAGAGTTTTGTACCTTCAAGTTGCATTCAGCCAAAGCAATAACTCCTGTGACTTTCCATCGATCCAAACAGTTCTTATCTATAGAAAATTCAGTCTTTTGATTCACCATTTTGTTAGCAAGATTAGCCCTTGAGATGGGACGGGTTTTAGCATCTTTTAAAATGGGACCATCCTGTTCAAATAAACCCCAAATTGTAAAACCTTGAACTTGCGCTTGAAACCAACATTATATAATCCAATAACACGAACACCTTTTAAGATTCCACTAAAGAAAAAAAAGTTTTGCACATAGATTAAACTAAATAATCATTATAGTGTTCCCTTTTTTCCACACCCATTATTGTCCATAACAAAGAACCAAATGATTGTCCAGATTTTAGTAAAATTCTACAATAAAAAGCCATTTAGTGCCATTATTGGAACAGAAAAGCTTAAGCAAAAACAAGAAAAGGGGGAGACAAATAGACAATAAGAAATAAGAATACCCCTTGATGCAATCCCTGGGAGGACATGAGCATGACCTTAGCCCCATTTGTGACCTCCGATTCCTTCAAAGTCATGGAGTCCACCAACAACTTTCCTGGAATCATCAAGAAAACGACATGCTGTTAGAGATTTTGACAAAAGACAGAAGCGTATTCGTTTCTTGAAAGATTAAAGAAAGCGAGACCTTTGAAGATGAGCTTTTGGCCACGAGGAAGAACATTGGTGAGAGGTTGAAGAAGAGATTTGAAGTCTTTGATCGTTGAGTCCAGAGAAACAGAGATTGGTATGGATCGTCCGCTGAACTTCACAGTTATGCTTATTGAATTGCAATTGATATCTTCACCTTCCATTTTTTTTTTTTTTTGGGTCTCAGAAACTTTTCATGGAGCAAATAACCACAGACGATTTGCGACTCTTTTTCTTCTGTTCTCCTTTCTTCTTCTTCTTCTATTCCCTTTTATACGTGTTTTAGAAATGAATCTACGCAAAAATGGCATCGTTTATGCATTTTATTAGGTTTTTTTTTTTAATTATATTGGGTGAATTAGAGGAATGCTAGTTGTCAATATTCTCTTCTTAGGGGAAAAGTATTTATTAAATTTAAAGGCAACTTATTATTAACATAATAAAAAAATTATTACTTTTTTTTAATTAATTACTTTTTTTCTCTTTAATTAATTATCTTTTTGGTCTTTAATTTTTTTTTAATTAGACCTTTCAAATCTTTATTTAAATTAAATTAATTTTAAAAAATATTTTTTATAGCAAATTAATTAAAAATAATGAAGCTCAAAATGAAAAAATGTGGCTAGAAGAAAAAAAAGTGTCTTTACTAATAAAGCTCATTTTTACTTTTTTTTCTTTTTTAGTAAATAAAATAATTAAAATACCACTTTTTTTTTCTTTTCACTAAGTAAAAAATATTGTTCAAAGAATTATATATCAACCTGATTCAAATAAAAATTTTTGAAATTAAAGAAAAAAAAGCTGAAAATAAAAATATTACTTAAAGCACAAAAAAAACAGTCTAATTATTATTTACCCATTAATATGTGTTTGCAATATAATTAAATTTAAGCTTAAAAGCTAATTATTTATTGAAAATTTAAATATTAATTAAAATCCATAAAATAAAAAAAATAAAAAAAAAAAAGAAGAAAGAAGAGCCCATGTTGAGGGCATGTTCCGCAATTCATATTTATAATTCAAATCCGTGGCTCATAATTCATTATTCAAGATCCATAATTCATGAATGTTAGCTAAGTAAATTAATTATTGCTAAAATGCATTATTATTATTATTATTATTATTATTATTATTATTATTATTATTATTATTATTACACTTTCAGTTTCATTACGATTCCTACCCTTAAATTTGCAGCATTATTATATTTATTTTAAAAATAAAAATAATTATATAATTTTAACATTAACATATTAATAAAAATAATAGTATTAATGTTAAAATAATAATATCAATATTAAAATAAAAGTATTAATAAAATAACATAAACATAATGACTTATTTAATAGCAATACTAAATTTAAACTATCAATTCTCACATAAAAATAGAGATAATAACAAATATCAACGATAAGTCATATAATATTTTTATTTAAATTATAAAATAATAGTAAATCAGCAAGTATAATATAATATCAGTTTCACATCATATAATTCATATATAATTAAACAACTTATCCACAAATTAAGTTATTTTATCATATATTTTAATGAGTATGTTCTACTCTCTTATAAATATGTTTCAATTATATAATTTTTAACTAGAATATATACTATATAACTAAAATGTGATTTAATCATATAAAATGATTTGATGTATTTATAATAAAAAATAATAAAAGTTAATATTATGGTATATATATAACAATCTTATTTGCACATAATATATATAATTTTATTAATACTATATAATATATTAAAAATATATAAATATATATATAATTAATTTTTTGATTTGAGTTTGATTCAGGTCTGATTTAATTTTGATTTGGTTTTTGATAAAAAATCAGAATCAAACCAAAACAATAAAAAAGATGTTTGTATTATATGAAAGATTTGATCAAACCTTAAAAAAATAAAAAAATATGGACAAACCTCTTTATGAATATGTATATATATATATATATATATTACGTTGGGCATTATTTATACTTGTTATATGTACTCACCATTTATTTTTTTAATCATAATATTATATATATTAAATTTAATTATTTAAATGAAAAACTAATTTTATTATTATTTTAATTAATTACATGAATAAAAATCAAAAATTTAAAATTATTATATTTTTATTATATCATATTTTTAATGAAAGTTATATTTTATATTTTTAATAATTTAATTAATTTAATTATAATTTAAATATAATATAATGAAAAATATGACATAAGAATAAATTTAGAATATATAAAAGTTATATGTTATATAGATGATGCATATTTTAAGGAGAAAATAAAACTCAGGAGTTTTAGCAAACTAGTTTTGCATAAAGGGCTTATAATGATTAAATAATTTATTAAGCATCACTTCAACACTTCTCAACTTTTAATCTTGAGACTTCAATATTAATTTTATTTATTTATTTATCTTTTATTTTCATTAAGAGTTGAACCAAAACAATAATGCAATAATTGAATTCCTTTATCATCAATTTGTGCATAGTAGTGACTACATTAATACGTTATTGGGTTATTTAGTTATTAGCAGGTCACATAAAGTTAAGCTACATCTCTAATGTTTTTTAAACTAATAATCGTTTTTTTCGTATTTCCACCGTACTGTTATTAGTTTCAAATAAGTAAAAATATATTATTAATGCATAACGATTGATTGCATAAAAATAAAATTAAGTATCTCAACATGTAGATGATCAATATAAGCACTTGATATCCAAGCACCAACACAAAGAAATGTATTTTGCCTTTCAACCACATAAATAACGTGTCATATTATTTTTGTTAGTAGATATTATTTTTTGCTTCCATTTTTTTACTTTTGTTGCTACAAAAGAGCATTATATGTAATTACTTCTTCAGGCAATTTATATAATTTGCATTATGGAATTTCAAACTGATTGTATGTATTCCACATGCTAATAATTTTCACCTTCCCTAGATGTCTGGATCATTTGGTGGTTTTCTTAACAATGCATTAAATATTTGAGAGTCCAATTAAATTTTATCAATGCCATTATATCAGGAACAAAGAATATTACATTAATATAAACTCTAACAATTAAATGAAAGTTAAATTTAAATAGGATTAAAAATTTTAAATTTATATAAATTTAAAAAATTAATTTAAATAATAAAAAATATAATTATTATAAATAATATAAACATATAAATCAAATTTTTAAGGGAAAAGACATTTAACATTATTTTTTTTTATAATTTTTTATTTAAGCTAAGATGTGATTTCAAATAACAATCCTAATTTATTATTTCTCCTATCGCGCTATGGCTCCTCTCCAATCTCTCCCTTAATGTGTAATCTCATTATTATTATTATTATTATTATTATTATTATTATTATTATTATTAAAGCACAATTTAAAAAAAAAAAAAAAAGAACTTCTGATTTTAGTTAATTCTTTTTTACAAAATTTTTAATTTAGATTACAGTAGAAAAATTAATTAAAAATTAAGTATAAGTAGAATTAAATAATAATTTTAAATTCAATTGCACTATAAAATTAATAAAATTTAAATAGTAAAAATGCAAATTATAAATAATATATAAAGGATTAAGGTGTGTGTGTGTATATATATATATATTTATTTAAATTATTTTTCTTATTTAATTTTTTTATTTTAATTTCAATTACTTTAAAATTATTAAATTATATTTCATTAAAATAATTTGAAATAATTTTATTTATAATTATAAAATGTAACTTATTGTTCTAACAATATTGTTATGATTATTTTATCCTATAGAGATATCTTATTTTAAATTTTAAAATTTAAATTTTATTATTAAAAGAATACTCTCTTTCTAATTTTTACATGATATATTTTAGAATCTTTTGACATGTTATCTCATTTTTTTTTTTTTCCATTTCAATTAGTTGAGTAGCGCTTGAGTCATCTTCAATTTTTTTTTTTTAATTAGATGTTTTATTTTATTACATCAAATCTCTATTTATTTATCATAATTTTTAAACTATTTAAATATTAAAGTACAAATTCAATTATTTTAATATTTTATTTTTTAAAATTCATTTTAATTATTTATAATTATTTAACTATTTAATTATCAAATTTGTATTAATTATTTAATATCTTTGTAAAATCAATTTTAAGATGGTTTTATTTTGTGATGAAATTAGTTTTACTTTATACACCAAAATTATATTAATGAAATATCAAACTTTCTTCTCATTACAAGAAAATATGATAACAATAAATTATTGATCTATTTAAATTATTTTTTTGTGTCTTTTTATTTTTTTTTTATAAATAATACTTTAAAATAGTAAGATTTTGATTAATATTATTATTTTTTATACCAATGTAATTATTATTATTATTTATACCAATGTAATTATTATTATTATTATTATTATCTGAATAATATTAAATATAATACCTATATATTTTTTTTATAATATATATTTAAAATTATTAGTCAATTAAAATTTAGTTTATAAGTAACAAATAATAAATTTGATTTGCTCTTGAATTTTGATGTAATTTATAATATATATTTTTTAATAATTACAGAAATATTTCAAAAGAATGTGCATATACCTTATTTTTATACGCTAAACTTATTAACATAAGAGCAATGTTAGTTTTATTTTTTACTGATTAATTTATTTTTAACTAATATTATTGTTATCTTTATTTATAACTAGACTCTAGAATTAATTTTTTTTATTATTATTCAATTATATTTTATTCATTATATTATAATAAGTAAATAATAAATATTATATTATTAACATTAGTTGGTCTTTAAGTTAAACCATACACACATAATTTGTATGCAAGTTAATTATTAAAATTTATTTTAATTAAATTAATTAATGATTTTAATAATTAGTGATAGATAATACGAGATGCAAGTATAATACTTTGTATGATTATAAAATAAAATTGAATAATTTCTAATATAAATATTTATTTATTTAATTAATGGGAGATTTTTTATTTATTAATTATATTAATATAATAAAATTCCGCAGCACAGCGCGATACTTTGAAGCCTTTATATATATATATATATATATATATTGCTAATTTGTATAAAACTGTCAATTTAACCAATATTAATTCTCCTCCATGACTTTATCATGGCCCCCTAATTCACTCTTAAACACTCCTTTTAAGTTTTTTTTTTTAATTCTTTTTAAAATTTTACAATATATGCTTTAATTCCAAAAAATAAAAATAAACCAATAATAATTCTTTAAATTTGATGATGCAAAGAGCAAACTATACAATTACAATTATAGAAACTTTCACCATATCAAGAAAAATAAGTAATATTAAGAAATAATTTCATAAACTTTCACAAAATAATTTTTATCAATTGTCAACCAGTAAGTGATATGTTTACCTTTTTGTTTTTATTTTCAATGAGTAAAAAACACAATTACTTTATATATAACTTAAATTCTAAATACTTCAATTTTAGGATTGTCACTATTTCACAGGCAGCTAAACATTGTGTAAAGTTAAGGATATGCTGTATCGGTTTAGTTCGAAGTCTACTTAGGTATCAGAATCAAAACGAAATTTTAGTACAACTAAATTTAGATCTTTATTGTTTCGATTTCGATTATATACGATTTTCAATTCTTCAATTCTAATTTGATTCAGTACGATTTTAGTTCGGTTCTTGATTCTTGAAATAATTTTATGTAATTATTTTCTTAAAATGTCATATATAAATTAGTATTTAAGTTTTAAAATAGCTCATTAATAAATAATATATCATATAATATATATTTTAACTATTTCTAAATTATATAATCTTTAATTATAATATATATATATATATATATATATATATATATATATATATATATATATATATATAATTTAAGATTAAGTATATTATATATCAGTAGTATAAGTATATCATATAATATACATTTTAACTATTTATTTATTATGTAATATTTATCTATAAGATATAAATATAATAATAAATTAACACACACATATATATAAAATAGTAGAATTATAAGGTAATTTAATATATTTATAATTAAAATTATTAAAAAAATATAGAGAAATGAAATATAATATTAGGTTGTATTTATTTCATAATTATATATATATAATATTAAAAGTATATAATACATCTAAAAAAATTAAAGAAAAACATATGTATAAATTCTATTTTTGGTTCGATTTTGGTATGATTCCATTTTAGTTCTTAATGAAGAACTACAATCGAACCAAAATATCAAAATAACTTCAGTTTGATACTATTTCTGTCAGTCAAGTACGGTTCTTCGATTTGATTTGATTCCTCCAAAAACCGTGCACAGCTCTAACGTAAAGTGGAGTCAATTGCCCCCAATGATTTTATATAAAATTTAAAAAAGAAAAATATATTAGATGAAATTTATATTTTGACTCCATTATAAATCAATTATGACCTACTAAAAATTAGTAATAAAAACTAACCCCATTCTTTTTTTTTTTTAAAGTAGTTACATAAAAATCAAATTTTAATATTAATAGGAAAAAGGAGGCAAATTAGAAAGATTTCCTCAATTTTGTGTGTGGATTTTAAGCTAATTGACGTTAAAAAAAAATCTTCTTAATTTTTTCTTTCATATTTTTAACTTGTTACATTTCCAAACTTGCTATTATAAAGAATAAAATAAATTTAAATAAACTTAAATATCAAATTATTTATACAATCTATTTGATAAATTATTATTGCAAATTTATTATGTTATGGCTTGTTAGAAAAAAAAATTTAAAACTTTTACGGTATTCATTATTGTAGTTTTTTTTTTTTGTATTTATTACAGCCGAATCATAGTTAGTGGTCATAATTGTAGCCAAAAAGATAAATTAAATTTGAGAAAGTAACGGTAAATTATAATATAGATCTTAAAGTTTTATTTGATTAATAAAATAGTATATTGATTTAAAATTTATATTTAATTTTTTTATTTATAATATAAAATATATTTATAATATAAAATATATTTTACATTATTTTTAATTGAAATTTTATACTAAAAAGTTATTTTTATTGATTAAAATATATTATAATATAATAAATAATTCAAACATTACGTAATAATAAAGTAATCACAAAATAATCAAAGTCTCTTTTTTCTGGTTGTCAATTACGTAAAATTTTTTTCAGTCATTGATCTATTGTCAGGTACATTGATCTTTACAAACTGATGAATAATTAATATAATTTTAGAGAGATTGTCACACCTATTCCCTTATAAGGCATGACATGTTCCCATAACATACCTAATGAATTACCAAACTACACCTACCGATAATCCATTAATTATGCTACAAGGGATTTTAAATAAATTATAGCTTCTGATCTTATCAATTCTTTTGAGGAAAACTGCATGGGAATAGTTAAAATTCAATGTAAACAATCATTGGAAATAATGATAGATTGAATATTGCAAAAGTTACATTTCCATAAGTTTCAAAATAAAATACAAATAGTTACAAACTCAAAATACTTTAGTAATGCAATGCTTTTTTAATATAAAACTGTTCAATGTTCGTACATCCATACATGTAGGTACAAAATACATTGAAATAAATCACAAGGGTGTACCTAACATAAATACCCACAATCAATACCAAAATGCTGCTTCCAAGTCTCTCACTCAGCAGCCTTCTCCTTTTCCTTACTTGCAATAGCATAAATAAGCTATCGCTGAGTATATCACTCAGTGGTGGACAACTAATAACTTTAAAACATAAAGTTAAGTAAAACTTGTCAAAGCATAATAAATCACATTTTCTTAAGTATGAAGACTTCACAATAGTTCTAAGTCCATAGGTGTCATTTATTAGAATAACATTTCAAATGAGAAATCATACTTCATAAATACAATTCACAGAGTATTAGTGTTACCAACATCAACACACAGTTTAGGCCATGACATAAAATTTCACGATCAATGCTGTGTTGTATACCACGACAAAGCAATCTCAACCTCACTAACCGTTATTAATAAGGGAAGGGCTAGCTAGCTAATGAGTACTCATGTAGTCTTACCCCACTAACCGTTATTAATGGGGGACATAATCAATATCCATTATCAACTCCAAGTAGCCGTTACTACTAGGGAGTTCCGAAGGGATTGTCATGCTAACTGTGGTTTCAAAATAGTTTTCAAAAGTTTTCCACTCTACAATCACATTTATAAACCAATAAACACATTCAAATCATCATAATATCCATATAGAGGTGGCAACACCCAAATTTCTCAAATGCAAGAGAAAAACCATATTTCAGTCAAAGTAAACTTGTTCAAAGCAACCTCATTCAATATAAACACATTCCAAATAATTTACAAGTTTAAAAATGAAGAAAAAGTTAGTTATGCACAAACCGTCAAGGCATTCCTTTCTCTTTACTCACTACTCCTTGTCCGTCCCAACTTCGTTTTCTATTGAAAACACACAAGTAGAATATTTTAATACTCATCCCAACTATTTCCAAAACTCATTTCATAAATGTCTAATGCCTCCCTAAGTTAGATTGGGAATTTTCAAAGAGTTTTGAATTTTAGACATTTTGGTGGCCTAATCTTTGAATAAATTTTCTATCTAGTTCCCATCATAATTTGGTGAGGTTTTTCTATAAAAATTGTTCATCTAGGTCTTAACTTTATTTTCCTTTTTGAATCACCTAATTTGAAGTTATGTAGCTCAAGTTATGATCGAAACAGTGGTTACTATTTACGTTACTATTCACAGGGTTGCTACTATTCTAGTAGATTCATTGGTCCAACTTCACTCAGCAATTTGATTAAGTTAAGTCTATAATTTGGTCTAACGTTCCTCATATGAAATGTTCTACTATGTCTTAGGTTTCTATATGTTTAAGAATTACCTAAATTTGATTTTTTTAGAGAGAGTTATAGCCTTGCAAATTTTACTATTCATATGATCAATTTTAAGTGTCTAGATTCTAGCAGATTCGGTGACCCAAATTCGTTCAGTAATTTGATCGAGTTAAGTTCATAATTTGGCCTTATATTCTTCATATGAAATGTTCTAATATGTCTTAGGTTTCCATCGGTTCAAGAATTACCTAAATTAGAGTTTTCTAGAGAGAGTTATGGCTATTTAAATTTTACTATTTATGTTACTATTCATGTGCTGGCAGATTCATCAACTCAATTTTGCTCAGCAATTTGATTGGGTTAAGTTCATAATTAGGCTTTAAGTTCTCCATATGAAATGTTTAACTATGTTTTAAGTTTTCATCAGTTCAAGAATGGCTTCAATCAGAGTTTTCTACAGAGAGTTATGACTATGCAAAATTTACTGTTAACGTGCCTAATTCTGCAGGTTCCAGAATTTCCTCTCCAGGTTCAAGCCAAGTTTTAGGCAATTTCTAGGCAGTTTCTGGGTTAGGTCTCTTCATAAAAATTCTAGCCATATTTCTTAAGTTTCATTTCCAATTGGTTTCACACTAATTGGAGTTGTGTAGCTCAATTTATGGGCTGTAAAACACACTAAACTCAGTGTGAAAAATTCTACCCTAGGTTCAAATTTTCATTTCTTCAATTACTTCTACTAACCAACCTCAATTTACATTTAATTCACCCCAAATGACCATAATTTAGCATTGCTACATCTATAGCACTTCCTAGCACAAAAACCCCAAATTTTCCTTAAACTCCTAATTTCCCAACTTCATAATTCATGCCATTCTATAACATTTACTTCACTAATCATTTACACTTCATCCATTCAATATACATTCTTAACTAAATTATGTCAAATGACCATAATTAGGTCTTATAAACCTCAATTGCATAGCACACTATAAAAGCCCCAATTCTACATATGTAACAGCCCGATCCTTCTTCGGTTAGTATTGTCCGCTTTGGCCCATGGGCCTCACGGATTTGTCCCTTGGGAGGTTTCATTCCCAAAAGCGCGCTGACCAGGTGAGGAAGGCTCCCACATATATGGCCCAAATCTTTTCTTCCCGTTTAGATGTGGGACACGGTTTCCACCCGGTCGTAGCTGGTTGAACAAGCACGTCCCAACCCCATCCCTGGGTCATGACAAGCCCACCAGCTTCCGCTTGGTGCGTCCTCGCACCACACACCGTACTAGAGGGAGTCTAGCTCTGATACCAAATGTAACAGCCCGATCCTTCTCCGGTTAGTATTGTCCGCTTTGGCCCATGGGCCTCACGGATTTGTCCCTTGGGAGGTTTCATTCCCAAAAGCGCGCTGACCAGGTGAGGAAGGCTCCAACATATATGGCCCAAATCTTTTCTTCCCGTTTCCGATGTGGGACATGAAGTTTCCACCCCAGTGCGTAGCTGGTTGAACAAGCACGTCCCAACCCCATCCCTGGGTCGTGACAACATAAGTCCTAGTTTGCAATTTTTCCTAATCCATGTCATTCCATCAATTTCTTCCTCCAACTAACATTAAATCACATTCAATTCTTGCTAATTAGTCATAATTTAGCATTACCCACATCAATTTCACTCCCTAGCATAAAAGCCCTAATTTCCCCATGAACCTTAATCTTTCATAATTCAATTTATGAAATTCTCATGCAATTACACTACCCCAATCATGCATACTACCTCAACTAAGCTTGATTTCATCATCAATTACATTAAAATACATCAAACCCTAATTTTCCCCAAATTGGCCAAAATTTCCCTCTTCATAAATATACCATTTCTTTCTATTTCACATGTAATTTCATCATAATCTAACTTAATTCAAGGTTTGCATAACTAATTGAGCATTAAAGAACTTACCTCTTGATGATTTCTTTACAACTTCTAATTTTCTTCCAATTTCTCTTGTTCTACTTGCTCCAATGTCTTAATCAAAGTTTTCTTTGATGTTTTCTTTTAGTGGGTTATGAGATTTATGAAGGGAATTCAAGGGAATCAAGAACTTGGAAGGGAAAGCAATGGTGAAAGAAGGTCAGAGAATAAGAGAAAAAGAGAGAGAGAGGGAGAGGAGGTTTGTGGGGTGGCAACTAAATGGGAGAGGGAGGAAGATGGCTTCCTTTTATACTTATCCCAATTATTTATTTATTTAATTAATTTTAATTGAGTTGTCCAAAGCCCATTGGTCCTAAAATTTTAATTGGGTCAAAATGAACTTAAAATTCTAGATTTTTATTTCTTTTATTTTCCTTTCACTTTATACTTGAATTCTTTTCCTCAAAAAAAAAATTATTCATTTATTCAATTTATTAATTTCACTTAAATTAATTAACATTTTGGTCAAAAGTTAACTCTTGAGATGAATTGACCAAAATGCCCTTCATCGGGTCATAATCCCTCTTTTTCAATATACCTGGTGAGTACTTATATTTTTGGGTCACTTAAATTTTTATTGTGTCTATCTCAATAAATTTTCATTTTATTTTGATCCTCAAGGTGTCTTTGAATAGTATAAGTCATAGACAAAAAATGGTACTATTTAGAGCTCGAAGGTTCGGGGTGTTACAGAGATTAATTGCTATTTTTATTTACAAAATTATGGACAGTTTTGATGATTGATTATATATGACCTATACTCGGTCTGTAACTTTAATGGTTGTTTTATTACAATGTGGTTATTTTGTGTAATTGACAATTAGAAAAAGTTATACAGTGTGATTATTTTGTGATTACTTTATTATTATATAATTTTAGAATTGTTTATTATATTAAAATATATTTTAATCAATAAGATTAATTTTTAGTATAAATTTTAATTAAAAATAAATAAAAAAATATATTTTATAGTGTGGGTGGCAAGTTTGTTCTCCACTACTAGTTTATATCCATCTTCCTATAACAATACCATGGAGCTGGGATATAAATGCCTTAAGAGGAGGAAGATTGACTAGAGAAGCCACACGAATGACAACCAGGATAAAAACTTCTGAAGGGACGTGGACAACGACTCTACCCCTTGCAGAAGTTCACTACCCTTCTTTTTCTATGAGCCTAATAACTTGGATTCGGGATAGTAGGTATGGAAGAGGGAAAGTGTTAGGCACCCTTTCAGTTTGGGTTATCTTACAACAAGAGCCAGCCCACTACTTGTATTTTTTAAAACCTGTCTTGGTGTTTCTTTATTAAAGTTCTTGACAATTCAAATGCATATCTAAGTTAATTATGCACATTTTGTACACTCAAAAACATCACACCCATTACATGCACATATTGTACCCCTAATCATGCTCAGTTTCTATGTTTAAGATTGTTGCCATGTTTACTTTATTGCCCTATTAACATTTTCTATATTCTTTTCATGCTTTGGGATTAATTTGCACATATTATAAGACAACCCCTAAGCATGCATCCCATATTTTTATCATACGTCTTTATTTTAGTTTCCCTAAGTTAATTTACTAAGTTGATTACATGCATTGGTTATTTTGCAATAAAATAAAGCATCCTAAGAAAGAAGGGAGGAGGAAAGATTACAACCCCTTTAACCTACAATTAAAAGAAAGGAGGGAGGAGAAAATATTATAAACGCCAAATGCTTTAGATTAAAAGCCTAATTTTATTACAAGGCCCATTTGGTCCATTTTCCCATACAAGGGTCTTGATGTCATATTTAGGCCTTGATTCACCTTTTAATACTCTTTGGGGTTTCCTTATGGTTTTAGTTTGCTTGCCTTTTTTGAGGACATTTCCTTCCTTATTTAGGTACTTGCCTTATTTATCCACTTACCATATATGCACAGCTTACTAATTGGATACTTACTATATCAATACTACAAAAAAATAAAAGAATCAATTAAGGCAACAAAGAATAAAATAAGGAAATAATGAAAAAGGAAAGAAAACCTAACACGTATGTCGCAAGGTATTTTGCGATCGCCTGGACGAACACTCACCGAAGTGGGAAAAGTGAGGAGTCGCCACTTTAATTTTAAGGGAAATTAAAGAAAACCATTTGTGAAAGTAAGTTACACTAAAACCACTTCAAAAACAGAGATTCTAGGTTCGGGGTCCATGAATGGGTGGGGAAGATGTTAGGCACCCCACCTCGTCCCTCAACGAGGGTAAGCAGATTTAATTTCACGTTCTTCATAGTTAGGAGGGCTTGAATGGAAATGTTAATCCTTTTGACCGAAAGGAATGTTTGATTTTTCACTAATCCGGATTACTCAGATACATAAGTAAATGAGACGACCTTAGTGAATTGCGGTTGTGTATTAACTTTATTTCAGGGAGAATCATTTTACATATTTGTTAAAATTTAATTTGGGAATCGGATAAGAACTCTTCTCCAATCTCCTTTAAATATTTATTAAAATTTTTAAGTTTGAGGGTCGGATAAGAACTCTCGTCCGATCTCCTTTTTTTAAATATTTATTAAAATTTTTAAGCTTGAGAATCGGATAAGAACTCTCCTCCTATCTCCTTTAAATATTTGTTAAAATTTTTAAGCTTGAGAATCGGATAAGAACTCTCCTCCGACCTCTATTAAATATTTATTAAAATTTTAAGCTTGAGGATCGGATAAGAACTCTCCTCCGACCTCTATTAAATATTTATTAAAATTCTGGGCGAGGATCGGGTAAGAACTCTTTTCCGACCTCTGTTAAATATTTATGGAAGTTTTGGGCGAGGATCGGGTAAGAACTCTTCTCCGACCTCTGTTAAACATTTAAATGGGGACCGGATAAGGACTTTTCCGATCTTTCAAGGTTTAATTACAGCTACGCATCATAAGAACCTGAGACTAAGAGTTTCGGCATTCAAAGATGCCAATGGTCGGAATAAGGCTTCTTTTAACTGGTTGGTACCTTGTGACCAGACAAAGGATGCCAGACTAAATTTTACCGATCTCCTATATAATTACCTTACCAGTACCTTTTTATACATAATCCGTTCTGTTTATTTATCTGAGATTTAGTTTCATTCTGCTTTATGATGTCATACTGAATCACCTTCTATGTTAGCCTAGTGATGCAACTCTATTATTTTCTTGACGTATTATTCAGGCCTTCTATTTTAAAGAAGCACTTAAGACATGGCTACCTACATTTTACCGAACTACTTATACGCTACTTGAGATGAGGACTTTCGCATTTAGAAGTAGCAAAGCTTAACAAAAAGAATGGACCAGTTGACAAAGAAAGTAAACTTCGGGAATAACCTTCATTACACCATATAAACTTGGCGAAGATTACAAACATAAAAGTAAAGGGAATGCGTAAGATAAAAAGAGCTTTTAGTGAAACAGAGATATAAACACTCACCTGTGAGGAGCCGAACCTACTAAACTAATCGCAAAACGTAATAGGGGCGCAAGCTGTTTAGCTTGATGGCTGAAGCTCGCCTAGAAACGAAGGATGCTTAGCTAAATGGCAGTCAGGTTTAAATAAGCAAGTTGAATGGAGTTGAGCTTGGAAAATAAGAATGGAAATAAAGATGACAAAGAACTGAAAGTAAGGGCGTCACAGGATAATGAAAGAACTGAAAATGGAGAGTTCCAGTATTTCAAGAATCCCTTTTGCAAGAAAACATTTCAGAAAACTGGTTTCAAAAGTTTTTCCTTATCAAAAACTTAAAAGCAATGGAGTATGAATGAATTAAATTTCAGAGTTCCTCCACTATAGTAACTATTTCTCCTTTTTTTGCCCGTCCCTTGAACAGTTTTCATGCAGGTATTTATAGGAACCGGGTGCTTCCCCTGAAGGGTCAGGATCTATTTTGAGGGAGATGGAGGGTCAGGATTTTGAAGGACATGATCTGAGGCTCAGGAATTAAAGAGGATCAGAATGGACAGCCGAGATCCCCTTCAGAATATTTGTCATTTTCTTCTTCTAATCTGACGATCCCAAATTCTCTTGTCCGGGCGTCCAGAAATTTGGGAGTGAAAGGCGCTGATCTTGTCGTTTTCTTCTTCGATCCGAGGGCTCCGAGCTCGTCCTTACAAGTAAGATCAATGGTGGAGATTAGGATGTACAGCGCTATCCTGATGTACTCTGGCGCATGTCAGTAATGCGGGCGATTCTGGGGCGTGCGGTTGAGATTTCTCCTGCAACGCTTTAACTACCTCGGCTCTGATTATGACGATAATTGACAGGAGCTGTCTTATTCTCTTTGTCTTCCGACCTCCCCTCTTTTTCGGTCTTTTCAACGTGATCTTTTTTCGATCTCTCATACCAGGTTCCTCTCTTTCGATCTCTCCTGACATGCTCTCTTCCGATCTTTCCTGACACGCTCTCTTCCGATCTTTCATGCCGGTCTCCCTTCTACTGATCTTTAAAGATCGCTCTTATGATGTAATCAGACCTTTAATGTAGTCCGATCTCTAGAGATCGCCCAAATGATGTGATTAGACTTTTAATGTAATCCGATCTCCCGAGATCGCCCAAACGATGTAATCAGATCTTTTCGGAAATAAAATTTATTTTGACAACTGTTGTTTTATTATTATTGCATTGATTATTTTCGGATCCCTAAAGTATTTATCTGATCCGACTCTTAGTTTGAATGACACTTATCTGATCCGTAATTCAAAACACCTTAATCTGCCACTCCATAGTTAACCAATCTTATTATGGAATCTCCGGAATATTCATGAGACGTGTCAGAACAGCTGGCGAGTCCTGCTATCCGATGCACTACCTGGAACATCGTGAGCATTAAATGCTCGGACGAGTATAAATAGGGGTGGGGTTAGCCAGTTGCTCCTTCATGTCATTTTCAGTCTCTCGCAAACAACCTCCAAATTCTCTCGTTTTCTCAAGTTCCTCCGACACCGATCAAGTTCCGGTAAGGGTTTTGATCTTTCTTTTAGTTTAAATTTTCTGTTTTGAAAATGAGCGGTGCCGAGGGTCAGAGAGCAGCAAGCCCCCCTTCCATTCAGTTCTCGTGGTCGTCCGATGATGTAGAGGTGGTCGGACCAAGCGCGCAGCCTGAACTTCCTAGGGTCTCCGTTCCAGCTCGGGGACAACCAGCACCCTCGAGGCATGTGCCTTCTTCGGGGAGGGAAAATCTTCCCATGGACGAGCTGCCATCAATCTTGCAAGAAACCGACCTGCAGTCGTTCAGCCAGGAGTACAACATCCGGCCTGATTCGTACGAACTTATCCGGTGTCATGGCGACCTTCGAGCAGATCACTTTTTTGAGAGGGACGATATGATCATGTTGTATGAAGAACAGTTAAAAGCCGGGCTGCAGTTCCCTCTTGACGACTTCTTTAAAGAGGTTTTAAAATATCACCAAGTGTGCATCGCCCAAGTTCACCCGAACTCGTGGTGGATCTTAGTAGCCTTCCGAGGCCTATGCCGAGCTAAGGGGCTCCAACCCACGGCTAAGGTGTTCGCTGAACTGCACCGGTTAACTCGTCGCAAGGACGACGAGTATTGGTTCTTCCAGGCGAAACCCCATTGTGGGCTTTTTACCGATCTACCTTCCTCCCTGAAGAATTGGAAGAACCGCTTCTTTATCCTGAGGAGCAAAATTCCGAACAGCTTTGAGGGCTTCCCCCGCAGCTGGCTGCATCAGGGTCCTTTGCTTACGAAGCACATCGCCCTAAATAGGGAAGAGGGTGCAATGGTGATGGAGTTGAAGGAACAGGCGTCCAGAGAGAAGTTCTCTTGTTTGGATGCCGTGACGGCCGAGCTACACCATTGGACTATGCAGCTGGTCACCGGTCAAGATCGCGGGCTTCAGCTCTCTGATCTCGGCATCGGTATTTTCTATATCTCAGATCTTTGGACCTTAGCGATCTCACTGACCTCTTCTTTGTGCAGGTATGGCAAGCGGCGAAGCTTCTAAGGAGAGCCGGAAGCGGAAGAGAGAGATCTCTCGGAAGGTACGGGAGATGAAGCGCTCCGAGCTGCTTCAAACACCTGGTCATGAGCCCGGGGAAATACAGGAAGGCTCATCTCAACCTTCCGGACCGCCGATCATAGAAGTGGTCCGAACTCCTCCTCACCAAGAAGAGCCACCTCCACCTCCGCCGGCCGCTCCAAGTGCGGAAGGGGGCCCTTCCCAAACTACTGTGAGGCCTCTTTCCCGCGGCGCTCAAGTTCTAATCCATTCCCTGGAGAAGAATCGGACTGTTCGGGAAAATCCGGGCTTGGCGAAGGTCTTCGGGGCTTCCATCTGTCTTCGGGAAGATCGGGACAGGCTGTCCTCAGACAACCTTGATGACATCCTGACCCGATCTATGAGCTTGAACGTGGAGTGCTTGGTGAACCAGCACATTGTCCGGGAGAAGGCTCATCGCCTGGGTATAGAGGTCGAGAAGATGGGTCATGAAGTGTCTTCTCTCCGATCCCAACTTTCGTCCGCTCAGGACTACATATCTCAAATTGAGGGATGGATGAAGTTCTATGAGGACAAGCTGGCCGAGCAAGCTCATGTTCTGGCCGAGCGAGATCATGTTCTCGGGGAAGTTCAGGCGCTCCGAGCTGATGAAGCTACTCAACTCGCTCATCTTACTGAGGAGCTCAAGGCGAAAGAAGAAGAAATGGTGACCGGAGTGGCCGGCACTTATGTGAATGCTCATAGAGATCTCCTGGCTGAGCTCAAGAAACGTTATCCTGAGGAGGACTTCTCCTGGATGGCCAACCTGGCTCCCGAGGATGAAGGTGAGGATAGCGAAGGGGAGGCTGAAGGTGAGAGAGAAAATGAACATGTAGTTCAGGCTGGGGGCGATCCCCCAGCCGAATGACTTGTATAAATTTTGAAATGAAATGCAATGAAAGTTCCCCTTTTGTTCAATGATTGATTGTGATCGAAAAATTTCTAAATTGCGTAAGCACTCGATTGTTTGAACATATTAGAATGACAACTGAAAGTGATCATTAATCTAAATATAGGAGATCGGAAAACACAATATGCATGAGATCAGTTATGAAACGGGACTTAATTAAAATTAGAAATTTGGCTTTGAACACTTAAGATCGGGATCATCTTTAAACCGAGTCGAAACCCTTATCATTCTCAAATTTTAAATGAGAGACCGGCAACAAGACTGGTGTTACGAAGGCCTTATGTTGGTTCAATTTTATTTGACAAGAAAGATTGGAAATACAATTAAATGATCGGGGGACTCGAGAATTGGTTTGAGGGATCGGTGAGGCTTTAAATGACCTGGAGACTTGGTATTAATTAAATTCTTTTTGTGGGGAGATTGGAAGTGTGGTTGGTTGGTAAAGGGGACTGTGTTGGGGATCGGCTTCAAAGTTTATTAATTTCGGGGGATCGGCCAAAATATGGTGTCGACAACGTAACTACCATTTGGCTAGGAATGTAATTTAACTCTAACCACTAACTCATTTAGTCTATGTACTGGTCTTAAGGCCCCAAAAACACCAAGAAACAAATAAAATTGTTAGTATTGGATTAAATAATAAGATAAAATAAATTGACAAATTTAAATGGACAAGTTTTACCTCTTTTATTTTTGGTATAGCAGTAATAAAAAAATGCATAAAAAAAATAAACCATGCATAAAAATGCATGAAATTTTTATGGAGACGTGCATAGCATATTAATGAAGCATTTAGGAAAAAGAAACAACAAAAAAGAGTAAGAGAAAAATTAAATTCAAATTTGTAAAACACTGCTTTTTATATATTCCTAGATTTTGTCCAATCTTTTTAAAATAAGTTTGCATATGAATCTATAAAGAATTAGATAAAAATTAAAGTATAAAAATTATAAATGACATTTGGAACTCTAATTTTGTAATGCTCTCACCATAGGTAATCTGTACTTTTTACTGTTCCAATGACTAATGTCTATTCGGACAGTCAAAATGTCTGGAACTACACCAAAACTATAATGAGGAGGCATAAATTGAAGAAATAAATGTGAAAAAAATATTGAAAAAATTTAGAGAATTCATTAATTAGTACAAAAATAATAAAAATAACCCAATATGCACCATGAAGGTCATTTTAGTCATTTCACCCTTAGAGGTGAATTTTAACCTAAATGTTAAAAATTAAAAATTTGAGAGAATAAAAATTAACATAAGTTAAAAAACTTATGAATTTAATTAGAAAAGAAAAGAAAAGAAAAGAAAATACTATGGACATTTTAAAATTTAAGTACATAAAAATATAAATATAAATAAGCACGTAAGACAAACTCCCACCCATTCCATTTTCTTCCCCACTCCCTCTTCTCTCTCATGGTCGGCACACCTCCTCCCCATTCCCTCTATTAATGTCAAGCTTTCAAGCTTGATTTCCCAAGCTTCCACACACCAAAACCTATAGTTCCCTTCATTAAAAATACTCCCCACACCCTAAGGAAGCTATAGATACCCATAAAGAGGAGAAAAGTTGAAGTTTAGGAAGCTTGAAGTTGGGTCACCACAAAGGTTAGTGCTTTAAATTTTTAATCTCTTCTGTAAGCATGAATATCATGCTAAATCAAGTGAAAATTTGCATGAAATTGAAAAGAAAATTTGAAGGAAAGAACCCTTGATTTTTGGCAGTCATGAAACTTGAGGTTTGTTGCTTTTAAGTGATGAAAAATGGTTCCATGAGAATGTGTGATGAGTTGAAATGATTGGGAGTTTGATTCTGTAGTGTTTGTATAAATTTGAAACTTTGAAAACTAGGGTTTGTGTAAATATTGAGGACTTTGTGTAAAATGTTGAAATTGATCTATTGAGTTGAGATTGTTGCTTATAGAAGTGTATTGCACGCAAATTGAAGTAAGGAAGTTGGAGGAATTGAGATATTGGGAGTGTTCAATTTTCTGCAGGTTTGGACTCAATGAGTCTAGTGGGTTTATTGACCCATAACTAAAAATGTGTGACTTCAATTGGTATGAGGCCAATTGGAGGTGAAATTAGACTCAAAATAGCCCATTTTTCATGTAGACACTATGCCCAAATTCTGTCAAAATCATAACCAATTCTCTACCCAAACCCGGATGACCAAACACTAAAACCCAAAAAATGACCAAATGAATAGTACATATTCATTTGGTCATAACTTTCTCTGTACTGGTCCAAATAACCTAAAATTTACATTAATGGAAAGCTTAAACATAGGGCTACACTTTTCATGAAGACCACTTGACTCAGTTTTGCCTTTAACCAAGTCAAATTGTTAGCAAAATTTGGGTCACTAAAACTGCCAATCTAGAAATTGACCAAAACACTGTTCTCTTGGTATGCTTGACCAGTTGTGGCAAAAATGCCCTAACGTGGTCTCCAAAGTTGAAAATTGAGTGAAACTAGTGCCAAAAGTTTTATAAGACATAGCTAAACAATTTTTATGTTTTGACTATGCTCCAAAACCTATTCCATCCTAGGGAAAATATTAGCCAAAGTTAGGAAGTGATATCTGGAAAATGTTAAGTTGAACCCAGAATGCCATTTGATATCCGTGTGTTCATTTGGCCATAACTCCCACTAGGAAATTCCATTTAAAATGAACTAATATGATCTAGAAACATGATACTTAGGGATACAACATTGATTTAGACACCTTTACCAAATTCTAAGTGTAAAGACCCTAAAAAGATGGTCAAACATACTGCCCTGAAGTTTGACTATTGTCTTTATAGGATTAAGAGTCCAGGCCAATACATTGATCATAACTCACTATACCAAGCTTGAAAATTATAAAATTTTACCTAGGAGTCCGTAAGACATAGAGGAACAAATCTTATGAAAGAACCTTAGTCTAAAAATGGCCATAAAATGATCAAAAGACTAGTCAAAGTTTATTAACTAGGAATTGCAAATTCTGGACAGCTTAGAGGCAAATGGACCAGTTATGGTATTTTGACCATAACTTGAGTTTTATAACTCCAAATTGAGTGATTCAAAAACTAAAATTCAAGTTTAAACATAGAGGAACAACTTCCATGAAGGAAGTGTGGCCAATCAGTGGCTGCAAACTGATCAAGTGAATAGGTAAAAGTGAGACACAAAAACTGAAACTAAAGAAAGGTCCATGAGATAAATTATCTTATGGTAGGGAATTTCACCCTAACAAGCTATTGAACACTAAAGCATACGAAAGAGGTATGTGGGACCTATTTTCCCACTATAAAGTGATATGAACATTCAAATAAATATGTAATAATGTGTAATTGCCCATAGTATACCTAGACTTATTTATTTAGTTTGGATCGATTGGTATACCAATTAGGGACTACAGATAGTAGTACTGCCTACCGAGAAAATCATGAACTGATAATATATGTCTGGTATGATTGTTCTACAGGCTATATGCCTACTTACTGGCCATTGTGCCTACTTTATTTCTGGCTTCATAAGCCTGACAGTGGGCCTTGTACCTGACAGCTAGCCTCGTGCCTGACAGATGTATACTGGATAGACATATGGCTGTCTAACTAATATACTCCCGTATATTCACCTTGGATAATTTGTTATAGGTTTCTTGGGCACTGATAATAATTAATTAAGACTGAATATACAATAAGTAAATAGAAAAGATCCAAATAATTTAAATTATTTCCAAAGTGAAATGAAAATATAAAATACCTAGAAATTATGAAATTTGCCATATATAAAATTATTATTTAAATTGCTTAGTTATTGTTATTATAAATTATGCACCACTAAGCATTATGCTTAGCGCGTTGGTTTTCCATCGCGTAGGTACTAGAGATTAGCAGCCGCCCCAACAGCAGCCGCCACAGTAGTGTTCGAACAAAGCTCTAACCAAATCTGCCACCATCCAGAGTCACCTCACCAGTCTTTTGTATTTTGGTAGGGCCCATGTATAGACTAGTATTTTGGTTCATTATGTCTAATCATGATGTAATTACTAGTTATGATGTATTTCATTTTGGACTTGTAATTTAAATTTTGAGATTAAAATGAAAACTTGTAATTTATTATCTATGAATTTCCATATGCATACAAAAGATGATACTTCATTTTGAGATCTTATAAATAGTTGTGAATGATATGATAAAAGAGAATATGATATGAAAATGTGTGAAATGAATATAGATATGTTAACAGGTGCTTAGTGAAACCCGCCAAATGCTAATAAAACAGAGAAGGCTCTGTCCGGGTCTTCATAGAAATAAGTAATACATAAAAAAAAATTCCACATATGGAATACTTGTTTTAAATGATATTATAAGTTTATAATAGATATGATAAAACAAGATAGGGTGCTCCGGCACCGAATATGGCACTTCTTGCTCGACTATACAATAGACGGGTAAGGGGCGTCACATTTAGTGGTATCAGAGCCAGGTTTAGGCAGTCCTAGACCTAGATAGTTAGAAATAAATAGAGTGAATCACATGCATGGGCCTTTTCCTTTAAATAGAGTCGAGGTGACACTAACATAGATCTGTTCTTTGTCTGTTTTATTGGATCGATGGCATCTAATCCTTCAGAGCACGGACCTCCAGGACCGATAGAGGAGGAGGTAAAGAGTCACACACCCACACCTGCTCCTAGGCGGGGGTGAAGTAGTAGTAGAGCGGAATCATCTCAAGGTGTTGTGAGTAGGGCATAGTAGGCCTTCTATGAACAGATGACTCAGCTACTCCGTCAGGTCACTGGAGCCATTCCTCAGCCACAGCGACCCCCACCTCCACAACTATAGCCACTACCACCACCACCTGTACAGCCACCTCCACCCCCACAGCCATAACCTATACACAGATCTCCACTAGAGAGACTGCGGAAGTATGGTACAGTTGACTTCAAGGGTAAGAGGGATGATGATCCAGCCACAGTAGAGTATTGGCTAGAGAGGATAGAGAGGTATTGCAGCAGTTGCACTGTACCTCAGAGTAGCAGTTGGAGTGTGCTTATAGGAGGATGCTTATAGATGGTGGGTGACAGTATTGAGAGTGGCACAGCCTGCACAGATCACATGGGAGTTCTTTCTGGCTGAATTCAGGAAGAAATACATCAGTTATGTGTACTTGAAGGCCAGAAGGAGAGAATTCCTGGCACTGAGACAAAGGTAGTTTATAGTCATCGAATATGAGTGGGAATTCATGAGACTTAGTGGATATGCATTGGAGTTAATGCCCACAGAAACTGATGAATGCAGAAGGTTTGAGGATGGACTGAATGACAACATCCAGTTGATAGTGACATCTCATTACTTCACAGACTTCTCCTAGTTGATAGCATCAGCCCTTGATGTGAAGAGAGTCAGAAATGAAGAGTAGTCTAGAAAGGATAGGCAACGCAAGAGGGGTTTTGGGTCTGGTCAGTCTAGTTCAGCAGACACGGGTAGTAAAAGGCCTAAGGAGTCTTAGGGTCAGACTCAGGGTCAGGGCAAGAAGTAAAAGTCTCGGTTTGCTCCAAAGAGAGGAGGAGGATAGTCTGGTGCATCAGTGGGTAGTTCACTTGGTGCAGCTACACGGGGATCAACCCCACCACCTACTTGTGTACATTATGGTAGACCCCACAGAGGAGAGTGCAGATTATTGACTGGTGGATGTTTCAGATGTGGGTCTATGGATCACTTCCTGAAGGATTACCCATAGAGGAACACTAGTGCTCCCACTTCTCCACCTCAGATGGAGAGGTCAGCTCCAGCAGCACAGAGAGGCAGGAGACCTGCGAGGCCTGATACAGCTGGCACATCACAGAGGCCTACTGCAAAGATAGTTTAGAGGTAGGAGATTAGGGTAGCATCTTGTGCTTATGCCATAAGAGCTCGAGATGAGCCAGAGCCCGCTGCTGTCATTAGAGGTACATTTTCTCTTTATGATCTATTAGTATGTGCATTGATTGATCCGGGTTCCACACATTCATATGTGTGTATCACACCACCAGTTGATAGAGGGGTACAAGTAGAGGAGTTAGAGGAGGACATACAAGTCACAAACCCTTTAAGTCATAGTGTCATGGTGAAAAAGGTCTACAAGGGTTATGAGTTCCCAGCTGACTTGATTAAGCTACCATTCCATGAGTTCGATGTGATATTGGGTATGGACTGATTATCACGTCATCAGGCGATGGTAGATTATCGGCTAAAGAGAATGTCACTACAGACAGCAGATGGGGATGAGATTATAGTTGTGGGTGAAGGAACGGGTTGTCTTTCTACCATCATATCAGCCACAACAACCAGGAGATTGATAAGAAAGGGCTGTGAAGCTTTCTTAGCACATGTGGTTGACACCAGGAAGATTAGCCCAAGCATGCAGGAGATCCCCACAGTATGTGAATTCTTAAATGTGTTTCCAGAAGAGTTGTAACATCCTCCCGGTAGCAACTCCGTACATTCTACTGTTCCGGTGACCGGTGTCGGTCCGGACAGCTAGAACGTCCGGAAAAATATTTAAACTAAAGTGAGGAACCATAATTAACTCAAATATTAATGAGAAAAATTTAGTAAAAATTTTAGAAATAAAATACAGTTAAGTCAAATGAGCCGGTGCCCAAGCGATGGATAACCCAGAGGGAAGTTGCGGTTCTCGCAACGAGGAGCCCTAGACCCGGAAAAAAATTCATAAAATAAATTTTGGGACTCCAGAGAAGGGTCATTGAGATTCCTATGGCATTAGAATGCCAAGAAAATATTTAGAAAAATTTTTCAATCGGTACAGACAATTTTGACCCGTTAAGCCAAACGGAGGGCATTTTGGTCATTTCGCCTTCAGAGACGATTTTTGGCCAACTTGTCTAGTCGAGTAAATAATTAATATGACATAAAATGTGAATAAATATTGTTGAAAATTAAATTGAAATGTGGTAGAAAAGAAAAGAAAAGAAAAATGAAGGAAATTAGGGATAATGACATCACATGATGTCATTTACATACCCTCCACCAATCACCATTCAATAAGTCTTTTTTTTAAACAATTAAAAGAGACAAATGGACTCAAAATTCTGCTGTTTCCTTCTTCTTCTTCAGCCAAAACGTGAATCTCTCCCTCTTCTCCCTCCATTGATTTTCAAACAAAAGCTTCATTTCTCATGCTTCCTCACCATATTTCCTCAAGACCCCAACACTAAAATGAATCCTTGGACCTAGAGGAAGTGTTTGGCAGCCAAGAGAGTACAAGAAAATGAAGATTTAACTTGGAAAAATCTGCCCTACAAGAGGTTAGTGACCAAAACCTTAAATTTCAATTCAATTTCATGTTTAAGCACTATATTGGTGATTAAATGACAAAGAAACTTGATGAAAGACATTGGTATGCCATCCCTTATTTTTGGCAGCCATGGTTAGGGTTTGATGGTGTTAAATTTAATGAAGTTAAATGGGTAATAGGGCTGCCCACAATATATATTTGCTAAGTAGATTGATGAAATAAAGTGAAAATGCATGATTTTGAAATTGTTGAGCTAGGGTTTGGGAGTGAAACTTGGATTTAGCTTATGCAATTGTGAAAGAACATTTTAATGGTCAATTAGTGACCATTTTAGGTAAGTTGACCATAAAATGGACTGAAAAATAGGATTGCAAAGTGAAGTTGCAGGCTGCCCTAGGATAGCAGCAGAGGGACTGAAAATTCAGTCCACTTGCACTGCCATAACTTGGGCTGTGTTGGTCCAATTGGTGTTTGGCCAATTGGAAATGAAACTAGGCTTATAATGGCACATTTTTGCTGAAGAAACCATGCCCAAAAGACCAAAGCAAGAGGACCAAAAGTTGGCCCCAATCCGGATACCCTGCAAATAGCCCCTGCAGAATGACCAAATGAACAGTAACTGTTCATTTGGCCATAACTCATTGTAGATATGGTCAATTGACCTGAAATGTTTACAGCAACAAGATAAGATATAGACAAACAACTTTCCTGAAGGACACCAATCTAAATTATGCCATTAACCTAATCAAATCATTGAGCAAAGTGAAGTTTACTATACTGAGATTTCCAGAATTTTCATTTGAGCAGTAATGTTTGGATGGCTATAACTCTCTCTAGAAAACTCGGATTTAGGCGATTCTTGAACCGATGAAAACCCAAGGCATAGTAGAACATTTCATATGAAGAATGTTAGGCTAAATTATGAACTTAACTTGATCAAATTACTGACCAAAGTTGGACCAAAATCTGCCAAAACCCAAAAGTGCAGCATGAACAGTGCATGTGAACAGTAAATTTATTTTGGCCATAACTTGAGCTACAAAACTCCAAATGGAGTGATTCAAAAAAGGAAATTCAACTAGACAAAATAAGGAACAACTTTCATGTTTATCATTTCCTCAAATTCCCACTGTAAAAATAACAAATGTAATAGTAAAGATGAAGCACCAAATCTGAAAATTTTGTTCAATTAGCATTAAGCTTAGAAATGGTATTGGCAACCAATACCAACAAGTTTTAAATACAAAATGTGGTATGTTTGGGGTGTTAAAACCAATACACCTATTTTCTATCCAAAAGTCAACATTTTTGTTGACCAATGAGGTGAATAGTGAACCAAAACCAAAAATTGGCAATTTTGCCAAAATGATCTAAACTTTGAGAAAGTGACCAAAACCAACAATTTTTGAATACAAAATGTGGTATGTTGGGAGTACTAAAACCAATGTACCTATTGTTTATGCAAAAGTCAACATTTTAGTTGACTAATGAAATGAATAGTGACATGAAAACTTGAAATTTAAAAATTGTGAAACTTAAAAGTGCAAAATGCCCTAGTAGGCCTAATGTAATTGGTTTGGATAGGTTGGCATGCCAATAGGGTATTGTTTTAGCAGTACTGCGAAAGGCTTTATGCCCGTATTCATGGCTTTATGCCCGTATTCATGGCTTTTATGCTAGATTATGTGATATCATGGCTTTTTAGCCATACTGACTGCATACGTGGTTGACGTTCTGCGTCCCATGGTATGACGGCCCGAGGCACCGCGGTGTCCAGTGCCAATGACCCGTTATCCAGTCCAGTCGTCCAGTATAGGTTACTTGGGCATGGAAAAGTATAACTGTGATTGAACTGATTATTAAAGAAAATACGAAAATTAAGTATCAGGAATGATTACAAAAATACAAAGAAGCTCAATATCATGAAGAAAATAATTAACGAAATGCATGAAGAAGTTAATATCATGAAACATGATTAGCCTCGACTACACAATAAGTTAGTAATTATTCATTTCTTATGAACACAATAGCAAGGAAATTATTATTTTTATTTGCATATTGTATTTTCTTGTATTATTGGCACCACTAAGCTTTATGCTTAGCGCGTCGCTTTTGCAACGCGTAGGTACTGAAGATTTGGACAGAGGGCCCAGTAGACCACAGATTGGGTAAGGCCGTTCACAGTTCTGCATAGTGTCCGTGTCACCTCAACTTCTGCAGTGCATTGGTAGGACACTAGGTGTCATTTTGGCATTCTGTAATAAATTTTGATTTTCTCATATGTAATGAAACTTATGTAATGTATTTTGATTTTCATGTAAATAATGCAAATTTATGTTTGTAAATGGAAAAGTGAATATTGATCTGTGATTGTTACATGACTATCAAATGAGATGAATGATTGAAAATTGAAATTGAGAAATGAATGGTTGACAAATGTTGAGATGATGATTATTGGAGTTTGAGAGTAATTGAATACGAATATATGAATATTGGAAGTGTTTTTCACAGGTTCCGAAGAATTGTTTTCTCCATTTTTAGCCGGTACTCCGCCGGATTTTATTTAAAATTTTCGGAACCTTAAATAAATTATAATTTCGATAAATGGCTTAAATAAATTATATTTCACAAGTTATATTCAAAAGGAAGAATAAAAATGAATTAAGATAAAATAGAGTGCTCGGCACACTGAGTGGCATAACTTGCTCGGCTACACTGTAGTCGGGTAAGGGGTGTCACAAGAGTTGCTGGGATTACCACCTAATCGAGAGGTGGAGTTTGCTATAGAGGTTATGCCAGGTACTACACCAGTCTCCATTGCTTCATATAGGATGGCACCCACTGAACTGAGAGAGTTGAAAGTTCAGTTACAAGAGCTACTAGACAAGGGCTTCATACGCCTTAGTGTGTCACCCTAGGGAGCACTGGTGCTATTTGTGAAGAAGAAGAATGGTACACTTCAGCTATGTATAGACTACCAATAGCTGAATAAGGTGACTGTGAAAAACAAATACCCTTTACCTAGGGTAGATGACCTGTTTGATCAGTTGAGGGGAGCTGGAGTATTCTCCAAGATAGATCTCAGATCCGGCTATCACCAGTTGAGAGTGAAGGAGACAGATGTTCTAAAAACTGCTTTCAGAACCTGGTATGGGCACTATGAGTTTCTAGTGATGCCATTTGGGCTGACAAATGCACCAGTAGCTTTTATGGACCTAATGAACCGTATCTTTCATCCCAACTTGGATCGATTTATTGTGGTCTTTATAGATGATATCTTGGTGTATTCTAAGAACCGAGAGGAGCATGATGAACACCTAAGACTAATATTACAGACACTGTAGGAAAAGTAGTTAAAAATTAAAAATTTGAGAGAATAAAAATTAACATAAGTTAAAAACCTTATGAATTTAATTAGAAAATAAGAGAAAAGAAAAGAAAAGAAAAGAAAAGAAAGGAAAAGAAAAGAAAAGAAAAGACTATGGACATTTTAAAATTTAAGTACACAAAAATATAAATATAAATAAGTACATAAGACAAACTTCCACCCACTCCATCTTCTTCCCCACTCCCTCTTCTCTCTCATGGCCGGCACAACTCCTCCCCATTCCCTCCATTGATGTCAAGCTTTCAAGCTTGATTTCCCAAGCTTCCACACACTAAAACCCATAGTCCCTTTCATTAAAAATACTCCCCACACCCTAAGGAAGCTATAGATAGCCATAAATAGGAGAAAAGTTTAAGTTTAGGAAGTTTGAAATTGGGTCACCACAAAGGTTAGTGCTTTAAATTTTTAATCTCTTCTTTAAGCATGAATATCACCCTAAATCAAGTGAAAATTTGCATGAAATTGAAAAGAAAATTTGAAGGAAAGAACCCTTGATTTTTGGCAGCCATGGAACTTGAGGCTTATTGCTTTTAAGTGATGAAAAATGGTTCCATGAGAATGTGTGATGAGTTGAAATGTTTGGGAGTTTGATTATGTAGTGTTTGTGTAAATTTGAAACTTTGAAAATTAGGGTTTGTGTAAATGTTGAGAACTTTGTGTAAAATATTGAAATTGACCTATTGAGTTGACATTGTTTCTTATAGAAGTGTATTGCATGCAAATTGAAGTAAGGAAGTTAAAGGAATTGAGATATTGGGAGTGTTCAATTTTCTACAGGTTTAGACTCAATGAGTCCAGTGGGTTTATTGACCCATAACTGAAAATGTGTGATGCTAATTGGTATGAGGCCAATTGAAGGTAAAATTAGACTCAAAATAGCCCATTTTTCATGTAGACACCATGCCCAAATTCTATCAAAATCATGACCAATTCTCTACCTAAACCTAGATGACCAAACATTGAAACCCAGAAAATGACCAAATGAACTTGTTCATTTGGTCATAACTCTCTCTATACTGGTCTAAATAACCTAAAATTTACAGCAATGGAAAGATTAAACATAGGGCTACACTTTTTATGAGGACCACTTGACCCAGTTTTGCCTTTAACAAAGTCAAATTGTTAACACAAGTTTAGTCACTAAAATTGCTAACCCAGAAATTGACCAAAACACTGTTGCCTTGGTATGCTTGACCAGTTTTGGCAAAAATGCCATAACTTGGTCTCCAAAGTTGCAAATTGAGTGAAACTAGTGCCAAAAGTTTTATATGACATAGCTAAACAATTTTTATGTTTTGACCAAGCTCCAAAACCCATTGCATCCTAGGGAAAATATTACCCAAAGTTAGGAAGTGAAATCTAGAAAATGTTAATTTGATCTCAGAATGCCATTTGATACCCGTGTGTTCATTTGGCCATAACTCCCATTAGGAAATTCCATTTGAAATGAACCAATATGATCTGGAAACATGATACTTAGGGATACAACATTGATTTAGAGACCTTTGCCAAATTCTAAGTGTAAAGACCCTAAAAAGAGGGTCAAAAATACTGCCCTGAAGTTTAACTATTGTCTTTATAGGATTAAGAGTCCAGGTCAATACATTGACCATAACTCACTATACCAAGCTTGAAAAATTATGAAATTATACCTGGAAGTCCCTAAGACATAGAGGAACAAATCTTATGAAGAAACCTAAGTCTAAAAATGACCATAAAATTCTCAAATGACTGGTCAAAATTTATTGACTAGGAAGAACCAATTCTTGACAGCTTAGAGGCAAATGGACCAGTTATGGTATTTTGACCATAACTTGAGTTCTATAACTCCAAATTGAGTGATTCAAAAACTGAAATTCAAGTTTAAACAACTTCCATGAAGGAAGTGTGGCCAATCAGTAGCTACAAACTGATCAAATGGATAGGTAAATATGAGACACAAAGACTAAAACTAAAGAAAGTCCATGAGATAAATTATCTTATGGTAGGGAATTTCACCCTAACAAGCTATTGAACACTAAAGCTTACGAAAGAGGTATGTGGGACCTATTTTGCCACTATAAAGTGATATGAACATTCAAATATATATGTAATAATGTGTAATTGCCCATAGTATACCTAGACTTATTTATTTAGTTTGGATCGATTGGTATACCAATTAGGGACTACATATAGCAGTACTGCCTACCAAGAAAATTATGAACTGACAATATGTGTCTGGTATGATTGTTCTAAAGGCTATATGCCTACTTACTGGCCATTGTGCAGACTTTATTTCTGGCTTTACAAGCCTGACAGCGGGCCTCGTGCCTGACAGATGTATACTGGATAGACATATGGCTGTCTAACTAGTATACTCCCATGTATTCACCTTGGATAATTTATTATAGGTTTCTTGGGCACTGATAACAATTAATTAAGACTGAATATACAATAAGTAAACAGAAAAGATCTCGATAATTTAAATTGTTTCCAAAGTGAAATGAAAATGTAAAATACCTAGAAATTATGAAATTTGCCAGATATAAAATTATTATTTAAATTGCTTAGTTATTATTATTATAAATTATGCACCACTAAGCGTTATGCTTAGTGCGTTGGTTTTCCATCGCGTAGGTACTGGAGATCAGTAGCTGGCCCAGCAGTAGCCGCCACAGTAGTGTTCGGACAGAGCTCTAACCAAATCTACCACCATCCAGAGTCACCTCACCAGTTTTTGTATTTTGTTAGGGCCCATGTATAGACTAGTATTTTGGTTCATTATGTCTAATCATAATGTAATTACTAGTTACGATGTATTTCATTTTGGACTTGTAATTTAAACTTTGAGATTGAAATGAAAATGTGTAATTTATTATCTATGAATTTCCATATGAATGCAATAGATAATACTTCATTTTGAGATCTCATAAATTATAACACCCCTCACCCATCTACTGTGTAGCCTAGCAAGGTGTGCTACATTCAATGCTGGAGCACCCTATTTTATCTTACTTTATTCTTTTAAAAATTTTGTTCTCGTTATGTTTTAATATCAATTATTTTTCTATGGAGAAACCAACGGAGTTTCCCTGTTTCTATTACCATTTGGCATATTTTTCTATTCACCTGCTTGAAATTTTCAATAATAATTTACAATGAATATATCATTCATGCTCATCATAGTCATCTCACATTCAATTCTTGCAATTCACATACTCATTTGTACAAATCCATTCATTTCCATACATATTCATTAATGCACGATTTATATATATAAATTCTCATATTTTCATTAATTTTTATAATATACAATTTAATTTCAGATGAAAGAGCTAATCTATTAATTTACATCCTATACATATTAAATACAATTTCTTCGATTGCATTACAACATATGAAATAATTATAATACACAAAATACATAATATGACTAATGTGAGCCCTATCTACATGCATTGTTGAGGAGGTGACAAACTTATACACTTTGACACTACTGCAGATCTAGACTCCAAAATCTCAGTCTAATATCCACTAGGCTTTGTCTTCAGTATCTACGCAAAGGAAACAAATCCATCGCGCTAAGCATTTCTACTTAGCGGTGCAATAATATAATCAGAAAATAATATATACAAATAAGAAAGACTGAAGTATAATTCTATAGTATAATTTATATCCTCAGGTATCAATTAAGTTTGGTATGATATTTCTAATATCAACTATCTTATATTGTCACACCCTACCCCTCTGTAAGGCATAACATGATCCCATAGTATACCTAATGAATTACTAACTTCGTCTACTGGTAACTCATTAAATACACTACAAGGGATTTTAAAACTTTTCTTACTTCTTTTTACAGTGGTGAGCACTATTTACAGGTGTTAAAAACTTTTTTAAACTGAAGTGAAACAGCTAACACATTTGAATTATTAGTAATTTCTGTAAAAATTTTGGTGGAGTGCCATCTGTATTTTGAATAAAACAGTTCTTCAAAAACCTGTAAAAAGCACTTCAAATATATTTCTCAATCTCAACTCCAATATTTGATCAACTCAATATGTTTCTCAACTCAAATCCACAGTAATTTTTCAGTATTTTCAAAGCTGAGATAAAAGAATATAGTACAAATTTTACAAGCCAAAATAACTCACAATTTATTTTACAACTTCAAGGTACAATTTTAATTTACAACTGCTCAAAACCAAGAACACTATATACATACAGTGAACATACATTATTATAAAATGCAAAATATGGTATACTCAATATACCCGATGATCTCTCAGTGTAGTACTAGCAGCCTAGTCTGCTGCCCCGTTAGTCTATCTACCTGTGATAGCAATGAAAAGCTATCGCTGAGTAAAATTTACTCAGTGGTGCACAATAACAATTTAAAATGCGATACATAAATCTTTTATTGACAATTCACAAATCAAATAGTTCACAATTCCATTTCACAATTTACAAAGTTCATATAATACAAATTTGATCAAATAACTGAGTAACACAGTTTTTCCAATCAATAACACAATTTGATCAAATAACTGAATAATACCATTTTGCAAATCAATAACACAATTTGATCAAATAACTGAATAATACCATTTTGCAAATCAATAACACAATTTAAATGCTGCACAATTACATTTCACAAATTATCAAAGCTCATTATAGAAAAATTTTGGGTCAAATAATTTAATAAACACAGTGTTGCCAATTCATACACAACTTAAGCCATGACACAAAGTTTCCGATCAACGCCGTGTTATACACCACGAAAAAGCAATCTACAACCCCACTAATTGAAATCAATGAGGGAGGTGGCTAGCTAGCTAATGAGTACTCATTTGATCTACAACCTCAACTGGTAAACCAGAGAGGGAGGAAAATAATCATACTCACCCCAGACTGATAAGTCAAAGAGCAAGGAATATAATCACACTCACCCCATAAATGGAGGAGGAACATAGTAATAGTGTCATGCCAAGTGTGAATCAAAACAATTCCAAATCATAATATTTAAATATTTTATACAAACCACAAATCATATTTTATCTCAAAATTTTCATTTGCAAAGTAGGCAACACAATAATTTCCAAATAAGATTCTCAAAGCCAAAACAATCTAAAATTATTCATAACTCATTTCTCCAAATAAATTTTCTAGTAAAAGCAGTGAATATAAAAAGTATTGTGCACAGACACAATTTAAAACTATAATGTTCAAATAAATTTTTAAGTAGAAATTAAGAAATCAAAATTATTGTGCACAAACACAATTTAAAACAATAACATATAATTAGTCATAATTTATTTCAATTGAAAAATTCAAAAGAAATAACTATTGTGCACAAACCTCTGATAACCGTCTCTAGTCTCTGACTCAGTGTTTCCTTCCCTTTCTCTGAGTCTTTGCTAACTGAGAAACACAATTTGAAGTGTTTCAGTACTCATTTAAACTGTCTCTAACTATAATGCTTAATAATTAATTCATGGAATTCTATTATTTCCTTAGTCAACCTAAGATGTTGACCCTCGATGCAGTCTAGGTGAATTAGGTTTTAATGTTACCATTATGTCACATTTGTAGCCTTTTAGTATTGGTACATGTTACCAAATTCATTTCCATGTATATTGCGTTTTATTGTAATTTATCGGATTCTGGTATACAAATTTGACCTAGCAGGATGGCCTAGTTCCCTCAGTTTTCGGGTTTCGGTCAAAACTACAAACTTGTAGATCTATGTCTTATTGCATGCGGGGCAAAATTTCAGGTCATTCTGAGTTTACTAGACCAAGTTATGGTCATTTTACTATTGCTGGTCAGAATGTACAAAAATTGGTCACTTTAGGTCATTTTAGGTCACTTTTGGTTCGGCCAGTTTTTGGACCCAAACTTGTACAAGCTATTTGACTTGCTTATGGTCATTTTTGGGCTTTGGTGTCTTCATAAAACTTGTAGATATATGTCTCAACTATTCATGGTAAAAATTTCAGGTCAATTGGACATGTTTTGAGTGAGTTATGGCCAAAAAACTAACTGCTGCCCAAATGGTCAATTTTCAGGCCTTAAATGCACTAATCCGGATTTGGTCATTTTTCAAGTTACCTTACAAGTAGAATTTTAGTAAGCTTCTTCATGAAAGTTGGCACTTTTTATGCCTAGTTTCACCTCCAATTGGTTTCATACCAATTGGAGCCACACACTTAAGGTTCTAGGCCAAAATGCACACTGCCCTATTGCAACACTCTTCATCACATACCAAATACACTTTTAACACTTACCAAGTTACACATTCTGTTTTGTACCATAATATGAACATATTTCACAATACATTTTTGGTCACTTTGTCAGCTTATAACCACACTCAATATGCACATTATAGTCCAGAATTTACCAAGTTCAATTTACACACAATTTAACTACACAACCAAGCTCATTTACATGTCCAAACTCAAACCCTCATACACATACACAAGCTGCCATAACAAGTACCACAATTCAACATTAATATTCCATAAACCAAAACATGAAATAATATTTTTTTGGTTCACCATTCAAGCTGCCGATTCATACATCTCTCTCCATTAATTTCCAAGCTTCCAAATTCAAGTATACATTCACATATACTTAGTATACATCACCCAATTTATTCCTACACACATAAACACATAATCAACCCTTTAATCTACCATTTACAAGCAAGAATAAACTGCCCTTAAGGAGTTTCCATGGCTGCTAAAAATAAACATCTCCCTTAGAACATCAAACTCTAAAATTCTTTCCACAATTCAAGTACCCATAACATCCTTATAAACTTTAATGAAGCAATAATAAAAAACACATACTTATCTCTTTGGAAACTCTTCAAAATCTCTCCAAAACTTGATCTTCTTGCTGCCTATCTACTGCCAATGGTGTGAGGATTAACTTTAATGAAGACAACTTGTGAAGATCATGACTTGAAGGTGGTGAAATGGGAGTTTGCATGCAATTTGGCTATGGTGTTTTTGGGAGCTTCATTTCGGCCATCAATGGAGGAGTGAAGGAGATGAAGTGGTTAGTGGAAAATTCAGTCCACTTATATCTATTTATAAGTCCCACTAATCTCCACTAACTCAAAGTTAATTATTTAATTAATCAACTTTTAATTATTCTAACTCATACCCCTTAATTTCTCTTATTTTTATTACATATTTAATTTCCTTTTTCATGGGGTTCCCAAAATTTAATACTACTTATTTTTAGTGGATATTTAGGTCAAAAGATAACTTGGGGTGTCAAATGACCACAATGCCCCTGTTGGGGTTACATTCCCAATTTTTCGGTAACATTAAGTTTTATCATTTTCTCGATTACTCGTTTTTCTTTGTACTAATTAATTAATTTTTCTTTGATATTTCTAATGATATTTATACTTCAATAGGTCTTTAATTATGTCTTAAAAATATTTTCCAGGGTTCCCTACGGCTAGGGCTAGTCAACGGTCCACGCCGCGACTTTCCGGTGCAGTCACCCATCGCTAGGGTTCTCGGCTCGCTTAACTTGGTTACATTTCATTGCTATTATTTTTTCTTTGTTTTTCTTGTATTTTCTTTTCTTTTATTTCATTATTCTATGCCTCCTCACCAATATTTAAATATAGTTCTAGGCATTCTAGCTGTCCGGACAGACACTGGTCACTGGAGCAGTAGAACGCACTACCGAACATAGGGGTGTTACATATATTCTATTTTGTCCCTCTTTTACAGATTAATTCTTGTAGCATTGTATTTTTGGTTCCTACAATTCTGAAAATTTCATTTGTACTACTTGGTTCAATTATGTTTCGATTGCTAATCTTTTTTCTCATTTCATTCAACACTTTCTAATGTGTTTAATTACTAATATTCTTAAATAATTTCAATAATTTACATTGTCCAAGTAACCTATGAATGGGTCATTGGCACTAGACATCGCGGTGCCTCGGGCCGTCATACCATGGGATATAAAATGTTAACTACGTATGCAGTCAGTATGGCTAAAAAGCCATGATAACATATAATCGGGCAAAAAAGCCATGAGTGCGGGCATAAAGCCATGAATACGGGCATAAAGCCATGAATACGGGCATAAAGCCTTATGCAGTACTGCTAAAACAATACCCTATTGGCATGCCAATCTATCCAATCTGACACACGTGTCTAGGCAATACATGGGCATATAGTACCATTAAATATTAATATATTGTGTTTTATGACTTCATTATTTCATGACAAATTCCATAATTTATATATTCATTTGATCATTTATATGATCACAATTCTCATAAATGGTTCTCATGCACCATTGTACTTAAAACATTCTTTTATGTTTTAGGGTCACTCAAATTCAAAAATCACAATTCACTAATCACATTATATATTATCAATCATAATGAATATAACTTATCATTTGCAATTCAAGAAGTATTTTTGCTTACATAAAATTTATGATTCCTCTTATTTTCACTCATGTACCATTAAGTGTTAATAGGTTTTTATTTTTTTTCCTAGTCGAAATACTATGTCCAATTTCATTTTTATCTAATGCATATTTTCATAAATTTCATTTATATAGTTCACTATTTGTCAACCTCACTATCTATTTATCATTTAGCTAATTTATTACACTAATTTACAGGTACCTAGGTTCAAGCATTTTCATTTATATGTACCTAGATTCAAGTATTTTCATTTGTATTCATAAAAGGAACCTAAGTCTCAAATATCATTTATAGTCATTTATAAATCACATTTCAAATTAAATTAACAATATCCCCTAAGTTCTTTTTGTGATGAGAATACAAACCTCATCTATACATTTACATAATTTAAACATTCATTAAATCATTTAAGTGGGGTACTATTCACTCCATTAATTTTGGTTGTTACTATTCACTTGACCATTCCTACATAAAAGTTGACTTTTTAATTCATAATAGATTTGTTAAGCCTGAGTTCACCAATATACCACATTTTTCATTTTATTTTTGTTGGCATTGATTGCCAATACCATTTCAAAGCTTATTTTATGTTATTCAAAATTTTCAGATTTTATGCCTTAAGTTTACTATTCCATTAGTCATTGTTACAGTAGAAATTTGGTAAACTTTTCTTCATCAAAGTTGTTCCTTTATGTGTCTTCTTTAATTTCCTTTTTGAATCACTCCATTTGGAGTTTTTTTAGCTCAAGTTATGGTCAATTTATCATAACTGGCCGGATTAGTCCTTACCCAGATTTTCTGGGGAAATTTGGTTCTGCCTGATTTGGTGTCCTAACTTGGACTAGCAATTTGAATTGGTTAGATTCAGAATTTGAGTTTGTGTTCTTCATAAAAGTTGTTCTAAATTGTCTAGTCTTTCCATTGATATAAAATTCAGATCATTTGGATATTTCTACACTGAGTTATGGCCAAATGAACAAATACTGTTCATTTGGTCAATTTCTAGGACTAGTAGGTTGGTTACCTAGATTTGGTCAATTTTTAGGGTATCTTAAGTTTATTTTCTGGACAAAGTTTCTTCCTCAAAATTATGCCATTATGTGTCTAGGTTCATGTCTAATTGGCCTTGCACCAATTGAACCTACGCCTCTCAATTTATAGCTACCCAAACTTGCTGGACTCACATCTAGCCCTGCAGGTCCTATGAGGCAGCACACCCAACCTCAAATCCAAAGCCACAATTCACTTCAATTCCTCATCAAACACAGTCAAATGGTCACTAATTGACTATTAGAACTTTCATTCACCAACACATGAGTAAAACCATAAGTTTGCTCAAAACCCTAACTTCCATACTCAACTTCCAAGCAACCCATACTCCATCAGCCTATCCATCACATATATACATATCTCAAACCATTTCTAGGCAAGTTTAATATCAATTAAACTCATCATACCCTCATACATCAAAGCTGTTGAAAATTTAAGTTCCCATATACTTGATATTTTCTTAAATTTCATGTCATTCTAACTTGATTTAGCATGCTTATAACACTTAAAGGAAAGAAGTAGGATGATTATAGCACTAACCCTTTTTGAGCAGAATTTTCCCAAACTTAAACTTCACTTTCTCTTCAATTCTTGGTGGCCAAACATTTCTACAAGGTGTGGGTGTAATTTTTAGTGAAGGGACCAAAGGGTTTTGGGGTAAGAATAGAGAGAAATTCAAGCTAGAAGGAAAGAAGAAATGGAAGAGTTTCATGGCCATGGTGGTTCAGCCAACATGAAGAAGATGGCTGATTGTTTTTTCAAATTTTTGACTGAATTTTCTTCTTTTTAATAAGGTTTAAGTGTGCTTATTAGATGGTGATTGGTTAGAAAGTTTTTATTACATCATGCTTATGTCATGCCCATGTAATAAATCCAATTAAATTTCATTTTGTTTTCTTCTTTCTTTCATTCATTTTCATTTAAATTTTTAGCAATATTTATTCATATTTTATGTCATATAATTTATTTACTTAAATGGACAAGTTGGCCAAAAATCATCTCTGAATGCGAAATGACCAAAATGCCCTCCGTTCAGCTTAAGGAGCCAAAACTATCTGTACCGATCTTAAAAATTTTTCTAACCTTTTCTTGGCATTCTAATGATACCTAGAGCGCCGTAACTCTTCTCTAGCATCTTAGAAATTATTTCACAGGATTTCCTTCGGGTTTAGAGTTACTAGCTGTCTTCACTGCAACTTCCCGTTAGGGTCACCCATCACTGGGCATCAGCTCATTTAATTTTGTTGTATTTCATTTCTAAAATTTTTACTTAATTTTTCTTACTATTATTTGGTCTATTTATGACTCCTCACTCTAGTTTATATATAGTTCCAGACATTCCGATTGTCTGGACCGACATTAATCACCGGAACAGTCTAATGCACAGACTAGCTAAAGTGAGGGTGTTGCAATTCTTCCCCTCTAATAAAAATTTCGTCTTAAAAAATTACTGGGTGTAGGTATCTGAGATAATTCCTTTACCTTTCTATTGCTCCTTCTATCTACTTCTTTTATATTTATGGTATTATTTAGTCTTTTAGAATCTATCATTATACGCTTAGGCATATCATAAAGGAAGGATACTTTACCTCAAATTCACATTTGGGGCATCTTGCTCCTCTCCGGCTTGGGTGACATTTGCAAGTGGTGTTGCTATTGCACCTGGTCCTTCCACGACCTCTGTCTGGGTCCGTGGTAAATTCCTCTTAGGACAATCTTTTAGACAATGGTCTATGGCCCCACATCTATAACAGGCTCCAGTCAATCCCCTACATTCACCTTTATGCCACTTGTTACAATGGCCACATTTTCTTGCTAGTCTTGACACACTCACTACTAGTATTTTTGGTTGACCTCTTCTGGGTATAGGCCTGGGTCTAGGTCTCCTACTTTGATCAAATGTCTGACTTAACTGTTCTCTCAGCCTCTTATCACTAGACTGTCCAAATTTCCTCTTTTGCTGATCACCACTGCTCTTCTGTTCCTCTTCATGAACACAACTAATATATTTCTTTCTGAACTCTGTCAGAAATAATTTCCAAGTTACATCTGCTGGTGGCACTACCTTGGTTACGACATCCCACCACTGATATGCAGCTTCTTGTAATAATGAAACTGCACACTCCAAATTCTGTTCTGGTGTTCAATGGAGCTGCTGCAGGACTCTTTTAGTCCTTTCTAACCAATACGCAACCGCTGAAGAATCGTCTTCCTTTTTACCATTGAAATCTATAGCTCCATACTTCCTAATTTTTCCTAAAGGTGATTTTCGCTAAGGCGGTGGTGGAATAACCCCAGTCATCTGTCGAAAGAATTCAGTCATCTGCTCAAACAAGGCCTGTTGGGGTTGTACAGGCACCTCTTGCACTGGTGGAGCAAGATCTCCCCGATTTTCAACATCACTCCCAATCGGGATACAGCTTACTACTTCTTCCTCTACTGCCTTCTGCGATTCTGAGTCCATACCTTAACCTAAAATAACCAAAGAAAACAAATCTGCATTAGTGTCACCTTAACTCATATGAATGCAATGCATGTTATGCACACAATCTTATTCTATCTATCGATGCCTAGGAACGCCTAAACCGTGCTTAGATACCAATAAATGAAACAGCCCTCACCCGTCTACAGTGTAGCCGAGTAAGATGTGCTACATTCGGTGCTGGAGCACCCTATTTTATCTTACTTTATTCCTTTAAAAATTTTGTTCTCATTATATTTTAATATAAATTATTTTTCTATGGAAAAACCAACAGAGTTTCCTCTGTTTCTATTACCATTTGGCATATTTTACTATTCACCTGCTTGAAATTTTCAATAATAATTTACAATGAATATATCATTCATACTCATCATAGTCATCTCACATTCAATTCTTGCAATTCACATACTCATTTGTGCAAATCCATTCATTTCCATACATATTCATTAGTGCACGATTTATATATATAAATTCTCATATTTTCATTAATTTATATAATATACAATTTAATTTCAGATGAAAGAGCTAATCTATTAATTTACATCCTATACATATTAAATACAATTTCTTTGATTGAATTACAACATATGAAATAATTGTAATACACAACATACATAATATGACTAATGTGAGCCCTATCTACATGCATTGCTGAGGAGGTGACAAACTTATACACTTCTGACACTACTGCAGATCCGGACTCCAAAATCCCAGTCTAATATCCATTGGGCTTTGTCTTCAGTACCTGCGCGAAGGAAACAAATCCATCGCGCTAAGCATTTCTGCTTAGCGGTGTAATAATATAACTAGAAAATAATATATACAACTAAGAAAGACTGAAGTATAATTCTAAAGTATAATTTAGATCCTCGGGTATCAATTAAATTTGGTATGATATTTCTACTATCAACTATCTTATATTCTATTTGGTCCCTCTTTTACAGATTAATTCTTGGAGTATTGTATTTTTGGTTCCTACAATTCTAAAAATTTCATTTGTACTACTTGGTTCAGTTATGTTTCCATTGCTAATCTTTTTTCTCATTTCATTCAACACTTTTTAATGTTTTTAATTACTAATATTCTTAAATAATTTCAATAATTTACATTGCCCAGGTAACCTATGAACGGGTCGTTGGCACTAGACACTGTGGGGCCTCAGGCCGCCATACCATGAGATGCAAAACGTCAATCACGTATGCAGTCAGTATGGCTAAAAAGCCATGATAACATATAATCGGGCATAAAAGTCATGAGTGCGAGCATAAAGCCATGAGTGCGGGCATAAAGCCATGAATACGGGCATAAAGCCATGAATACAGGTATAAAGCCTTACGCAGTACTGCTAAAACAATACCCTATTGGCATGCCAATCTATCCAATCTGACACACGTGTCTAGGCAATACATGGGCACATAGTACCATTAAATGTTAATATATTGTGTTTTATGACATCATTATTTCATGACAAATTCCATAATTTATACATTGATTTGATCATTTATATGATCACAATTCTCATCAATGGTTCTCATGCACTATTGTACTTAAAACATTCTTCTATGTTTTAGGGTCACTCAAATTCAAAAATCAAAATTCACTAATCACATTATATATTGTCAATCATAATGAATATAACTTATCATTTGCAATTCAAGAAGTATTTTTGCTTACATAAAATTTATGATTCCTCTTATTTTCACTCATGTACCATTAAGTGTTAATAGGTTTTTATTTTTTTTTCCTAGTGGAAATACTATGTCCAATTTCATTTTTATCTAATACATATATTCATAAATTTCATTTATATAGTTCACTATTTGTCAACCTCACTATCTATTTATCATTTAGCTAATTTATTACACCAATTTATAGGTACCTAGGTTCAAGCATTTTCACTTATATGTACCTAGATTCAAGTATTTTCATTTGTATTCATAAAAGGAACCTAAGTCTCAAACATTATTTGCACATCCTTTATACCTTTAATATTTCATTTATAGTCATTTATAAATCACATTTCAAATTAAATTAACAATATCCCCTAAGTTCTATTTGTGATGAGAATACAAACCTCATCTATACATTTACATAATTTAAACATTCATTAAATCATTTAAGTGGGGTACTATTCACTCCATTAATTTTGGTTGTTACTATTCACTTGACCATTCCTACACAAAAGTTGACTTTTTAATTTATAATAGATTTGTTAAGCCTGAGTTCACCAATATACCACATTTTTCATTTTATTTTTGTTGGCATTGATTGCCAATACCATTTCAAAGCTTATTTTATGTTATTCAAAATTTTCAAATTTTATGCCTTAAGTTTTGTAATACCCCTTACCCGACTACAGTGTAGCCGAACAAAGCGTGCAACATTCGGTGCTGGAGCACCCTAACTTATCTTTATTTTTTTAAAAATTTTGTTCTCGTTATATTTAATATAGATTATTTTTCGATGGAGAAACTAACGGAGTTTTCCCTATTTTCTTATCGTTTGGCGTATTTCAATATTCACCTGTTTGAATTGATTATCTCATCAATCATTCTCATAATTTTCTCATATTTCAAATCCCATCCATACATTTCAATTTCATAATCATTTCCATTCATACTCAATTCATATATAAACATTCTCAAATTACATAAGCAAAATTTTCAAATTTCCTTAATTTACATAATTTACAAAATAATTACAAAATTTCATAATTTACATGATATATAAATTAATTACATATGAAAAAGCTAATTAATTAATTTACATCGCATTCCTATTAATTACCTGTTCATAATATGCATTACAATACAATATCTAAGCATTTTATACAAAATATAAAATATGATCTATATGGGCCCTATCTACATGTATTACTAAGGAGGTGACAAACTTTGACACTCTGCAGATCAAAACTCCCAAAATTCCCAGTCAAACGTCCATTGGCTTCTAGCTTCAGTACCTGCGCGAAGGAAACAATTCCATCGCACTAAACATTGCTGCTTAGTGGTGCAGTAATATAACAAGGAAATAATATACAAATAAAGATAGAAATAAAACATAATTCAAATAATTAAGATTTATTTATACTTCACATGCGGTTTCTAAAATTTAATATGTTTTATCCTAATTTAGTCTTCTTTGAAAGTGTTTATTTCGCAAATGTACAGTAATAATGTACAAAGAAAAATGATCTGAAAATAATAAATTTATGCTTATATTATTATATAAGTCACATTTGCAATATTCATTTATGTTATAATTTTCTTTGCTAATCTTTTAGCATTTTCTCTATACTTGCTAGGTTGTCTCAGATTATCTCATAATAAGTAAATTTTAATATCGGTCCAGTTCATTTCGATTCTTTCTAATAAATAACTATTCTAATTTATTTTAGGTCATCCTACTCATTTATTTTATTTAATTTCTAATATTTTTAATTGCTAGTATTCTTAACTTATTTCCATAAATTTCACTGCCCAAGTAACCTATGACAGGCTGACTAAACTGGATAACGGGTCGTTGGCACTGGACACCGTGGTGCCTCGGGCCGTCATACCATGGGACGCAGAACGTCAACCACGTATGCAGTCAGTATGGCTAGAAAGCCATGATAACACATAATCGGGCATAAAAGCCATGAATACGGGCATAAAAGCCATGAATACAGGCATAAAGCCTTTCGCAGTACTGCTAAAACAATACCCTATTGGCATGCCAAACTATCCAATCTGACACACATGTCTAGGCAATACAAGAGCACATAATATCATTAAATATTAATATATTGTGTTCTATGACTTCATTATTTCATGATAAATTTCAATTATAATTCATACATTCATTTGATCATTTATATGATCACAATTCACATCAATTATCCTTTTATACCATTGTACTCAAAATACTTCTCCTCTCTACAATAATGAGAACTAATGTCTCATTCATACATTAATATGGTTCATTTATTCATTCATTATGTTATTCATATTGATCACAATTCTAAACAATGGTTCACATGTACCATTGTATTCAAAACATTTTTTCCTTTCTCATTTATACATTCAAGAATCTACTTATGTAATTACAAATTTTATATTTCAAGTTGAGTTACTAATATTTTATGAATTCCATTTGTGATGGGCATATAGGCCCTAACTATCTATTCACATCAATTAGGTGACTTATTTTTCATGTTTCAAGTAATCCATGAATATTTCATGGATTTCAAATTTATGGCCTTAATTTCTTTTTAACAATTTTGACTAGGTTGCATAGTCCACATTTGTCATACAATTCAAAGCATTTAAGCTTAGAATTGGTTCTAGGTCTTCATCTTGATTTACTAATCATTTTGATTACTATTTACCTTACTAGTCAACCAAAATGTTGAATTTTTTTATACTTAATGGATATATTAATTCTAATTACACCAAGATCCCACATTTTGAGTTTTACATTTGCTAGTATTAATTGCCAATTGCAATTTAAAGTCCCCTAGATGCATTTCTAAATTTTCAGTTTTTACTACCTAAGTTTACTGTTCCATTTGTTACTTTTGCAGTGGGAATTTGGAAAAATGTTCAACATGAAAGTTGTTCCTTATTTTGTCTAGTTGAATTTCTTTTTTTGAATCACTCCATTTGGAGTTTTGTACCTCAAGTTGTGGCCTAAAAACCATGACTGGCCGGATTGGGCAGAACCCAAAATTCTGGGTAAAATTGTTTCTGCCAGATTTGGTAACTCAAGTTTGGTTGGCAATTTGACTAGGTTATGGTCATAATTTGGGTCAGGTTTCTTCATGAAAGTTGTTGGTCTATATCTCAACTTGTTTCTGGTAAAATTTCAGGTCAATTGGACCTTGCTACATTGAGTTATGGCCAAATGAATAAATACTGTTCATTTGGTCATTTTGCCCAGGCAGATTGTAGGTCACCCGAATTAGGGCAAACTTTTGGTCAAGTTGGTTTGGTTTTCTGGGTATGGTTTCTTCACCAAAGTTGTGCCATTATGTGTCTAGTTTCACCTCAAATTGGCCTCATACCAATTGGAGTCACACAACCTCAGTTATAGGTCAAACAATACCCTGGACTCCTAGGTCCAAATTTCCTGCATAAGAGAAGCACTCCCAATTTTCAATTTCACCCAACTTCCAAACTTCAATTCACATTTATAATACTTCTAATAGTCAATAATCAACCTCAACATCATCAAATTCAAGTCACAACACAAAATTCCAGATTTGAGCAAACCCTAAATCAACTTGCAATTATTTGCAATTATTTTAAATTCCAAGAGAATTTCTAGCACTAACCTTATTCCTTAGCTTCACTCAACTTCAATTCAACCTTCTAATCAATCAAAAACTTGAAGCTCCTTCTTGGTCCACCTTGGCTGAAATTCCTCTTGCCCCAAACTCAATTTTTTTTTTTTGTTTTCTTGAGTGCTTTCTACTAATTAGGCTTTAGTTTAGGGTGGGCTATAATTTTTTCAAGAAAAAATTTGGTTGTGACTTAGGGTTTTAAGCTTTGGATTTTGGGTTTTTAATGGAGAATTTTAGAGAAGAAGAGAAGAAATCAAATGGACGGGAAGAAGAAGGGAAAAAATGCAGATTTTTTGTTCAATAATTAACCTATATATTAATTAAATATTTAATGGCAATATGGTAAATAAGTAGAATGGCAAATTTGAAATTATTTTGAAGTTTATAATCATTATAATTTGACTTTTCAATAATTATTTTTAATTTTCATAATTTCAATTAATTAAATTAATTTAGCTTCATTAAATTAATAATTATTATTTTTGGTCAATATTGGACCCTCAAATTTAATTGATCAAATTTTGCTCTTACCGAGTTGTTGGTTTATCTTTCTTTCTTCTTTCTTTTACTCATTTTTAATTTAATTTTCATCAATATTTATTCCTATTTTATGTCATAATAATTATTTACTTAATTGGACAAGTTGGACAAAAATCATCTCCGAAGACGAAATGACCAAAATGCCCTCCGTTTGACTTAACAGACTAAAATTGTCTGTACCGATTGAAAAATTTTTCTAAGTATTTTCTTGGCATTCTAATGCCATAGGAACCTCAATGACCCTTCTCTGGAGTCCCAAAAATTATTTTATGAATTTTTTTCCCGGGTCTAGGGCTCCTAGTTGCAAGAACCACAACTTTCCACTGGGTTACCCATCGCTAGGGCACCGGCTCGTTTAATTTGGTTGTATTTTATTTCTAAAATTTTTCCTAAATTTTTCTTATTAATATTTGAGTTATTTATGACTTCTCACTCTAGTCTAATTATTTTTCCAGACGTTCTAGCTGTCCGGACCGACACCGGTCATCGAAACAGTAGAATGTATGGAATTGCTACAGTGAGGGTGTTACAATTCTTCCCCTCTAATTTAAATTTCGTCCTCGAAATTTACTGGGTGTTTTAGGTTCTGAGATAATTCTTTTACCTTTCTATTACTTCCTATGTCTACTTCTTTTATATATATGGTACTATTTAGTTTTTTTTTTTTTTGAATCTATTATTATACACTTAGGCATATCATAAAGGAAATACTTTACCTCAAATTCACATCTGGGGCTTCTTGTTCCTCTCCGACTTGGGTAACATTTGGAAGTGGTGTTACTGTTGTACTTGGTCCTTTTACGACCTCTGTCTGGGTCTGTGGTAAATTCCTCTTAGGATAATCTTTCAGACGATGGTCTATGGCCCTACATCTATAACAGACTCCAGTCAATCCCCTACATTCACCTTTATGCCACTTGTTACAATGGCCACATTTTCTTGCTAATCCTGATGCACTCACTACTAGTGTTTCTGGTTGATCTCTTCTAGGTATAGGCCTGGGTCTGGATCTCCTACTTTGATCAAATGTCTGACTTAACTGTTCTCTCGGCCTCTTATTACTAGACTGTCCAAATTTCCTCTTTTGCTGATCACTATTCCTCTTTTGTTCCTCTTCATGAACACAGCTAATATATTTCTTTCTAAACTCTATCAGAAAGAATTCCCAAGTTACGTCAGCTGGTGGCACTACCTTGGTTACGACATCCCACCACCGATATGCAGCTTCTTGTAATAATGAAACTACACACTCCAAACTCTGTTCTGGTGTGCAATGGAGCTGCTGCAGGACTCTTTCAGTCCTTTCTAACCAATACTCAGCCGCTGAAGAATCATCTTCCTTTCTACCATTGAAATCTATAGCTCCATACTTCCTAATTTTTCCTAGAGGTGATTTCTGCTGAGACAGTGGTGGAATAACCCAGTCATCTATCGAAAGAATCCAGTCATCTGCTCAAACAAGGTCTGTTGGGGTTGTACAGGCACCTCTTGCACTGGTGGAGCAGGATCTCCCCGATTTCCAATATCACTCCCAGTCGGGATACGGCTTACTACTTCTTCTTCTACTGCCCTCTGCGATTCTGAGTCCATACCTTAACCTAAAATAACCAAGAAAATAGATCTGCATTAGTGTCACCTTGACTCATATGAATGCAATGCATGTCATGCATACAATCTTATTCTATCTATCTATGCCTAGGAACGCCTAAACCGCGCTCTGATACCAATAAATGTAACACCCCTTACCGACTACAGTGTAGCCGAACAAAGCGTGCTACATTCGGTGTCGGAGCACCCTAACTTATCTTACTTTATTTCTTTAAAAATTTTGTTCTCGTTATATTTAATATAGATTATTTTTCGATGGAGAAACTAACGGAGTTTCCCCTATTTTATTATCGTTTGGCGTATTTCAATATTCACCTGTTTGAAATTCAATTCAACAATATTTCTAAAATAAAATCTTATCCATGCTAATCATAATTATCTCATCAATCATTCTCATAATTTTCTCATATTTCAAATCTCATCCATACATTTCAATTTCATAATCATTTCCATTCATACTCAATTCATATGTAAACATTCTCAAATTACATAAGCAAAATTTTCAAATTTCCTTAATTTACATAATTTACAAAATAATTACAAAATTTCATAATTTACATGATATATAAATTAATTACATATGAAAAAGCTAATTAATTAATTTACATCGCATTCCTATTAATTACCTGTTCATAATATACATTACAATACAATATCTAAGCATTTTATACAAAATATAAAATATGATCTATATGGGCCCTATCTGTAACACCCCTATGTTCGGTAATGCGTTCTACTGTTCCGGTGACCAGTGTTGTCCGGACAGCTAGGATGCCTAGAACTACTGTGACACCCCTTACCCGTCTACAGTATATCCGAGTAAGCTATGTCACACGGCGTACCGGAACACTCTATTTTACCTTAATTTATTTTTATCATAGTTTTGAATACAACTTGTGAAATATAATTCATTTAAGCCATTTATTGAAATTACAATTTATTTGAGGTTCCGAAAATTTTATAGAAAATCCGGCAGAGTACCGGCTAAAACTGGAGAAAACCGTTCTTCGGAACCTGTTAAAAACACTTCCAATAATCATTTCTCATCATTCTCAAACTCCAGAGATCATCAAAATCTCAACATTTTTCAATTTCATTTCTCAATCATTCATCAACACAATTTTCATTACTTACATGAAAATCAAAATACATTACATAAGTTTCATTTACACAAAGGAAAATAAAAATCAATTACAAAATACCAAAATGAAGCCTAGTGTCCTACCAATGCACTGTAGGTGGTGAGGTGACACGGACACTATGCAGAGCTGCAGGATGGACTCACCCAGTCTGCGGTCTACTGGGCTCACGATCAGTATCTCCAGAACCTACGCGTGGCAAAAGCAACGCGCTAAGCAATGATGCTTAGTAGTGCAATAATAAAATAAAAAAAAATAGCAGAAAATAAATATGTATGGAATGTATGTCTTATTTGTTTTGTATTTGTTATATTTACTTATTTCTTTAACTTTGTCCATTTTCATTCATTTAGTTGCCCAAGTAACCTATACTGAACGACTGGACTGGATAAACGGGTAAACTGGCACTTGGTATCTAGTAACTCGGGCCGTCACACCATCGATCACATATGCATCTCCCGGTGTGCAACAGAACAGCTAACAAGCTATAAATAATATTAGGCACGAGGCCAAGTCTCAACACAATATCAAAATGGCTAAAAGCCATAAAATCACAGAATGACATAATGCCATGTGCAGTACTGCTAACTGAACCCTATTGGCATGCCAAACTATCCAAACCAATCTTGTTAGGTATACTAGGGCATTTGATACTTTTAAATTCTTCAATTTTTGAATTTCAAGTTTTGGTGTCACTATTCACCTCATTGGTCAACAAAAATGTTGACTTTTGGATGGAAAATAGGTACATTGGTTTTGACACTCCCAACATACCACATTTTGCATTGAAAACTTGTTGGCATTAAGCATTAATACCATTTCTAAGCTTAAACCAAGGGAAGCAAAATTTTCAGTTTTTGTAACCCAAATTTACTGTTCCATTAGGCACTGTTGCAGTGGGAATTTGAGGAAATGGTAAACATGAAAGTTGTTCCTTATTTTGTCTAGTTGAATTTTATTTTTTGAATCACTCCATTTGGAGTTTTGTAGCTCCAGATATGGTCCAAAAACCACAGCTGGCGGGATGGCAAAACTGCAGAATTGACCATATCTACAGTGCAGTGAACAGTGAATGCCACTGCCTTGTTGGATGGGTTCTGGCCATAATTTGGGGTAGGTTTCTTCATGAAAGTTGTTTTTCTATGTCTTAAGTTGTTGCTTTAAAAATTTCAGGTCAATTGACCATTTCTACAGTGAGTTATGGCCAAATGAACAGTTACTGTTCATTTGGTCATTCTGCAGATTCTGGTTGCAGGGTATCCGGATTGGGGCTAATTTTTGGTCCACTTGCTTTGGTCTTTTGGACATGGTTTCTTCAGCAAAATTGTGATATTATAAGTCTAGTTTCATGTCCAATTGGCCAAACACCAATTGGACCTACACAGCCAAAGATATGGCAGTCCAAACAGGCTGGACTCACAGCCTCATTTCTGCTATCACTAGGCAGCCTACCAATTGGGTTTGTAACACTTTAGTTCATTTCAAATTATGATTAACTTGCCTCAAATGGTCACTAATTGACCATTAGAATGTTCACTAATCACTTCATAAGCCAAGTCAAATTTTCACTCCCTAAACCCTAATTTCCTTCAAGAATTTACACAAGGTACCTTAGTTTGACTCACTAACTCATTATCCACATGTATATATTCTTTAATCATGATCTTTAGTCCACTTTAAATCCATCAAAACAATCACTCTTATCCCTTCCTTAGGGCTGCCGAAATTCATGGTAAACATAAACATAAATTTCATTCATTTAAGTTACAAATTCTTACCTATTTCAAGTCTCTAACATGGAATTAATGAGTTTTAGATACATATGTGCACTAACCTCTTGTAGGGCAGAATTTTCCCAAGCTTAACTTCACTTTCTTTCCTTTTCTTGGCTGCCAAATACTTCCCCAAGAGGTATGGACAAATTTTAATGAAATGTGTTTAGGGTTTAGTAGTGAAACAAAGAGAGAAATGAAGCTTTTTTTTTTTAAGGTGTTAATGGAGGTTTGGGCAAGCTTGGATTTCGGCTGGTTAGGGAGGAAGAGGATGGCTGCTGTTGCTTTTTAATTTTTTTGGTCTCAATTATCCCTTTTATTAGTTAGTTGAGTGTTTGTTTAATTGTGATTGGAGGGGGCTTTTAAATGACATCATAAAGATGTCATAATTTGCTTTATTTTGATTTTTCTTTTCTTTTTATCTCTACTCATTTTCAATTTAATTTTTAGTAATTTTTATTCATATTTTATATTATAATAATTATTTACTCAACTGGACAAGTCGGCCAAAAATCGTCTCTGAAGGCGAAATGACCAAAATGCCCTCCGTTTGGCTTAACGGGTCAGAATTGTCTGTACCGATTGAAAAACTTTTCTAAATATTTTCTTGGCATTCTAATGCCATAGGAACCTCAATGGCCCTTCTCTGGAGTCCCAAAAATTATTTTATAATTTTTTCCCCGGGTCTAGGGCTCCTAGTTGCGAGAACCGCAACTTCCCTCTGGGTTACCCATCGCTTGGGCACCGGCTCATTTAACTTGGTTGTATTTTATTTCTACAATTTTTCCTAAATTTTTTTTATTAATATTTGAGTTAATTATGGTTCCTCACTTTAGTTTAAATATTTTTTTGGATGTTCTAGCTATCCAGACCGACACTGGTCACCGGAACAGTAGAATGTACGGAGTTGCTACCGGGAGGGTGTTACAACTACACTTCGATATGAGTGAGGAGACATTAAATAATGAAATACAAGAAAATAAAATACAAGAAAAACAAAGGAAAAATAATAGTAAAGAAATGCAACCAAGTTAAGCGAGCCGGGAACCCTAGCGATAGGTGACCACACGGGGAAGTCACGGCGTGGACCGTTGACTAGCCCTGGACCGCGGGGAACCCTGGAAATTAATTTTAAGACTTAAAGAGACATCAATTGAAGTATAAATATCATTAGAAATATCAAAGAAAAATTAAATAATTAGTACAAAGAAAAGTGAGAAATCGAAAAACGGACAAAACCCGGTGTTACCGAAAAATAGGGAATGCAACCCGAACAGGGGCATTGTGGTCATTTGACACCCCGAGTTGTCTTTTGACCTAAATTTCCATCAAAAATAAATAATATTACACTTGAAAAATATAATGAAAAATTAATTTAGGGGTACCTAATGTAAATAGCAAAAATGGGGAGTTAAATGTGGGAAATTGAAACTTTTGAATAAATTAACATTAAACTTGCAATAGTGCTCCACTAACTCATTAAAGTGGACCATTTAATCTTCATCTTGGACCAGCAGATTGTCATCTTCCTCATTTCTCAAAATTCAGCCAAAAATGGAGAAGGGAAGAACTCCATTGCCGCATGGTTTTGGAGCTCCATGCAAGGGTGATCCAAGCTTCTTTCTCTCTACCTCCCTTCATTAAAGTTAATCCTCACACCATGGGCAGTAGATAGGCAGCAAGAAGATCAAGTTTTGGTGAAGTTTTGAAGAGTTTCCAAAGTGGTAAGTATGTATTTTTGATTAGTGCTTCATTAAAGTTTGTGAGGAGGTTATGGGTGTTTGATTTATGGAGAAATTTTTGAGGTTTGATGTTGAATGGGAGTGTGTATTTTTGGCAGCCATAGAAACACCTTGAAGGCAGTTTATTTGTGCTTGTAAATGGTGAATTAAATGATTGATTAAATGTATATTGTGTAGGAAATTGTTTGGGTGATGTATACTTGGTATATGTAAATGTGAAATAAAATTTAAAGCTTGGAAATTAATGGAATATAAATGTACCATTGTGGCAGTTTGTTAACTCTTGAGGAATTCTGGAATTCATGCTTGGTTTATGAAATAATGGTGTTGAAATGTGTTGGTTGTTATGGCAGTTTGAGTGTATGTATGGTGGTGTAAAGTGGGACATGTAAATGGGCATGAATTGGTGATTGAATTGTTGTAAATTGAGTTGGACAAATTTTGCACTTGTTGGTGCACATTGAATGTAATTGTAAGCTGCCGAAATGACCTATAATATGTTATAAATTATGTTTAGGTTGTGGTACAACCAGAATTGGTTTGAAGGTTAAGTTTGGTGAGTGTTAAAAGTGATGCTTGATGTGTATGCAAGAATTTCAATAAGGCAGTTTGAGTTTTAGGCCTATAACTTTAAGTGTGTGGCTCCAATTGGTATGAGACCAATTGGAGGTGAAACTAGGCACAAAATGTGCCAACTTTCATGAAGGAAGCTTGCCAAAATTCTGCTTGCAAGGTAGCTTGAAAAATGACCAAATCCGGATTAAGTGCAAGTAAGGCCTGAAAATTGACCATTTGGGCAGCAGTTAGTATTTAGGCCATAACTCGCTCAAAACAGGTCCAATTGACCTGAAATTTTAACCATGAATAGTTAAGACCCATATCTACAAGTCTTATGCAGAAACCAAATCCCAGAAATGAACATAAGCAAGTCAAAGAGCTTGCACAAGTTCGGGTCCAAAAACTAGCCGAACCTAAAATGACCTAAAGTGACCTAAAATGACCAATTTTAGTGCAAGTTGACCAGCAATAGTAAAATGACCATAACTTGGTCTACATAACTCAGAATGACCTGAAATTTTGTCCCGCGTTCCATAAGACATAGATCTACAAGTTTGTAGTTTTGACCAAAACCCGAAAACCGATGGAAGTAGGTCGTCCGGCTAGGTCAAACTAGTATCCGGGAATCCAGCAAATTGCAAGAAAATGCAGTATACACGGAAATGAACTTGGTAACATGTACCAACCCTAAAAGACTATCGAATGTGACATATTAGTAACGTTAAAACCTAAATTACCTAAAACACATCGAGGGTCGATATATTAAGTTGATTAAGCAAATAATAGCATTCAGTGAATTATTTATCAAACATTATCGTTAGAAACAGTTTAATTAAGTACTGAAACACTTCAAATTGTGTTTCTCAGTTAGCAAAGCCTCAGGGAGAGGGAAGGAAACACTGAGTCAAGGCCAAGAGATAGTTATCAGAGGTTTGTGCACAACTAGTTTTTAACTGATTTTGTTTTGAATATTTCATATGATTAAATGACATATTTTTCTTATGTATTATGTTTAACAAGCATTGGATTTAATTCAATGATTATTGAAAATTGTTATAGTATGTATGAATTTAGCTTTGTGAAAGGATATTTCCACAAGTATTAAGCATTGTTATGGATTGAATAAATTATGTTTTGGAAAATTGTGATAGAACATGTTTTGAATTGTGATGGTAATTTTCATGGAAAATGCAAATTTATGATTTGAATTGTGATGAGCATAAAAATTATTGGATATTGGAATTGAATTTGAATCGAATTATATTGTGATTTATGCTCACTAAAAAGATTGTAATATTGTTTTATATCTCACTATAGATGCTTGACTAGGTTATTACCCGTCTCTCTCATTTGTTGAGAAGACAATGGAGTTAGTTGTGTTTTGATTACCATGGTACGTGCACAGGCTTAGATTTTCCTTTGATTTGAGGTTAGATCTAAGTTTATTTTATCGTTATGGCCCTTGCGGAAGATTCATTATTGTGATGGTACTGTGGGGAGTTAGAATGTGATTCCACCTCCCCGACCATAGGGAGTTAGAATCACATCGAATATGGCCCTTTCGGATTAGTCTTGCATAGTTAGTGAGATAAAGATTGATTTTTCAGATACAACATGGTTTTTGAGATACATAATGATTTTTAAGATACAAAATGGCTTTTGAATGGTAAAGAATTGTGATTTCAATTATGGTTTATGTATAATTGATTTTGTTGAAATTACTTAAATGGTTAGTCATGATTTGATAAATTGAATTTTGTGATCGAAGTCATTTATACAAATGATTTACATTATTGGCAATGAATATTTTGATTTTTGGAATTTGATGAGTATTCAGATTTCCAAATTATTTACTGTAAAATTTGTCAATGTATATTGTACTATGTTTTAAATTATAGTTGTGCACCATCGAAGTTCACCACTCAATGATAGCTTTGTATGTCGTCGCAGTAAAAAGAGCATAGAGCAGTGAATAAGTTTCTTTGAAGACATATTCAGATCAGCTCCAGGTATATCATAGGTATACCCATGTACATAGGTTTTGATGTATGCATGTAATAATATGTATGTAAATTATTTGAGCAGTTGTATACAAACTCTTGTAAAATATTTTGGTATGTAATTAAATGTAAATCATTGTAAATATAAAGTTGAGATTTCATTTACTTGAGTAGTTTTGTATTATAAATTTTGAGTATTGTAATCAATGAAATGTTTTTTTATGATGAGAGTAGTTTGAAAATGAATTGATTGTTTATTGAGAATTGAATTGTGAATTGAAATAAAGTTTATTGGAGTTGTATTTGAGAAAACATATTGGAAGCATTTTCTTTTGCAGGATTGAAGAACTGTTTTCTCAAAATATAGCCGGCACTTTGCCGAAATTTTAAAAAAATTTTATAACCCCATATTTTGATCTGACTTAAATTTCCCGAAAATTGTTTTAAAATCCCTTGTAGTATATTTAATGGATTATCGGTAGGTGAAGTACGGTAATTCATTAGGTGTACTACGGGATCATGTTGCATCTTACAGGAGAGTAAGGTGTGACATGTTTTGTGGTGTCAGAGCAATGGTTTTAAAGTGAATTTGAAATCTTTTTGTCGGTAACTACAACTGCTCAAATGTTTGATACATATAGTACATTTACATCATAAATATGAACTAATGGAGAGGAATCTCCTTATGTTGGTTGTACAGGAATAGAAAATCTTGTGAAAAGATATGGAAGGGAAGAATGAGACAATAGAACAGTCTGTGATGGCAGAAAAACAAGTTGAGGCCCCAGCTCCACAAAATGTCGAAGGCCTGACTGTACCAATTTTACCGGTACAAATTACTGCACAAATAGCCCAGCAAATGGCCACTTTCTTTCAACAAATGGCTGATAATCTGTCAGCCCAAGCCCAAGTACAGACCCAACCCCCACAAGGGCAGTGTGAAATAGAGAAGAGGGAGAAATCTGTGGGTCAGAGCTCTAGCAGTAATTTGAGGAAGAGAAAAGAATTTGAGGAACTCCGAGCTCAGGGATACGATAGAGGCAGATCATCAAGGCAGAGACCACCAAGGTCCAGTTGTCGAACAACTAGAAGTTCCTACCCTTCTCATCAATGTGAAGCTTGTGGAAGATATCATGGTGGGATATGCTATAAGGCTATTGGAGCCTGTTATAACTGTGGAGGCATAGGACACTTTGCCAAGGACTGCACCAGTAGTCGCAGAGTTGGACCACCTCCTACTACTGCAGAAGGGTCAGTTCAAAGCCCTGTCACTAGAAGTTTCCAACCACCTAGCAGAGGTAGAGGCAGGGGTAGAGGTAGCCCGACAGGCAACCAAGGCACAGTGAAACAATCAGAGCAAGACAGTGCTCCGGTTAGAGTCTACGCAACGAGACAGAGGGAAGAAGTCGAGACATCTGATGTTGTGGCTGGTACCTTCTCAACTTTTAACTAAGATGTGTTTGTGTTATTTGATCTGGGTTCTACCCATCTAATGTGAGTGCTAGCATCATTGATTGCATTGCTGTTCCATGTACAAAAATGGACTTTGAGGTGCTAGTAACAAGTCTGCTAGGACAGGTCGTCAGGGTTAATAGAATGTATAGAGATTGTCCTTTGGTGATCCAAGGACACACTTTTCTATCTGATTTCATTGAAATACCCTTCAGAGATTATGATATCATCTTGGGCATGGATTGGTTAGCTAGGCATCATGCCATGATTGATCAGAGGTCGAAGACAGTCACTTTCGGTCTCCTCAAGATGCTGATGTGGTAATACATGGGAAGAGGCAGCTATTGCCATCAAACATTATTTCGGCTGCACTAGCCAGAAAATGATCAGCAAGGGGTGTGAAGCATACTTGGCACATGTGGTAGACACCCAAGTGGGGAGTCCAGCATTGAGGGATATCCCTACAGTATATGACTTTCCAGACGTGTTTCCTGATGAATTGCCAGGATTACCTCAGGAAAGGGAGGTCTAGTTTGAAATTAATGTTATGCCTGGTGTGGATCCAATCTCCATAATGCCATACAGAATGGCACCAGCAGAGTTGAAGGAGTTGAAGGTACAGTTGCAAGAACTACTTCAAAAGGGCTTCATCCGCCCTAATGTGTCACCATGGGGAGCGCCAGTATTATTTGTTAAGAAGAAGGATGGCACTCTTCGTTTATGTATTGTTTGACCTGGGGTCTGCATACTTTTATGTTAGTGTTAGAACTATATGTTCTGTTATTCCTTTACAGGGGAATAAATTTTGATGCATTAGTGATTAGTCCTTTAAGATAAGGATTGTGATAATAAGTGAAATTAGTTTTGGAAGAGTTTATCGGCGAAAAGAATTTTCTAACACACCATAAATTATAAAGCTAAATGGCAAGCCTACTTAATGTAAGGCAAGAGGACGTAAAAGTAAGATGCGGTAATAGAATTATTCTAGATGAAGGCAGAGATGTTCCAGTTGTTAATTGTTAATGGATATTGTAATCAGAATAAGTTTCAAGTATCGGTGAATTCGAAAAGGATAAAAGATAGGAAAGTTTGATCTATTGGGATGTATTGTGTATTGTAGTAACTATGCAATGTTCTTGATATTTATACTGTAAGCTGTAGATTACAGTACTGACTTGAGATTATTGTGTAGAGCTACGTACTACCCGATAGTATACCTAGATAAGAATAGTTACCAACGGCATCTGTTTTTGTATAGTTATGCCAGGACAGAATTTAATTGTTAGAAATAAGTTTGAAAATCCTACTTAGGGATCTAAAACTCAAAGGTTAGAATATCGAAAGGTTATAGTTCAGTACAAAAGGAAGTAAGTTATAGAATATTGACAGATAAACAGAGTTATGAAAGTAAAAAAAAAAATTCAAACAATTGGTTCAAATATAACAAAGAAATGTTACGAATGTGAGAAAGACTATGGACTAGAATGGTCAGAGGACCAACGACTAGATAAATGATTCTAACATGACCTCAAGGGTCATTCAAGAAGGAACATGAATCGAAATATTAGACAGGACAATAGTAAGAGAAGATTGATGATATACAAACAAATTAAACGTTGTATTAGATTGTTAAAAGTCTTATACAAATTTGAGGAAAAGAAGATTATACGATCGTATAAAAAGGAAAAAAATAAACGTATGACTATTGTAAGGGGACTATTGGGTAAAATTTCGTGGACGAAATTTATTTTAAGGGGGGGAGAATTGTAACACCCCTATGTTCGGTAATGCGTTCTACTGTTTCGGTGACCAGTGTTGTCCGGACAGCTAGGATGCCTAGAACTACACTTCGATATGAGTGAGGAGACATTAAATAATGAAATACAAGAAAAGAAAATACAAGAAAAACAAAGGAAAAATAATAGTAAAGAAATGCAACCAAGTTAAGCGAGCCGGGAACCCTAGCGATGGGCGACCGCACGGGGAAGTCACGGCGTGGACCGTTGACTAGCCCTGGACCGCGGTGAACCCTGGAAATTAATTTTAAGACTTAAAGAGACATCAATTGAAGTATAAATATCATTAGAAATATCAAAGAAAAATTAAATAATTAGTACAAAGAAAAGTGAGAAATCGAAAAATGGATAAAACCCGGTGTTACCGAAAAATCGGGAATGCAACCCGAACAGGGGCATTGCGGTCATTTGACACCCCGAGTTGTCTTTTGACCTAAATGTCCATCAAAAATAAATAATATTACACTTGGAAAATAAAATGAAAAATTAATTTATTGGTACCTAATGTAAATAGCAAAAATGGGGAGTTAAATGTGGGAAATTGAAACTTTTGAATAAATTAACATTAAACTTGCAATAGTGCTCCACTAACTCATTAAAGTGGACCATTTAATCTTCATCTTGGACCAGCAGATTGTCATCTTCCTCATTTCTCAAAATTCAGCCAAAAATGGAGAAGGGAAGAACTCCATTGCCGCATGGTTTTGGAGCTCCATGCAAGGGTGATCCAAGCTTCTTTCTCTCTACTTCCCTTCATTAAAGTTAATCCTCAAACCATGGGCAGTAGATAGGCAGCAAGAAGATCAAGTTTTGGTGAAGTTTTAAAGAGTTTCCAAAGTGGTAAGTATGTATTTTTTATTAGTGCTTCATTAAAGTTTGTGAGGAGGTTATGGGTGTTTGATTTATGGAGAAATTTTTGAGGTTTAATGTTGAATGGGAGTGTGTATTTTTGGCAGCCATGGAAACACCTTGAAGGTAGTTTATTTGTGCTTGTAAATGGTGAATTAAATGATTGATTAAATGTATATTGTGAAGGAAATTGTTTGGGTGATGTATACTTGGTATATGTAAATGTGAAATGAAATTTAAAGCTTGGACATTAATGGAATGTAAATGTACCATTGTGGCAGTTTGTTAACTCTTGAGGAATTCTGGAATTCATGCTTGGTTTATGAAATAATGGTGTTGAAATGTGTTGGTTGTTATGGCAGTTTGAGTGTATGTATGGTGGTGTAAAGTGGGACATGTAAATGGGCATGAATTGGTGATTGAATTGTTGTAAATTGAGTTGGACAAATTTTGCACTTGTTGTAAATGGGAGAGGGAAGGAAACACTGAGTCAAGGCCAAGAGATAGTTATCAGAGGTTTGTGCACAACTAGTTTTTAACTGATTTTGTTTTGAATATTTCATATGATTAAATGACATATTTTTCTTATGTATTATATTTAACAAGCATTGGATTTAATTCAATGATTATTGAAAATTGTTATAGTATGTATGAATTTAGCTTTGTGAAAGGATATTTCCACAAGTATTAAGCATTGTTATGGATTGAATAAATTATGTTTTGGAAAATTGTGATAGAACATGTTTTGAATTGTGATGGTAATTTTCATGGAAAATGCAAATTTATGATTTGAATTGTGATGAGCATAAAAATTATTGGATATTGGAATTGAATTTGAATCAAATTATATTGTGATTTATGCTCACTAAAAGGATTGTGATATTGTTTTATATCTCACTATAGATGCTTGACTAGGTTATTACCCGTCTCTCTCATTTGTTGAGAAGACAATGGAGTTAGTTGTGTTTTGATTACCATGGTATTGCGTAATGTGCTTAGATTTTCCTCTGATTTGAGGTTAAATCTAAGTTTATTTTATCATTATGGCCCTTGCGGAAGATTCATTATTGTGATGGTACTGTGCAAGATGATTCGACCTCCCCGACCATAGGGAGTTAGAATCTGATTCCACCTCCCCAACCATAGGGAGTTAGAATCACATCGAGTATGGCCCTTTCGGATTAGTCTTGCATAGTTAGTGAGATAAAGATTAATTTTTCATATACAACATGGTTTTTGAGATACATAATGATTTTTGAGATACAAAATGGCTTTTGAATGGTAAAGAATTGTGATTTCAATTATGGTTTATGTATAATTGATTTTGTTGAAATTACTTAAATGATTAGTCATGATTTGATAAATTGAATTTTGTGATCGAAGTCATTTATACAAATGATTTACATTATTGGCAATGAATATTTTGATTTTTGGAATTTGGTGAGTATTCAGATTTCCAAATTATTTACTGTAAATTTTGTCAATGTATATTATACTATGTTTTAAATTATAGTTGTGCACCACTGAGTTCACCACTCAGCGATAGCTTTGTATGCTGTCGCAGGTAAAAAGAGCATAGAGCAGTGAATAAGTTTCTTTGAAGACATATTCAGATCAGCTCCAGGTATATCATAGGTATACCCATGTACATAGGTTTTGATGTATGCATGTAATAATATGTATGTAAATTATTTGAGCAGTTGTATACAAACTCTTGTAAAATATTTTGGTATGTAATTAAATGTAAATCATTGTAAATATAAAGTTGAGATTTCATTTACTTGAGTAGTTTTGTATTATAAATTTTGAGTATTGTAATCAATGAAATGTTTTTTTATGATGAGAGTAGTTTGAAAATGAATTGATTGTTTATTGAGAATTGAATTGTGAATTGAAATAAAGTTTATTGGAGTTGTATTTGAGAAAACATATTGGAAGCATTTTCTTTTGCAGGATTGAAGAACTGTTTTCTCAAAATATAGCCGGCACTTTGCCGAAATTTTAAAAAAATTTTATAACACCATATTTTAATCTATGACTTAAATTTCCCGAAAATTGTTTTAAAATCCCTTGTAGTATATTTAATGGATTATCGGTAGGCGAAGTATGGTAATTCATTAGGTGTACTATGGGATCATGTTGCATCTTACAGGGGAGTAGGGTGTGACACTATCTACATGTATTGCTGAGGAGGTGACAAACTTTGACACTCTGCATATCAAAACTCCCAAAATTCCCAGTCAAACGTCCATTGGCTTCTAGCTTCAGTACCTGCGCGAAGGAAACTATTCCATCGCGCTAAGCATTGCTGCTTAGTGGTGCAATAATATAACAAGGAAATAATATACAAATAAAGATAGAAATAAAACATAATTCAAATAATTAAGATTTATTTATACTTCACATGCGGTTTCTAAAATTTAATATGTTTTATCCTAATTTAGTCTTCTTTGAAAGTGTTTATTTCGCAAATGTACAGTAATAATGTACAAAGAAAAATGATCTGAAAATAATAAATTTATGCTTATATTATTATATATGTCACATTTGCAATATTCATTTATGTTATAATTTTCTTTGCTAATCTTTTAGCATTTTCTCTATACTTGCTAGGTTGTCTCAGATTATCTCATAATAAGTAAATTTTAATATCGGTCCAGTTCATTTCGATTCTTTCTAATAAATAACTATTCTAATTTATTTTAGGTCATCCTACTCATTTATTTTATTTAATTTCTAATATTTTTAATTGCTAGTATTCTTAACTTATTTCCATAAATTTCACTGCCCAAGTAACCTATGACAGGCTGACTAAACTGGATAACGGGTCGTTGGCACTGGACACCGTGGTGCCTCAGGCTGTCATACCATGGGACGCAGAACGTCAACCACGTATGCAGTCAGTATGGCTAGAAAGCCATGATAACACATAATCGGGCATAAAAGCTATGAATACGGGCATAAAAGCCATGAATACAGGCATAAAGCCTTTCGCAGTACTGCTAAAATAATACCCTATTGGCATGCCAAACTATCCAATCTGACACACATGTCTAGGCAATACAAGGGCACATAATATCATTAAATATTAATATATTGTGTTTTATGACTTCATTATTTCATGATAAATTTCAACTATAATTCATACATTCATTTAATCATTTATATGATCACAATTCGCATCAATTATCCTTTTATACCATTGTACTCAAAATACTTCTCCTCTCTACAATAATGAGAACTAATGTCTCATTCATACATTAATATGGTTCATTTATTCATTCATTATGTTATTCATATTGATCACAATTCTAAACAATGGTTCACATGTACCATTGTATTCAAAACATTTTTTCCTTTCTCATTTATACATTCAAGAATCTACTTATGTAATTGCAAATTTTATATTTCAAGTTGAGTTACTAATATTTTATGAATTCCATTTGTGATGGGCATATAGGCCCTAACTATCTATTCACATCAATTAGGTGACTTATTTTTCATGTTTCAAGTAATCCATGAATATTTCATGGATTTCAAATTTATGGCCTTAATTTCTTTTTAACAATTTTGACTAGGTTGCATAGTCCACATTTGTCATACAATTCTAAGCATTTAAGCTTAGAATTGGTTCTAGGTCTTCATCTTAATTTACTAATCATTTTGATTACTATTCACCTTACTAGTCAACCAAAATGTTAAATTTTTTTATACTTAATAGATATATTAATTCTAATTACACCAAGATCCCACATTTTGAGTTTTACATTTGCTAGTATTAATTGCCAATTGCAATTTAAAGTCCCCTAGATACATTTCTAAATTTTTAGTTTTTACTACCTAAGTTTACTGTTCCATTTGTCACTTTTGCAGTGGGAATTTGGAAAAATGTTCAACATGAAAGTTGTTCCTTATTTCGTCTAGTTGAATTTCCTTTTTGAATCACTCCATTTGGAGTTTTTTAGCTCAAGTTATGGCCTAAAAACCATGACTGGCCGGATTGGGCAGAACTCAAAATTCTGGGTAAAATTGTTTCTGCCAGATTTGGTAACTCAAGTTTGGTTGGCAATTTGACTAGGTTATGGTCATAATTTGGGTCAGGTTTCTTCATGAAAGTTGTTGGTCTATATCTCAACTTGTTGCTGGTAAAATTTCAGGTCAATTGGACCTTGCTACATTGAGTTATGGCCAAATGACCAAATACTGTTCATTTGGTCATTTTGCCCAGGCAGATTGCAGGTCACCCGAATTAGGGCAAACTTTTGGTCAAGTTGGTTTGGTTTTTTGGGCATGTTTTCTTCACCAAAGTTGTGCCATTATGTGTCTAGTTTCACCTCCAATTGGCCTCATACCAATTGGAGTCACACAACCTCAGTTATAGGTTAAAAAATACCCTGGACTCCTAGGTCCAAATTTCCTGCATAAGAGAAGCACTCCCAATTTTCAATTTCACCCAACTTCCAAACTTCAATTCACATTTATAATACTTCTAATAGTCAATAATCAACCTCAACATCATCAAATTCAAGTCACAACACAAAATTCCATATTTGAGCAAACCCTAAATCAACTTGCAATTATTTTAAATTCCAAGAGAATTTCTAGCACTAACCTTATTCCTTAGCTTCACTCAACTTCAATTCAACCTTCTAATTAATCAAAAACTTGAAGCTCCTTCTTGGTCCACCTTGGCTGAAATTCCTCTTGCCCCAAACTCAAATTTTTTTTTTTTGGTTTTCTTGAGTGCTTTCTACTAATTAGGCTTTAGTTTAGGGTGGGCTATAATTTTTCCAAGAAAAAATTTGGTTGTGACTTAGGGTTTTAAGCTTTGGATTTTGGGTTTTTAATGGAGAATTTTAGAGAAGAAGAGAAGAAAGCAAATGAAAGGGAAGAAGAAGGGAAAAAATGCAGATTTTTTGTTCAATAATTAACCTACATAATAATTAAATATTTAATGGCAATATGGTAAATAAGTAGAATGGCAAATTTAAAATTATTTTGAAGTTTATAATCATTATAATTTGACTTTTCAATAATTTTTTTTAATTTTCATAATTTCAATTAATTAAATTAATTTAGCTTCATTAAATTAATAATTATTATTTTTGGTCAATATTGGACCCTCAAATTTAATTGATCAAATTTTGCTCTTACCGAGTTGTCGGTTTATCTTTCTTTCTTCTTTCTTTTACTCATTTTTAATTTAATTTTCATCAATATTTATTTCTATTTTATGTCATAATAATTATTTACTTAATTGGACAAGTTGGTCAAAAATCATCTCCGAAGACGAAATGACCAAAATGCCCTCCGTTTGGCTTAACAGACTAAAATTGTCTGTACCGATTGAAAAATTTTTCTAAGTATTTTCTTGGCATTATAATGCCATAAGAACCTCAATGACCCTTCTCTGGAGTCTCAAAAATTATTTTATGAATTTTTTTCCTGGGTCTAGGGCTCCTAGTTGCGAGAACCGCAACTTCCCACTGGGTTACCCATCGCTAGGACACCGGCTCGTTTAACTTGGTTGTATTTTATTTCTAAAATTTTTCCTAAATTTTTCTTATTAATATTTGAGTTATTTATGACTCCTCACTCTAGTCTAATTATTTTTCCAGACGTTCTAGCTATCCGGACCGACACCGGTCATCGAAATAGTAGAATGTATGGAATTGCTACAGTGAGGGTGTTACAAGTTTACTATTCCATTAGTCATTGTTACAGTAGAAATTTGGCAAACTTTTCTCCATCAAAGTTGTTCCTTTATGTGTCTTCTTTAATTTCCTTTTTGAATCACTCCATTTGGAGTTTTTTAGCTCAAGTTACGTTCAATTTACCATAACTGGCCGGATTACTCCGTACCCAGATTTTCTGGGCAAATTTGGTTCTGCCAAATTTGGTGTCCTAACTTGGACTAGCAATTTGAATTGATTAGGTTCAGAATTTGAGTTTGTGTTCTTCATAAAAGTTATTCTAAATTGTCTAATCGTTTCATTGATATAAAATTCAGGTCATTTGGATATTTCTACACTGATTTATGGCCAATTTGGTCAATTTCCAGGATCAGCAAGTTGGTTACCCAGATTTGGTCAATTTTTTGGGTATCTTAAATTTATTTTCTGGACAAAGTTTCTTCATCAAATTTGTGCCATTATGTGTCTAGTTTCATTTTCAATTGGCCTTGCACCAATTGAACCTATACCTCTCAATTTATAGCTCCCAAACTTGCTGGACTCACATCTAGCCTTGCAAGTCCTATGAGACAGCATACCCAACCTCAAATCCAAAGTCACAATTCACTTCAATTCCTCATAAAACATAACCAAATGGTTACTAATTGACTATTAGAAGTTTCATTCACCAACACATGAGCAAAACCCTAAGTTTGTTCCAAACCCTAACTTCCATACTCAACTTCCATGCAACCCATACTCCATCAGCCTATCCATCACATATATACGTATCTCAAACCATGTCTAAGCAAGTTTAATATCAATTAAACTCATCATACCCTCATACATCAAAGCTGTTGAAAATTTAAGTTCCCATATACTTGATATTTTCTTCAAATTCATGTCATACTAACTTGATTTAGCATGCTTATAACACTTAAAGGAAAGAAGTAGGATGATTATAGCACTAACCCTTTTTGAGCAGAATTTTTCCAAACTTAAACTTCACTTTCTCTTCAATTCTTGGTAGCCAAACACTTCTACAAGGTGTGGGTGTAATTTTTAGTGAAGGGACCTAAGTGTTTTGGGGTAAGAATAGAGAGAAATTTAAGCTAGAAGGAAAGAATAAATGGAGGAGTTTCATGGCCATGGTGGTTCGGCCAACATTAAGTAGATGGCTGACTGTTTTTTCCAATTTTTGACTAATTTTTCTTCTTTTTAATAAGGTTTAAGTGTGCTTGTTAGATGGTGATTGATTAGAAAGTTTTTATTACATCATGCTTATGTCATGCCCAGTAATAAATCCAATTAAATTTCATTTTGTTTTCTTCTTTCTTTCATTCATTTTTAATTAAATTTTTAGCAATACTTATTTATATTTTATGTCATATAATTTATTTACTTAATTGGACAAGTTAGCCAAAAATCGTATCTGAAGGCGAAATGACTAAAATGCCCTCTATTCAGCTTAAGGAGCCAAAACTGTCTGTAACAATCTTACAAATTTTTTTAACCTTTTCTTGGCATTCTAATGCTACCTAGGGTGCCGTAACTCTTCTTTGGCATCTCAGAAATTATTTCACAGGATTTCCCTCGGGTTTAGGGTTACTAGCTGTCTTCACCGCAACTTCCCGTTAGGGTTACCCATCACCGGGGCATCGGCTCATTTAACTTTGTTGTTTTTCATTTCTAAAATTTTTCCTTAATTTTTCTTATTATTATTTGGTCTATTTATGACTCCTCACTTTAGTTTACATATAGTTCTAAACATTTCAATTGTCCGGACTGACATTAATCACCGGAACAGTCGAATGCACAGATTAGCTAAAGTGAGGGTGTTACATAAATAGTTGTAAATTATATATTAAAAGAGAATATGATATGAAAATGTGTGAAATGAATATAGATATGTTAACAGGTGCTTAGTGGAACCCACCAGATACTAATAAAACAAAAGAGGCACTATCTGGGTCTCCACAGAAATAAGTTACAAAAAAAAAAGATATTTCCACATATGGAATATCTGTTTTAAATGATATTAGAAGTTTACAATAGATATGATAAAACAAAATAGGGTACTTTGGCATCGAATGTGGCACTTTTTGCTCGGCTATACAGTAGACGGGTAAGGGGCGTCACAAATTTGGGCTCAACAATCACCTAAAAAGGTGAAGTCATCACTGAGTTATGCCCTGTCAAAGTTTTGGATTGTGCAGAAATGTGCAAAATCTGTTATAGAACTTTAAAAAAAAATCATATCTTAAAATCTATTAACCAAATCAAGATGAGTTACATATGAAAGTGCATGATTATTCACGAAGAATCTGGAAAAAATACTTTTGGGACTCAAAACTTTCCAACTATGACCTATAAGTCAAGTAGCATCTAAATGTCCTTAAACCATATGTAAAGTCGGCAAGTACCCTCAAAATATGTTTTGTGATGTAAGTGACTAAAAGAAACTAAAAGTACATAAGAAAGAGATGTAAAGAGACATTCTACATGTTTACATTATACCCTTATCATGTTCTTACCTTTTGCAAAATTAAAATAACAAAGAAAGGTAGAAGAAGAGGATAAGGGTAAAGATGGCATGTGGCTATTAGGGTTGGGGGAGAGTGGCTGTAATTTGGTGATGAGTGTCTCTAGATGCTTGTTTAGGAGGTTTAAGAGTGTATTTATAGGCTTTTAGCTAATTAGGAAGCTTAAAACTTACCTATATAGGAAGAGATTTGACTTGATGCTCTCATTCCTATTGAGGTGATTTAATTTTCTAAAGAGTAAGATATTAACTCCGATTCTCTCTCTCAAATTTGGTCAACAAGGATACTGCTACCCAAAATTTATTTATTTTTTTATTTATTTTCTCTCATTTCTTCCTTTTTGGCCTAGGTTCACTCCTTAGCACACTCTCTTGGTCGAATATGAGCCTTGGCAAGGTCCTGCTAGGCCTTACTTCAGTTATCTTTTCTCATCATTGGACTCTTCACTACCTCAGATGCGTAGGATCTATAGAGATAAAAAGTTAGGGTCTACATATATAATAAATAAAAAATATTTAAATATAAAATTTAAACCAATGGACTATTTTGTTAATCAAATAATACTTCAGGCACTATATTATCATTCACCATTACTTTCTCAAATTCAATTTCTTTTCTTTGGCTACAATTGTAACGGCTAATAAAGTTTCGGTTATAAGACACACAAAACAAAAAAATTTTGCTATAATCGTGAAAATCCTAATTTTTTTTTTTATCCAATAAGCCTTATTCTATTCACTTTATTCATTGTAGAATGCACACAAAGGAAAAATTAAGTAAATTATCCTAAAAAATTAATCAGATTTAATAAAATTTTATGTTATATTTTATTCAATTGTAACGGCTAATAAAGTTTCGGTTATAAGACACACAAAACAAAAAAATTTTGCTATAATCGTGAAAATCCTAATTTTTTTTTTTATCCAATAAGCCTTATTCTATTCACTTTATTCATTGTAGAATGCACACAAAGGAAAAATTAAGTAAATTATCCTAAAAAATTAATCAGATTTAATAAAATTTTATGTTATATTTTATTTTTTTTTCTTATTTATTTTAGTTAGTTTAATTTTTTAATTATAAAAATTATTATATAAAAAATTTTTAATTAATATTTTTTTTACTCCACTTACTTAAATTCTTAGCTTTACTACCATTTCATCAATTTTTTATTCTAAACTTTTAAAAACTGTTTACCCTTTTTGAATAAGAGTGTCAACCTATCAATTAATTTGATTTAAGAAAATAAGCCATAATAAGATTTACTAACTAATAAGTGATATATTTGGATTTTTTTATTGTCTTCAATGGGTCAAAAGCATTGACACTTTGTATATAATTCAAACTCTAAACACTTCAATTTTAACATTGACACTTATTTTTTAAAATTTTTGAAATTTTTAATTTTTTATAAGAGTATTAATCCAACCATAAGTTGATTTGATTTGAGAAATTAAACCATATAAGATTTACCAATTTGATATCGTAGCTTTTTTTTTCTTCTTATTTTTTTATTTTGCTACGATGATTCAAGGGCATATAAACACTTTATATACACTTTATATGGAATTCAATCTCTAAACACTTTAATTTTATGATTGTTATAATTATTATTGTCACACCAAATTTTCTTGCGATTTTTATATTTTTAATCTCAAATTATTGAATTATAGGAACAATTTTTTTCAACATATCAAATTATAGTGCCAATATGCATTTCTTTTTATTGTTTTTATTTTTTTTATTTTTTAATTTTAATTATTGAACTTTTATTGCTGTATTTATTTAATATTTACATCAAAACTTATCATTCAGACATTTTAATAAGAAAATTTTGATGGTATAAAAAGAGATCATTAATTTTTTTAGACATAGACACTTTATTAGTTGTCCCTCAACTTTGAGGGTGTCACTTCTATATCTGATTTTCATTTTGTTACTATAAAATTTTTAAACTTTTAAAACATTACATTAAAATTCCTCTTTCCAAAATCTAATAAGTTTTTTTAGTAAGAAAAAGAAGAAATTATCATCATAGCTCATATGTTACAATTTTTTCTCACAAATCAAACTTATTTTCCCTCATCCCTACTCATTTTTGTCCATCTATAACACTTCTCGCTGACCACTTTCTATGTAGTTTCTCTTTTTTATTTTATTTTATGACGCGTGACATTGCCATATAAACGTCTTATTAAAAATTTAACTAGAATACAAAATGGATTTTAATGTAACATTTTTAAAGTTTATAGATTTTAGTATAATAATTTCAAAATTTTAAAAGTTTTAGTACAATAAATGAAAATAAGAGACAAAAGTGAAACACCTCTTACAGTTGAGAGAAGACCGGAAAAAATTACCTAATAACATGGGTGGAGTTTAAATACCCAAATTGCACCATCCCTGCTCACACCAACCGTTTCTTTTTTCCTTCTCGAAAAACGCTGTCTTACAAATATAGTGTCCATGAATACAGTACACATCCTAATGAGGGGGCGTGCCATTTTTTTCTAATTTATAAATTAACTTTTTTGGACAAAAGATGTTAACAAAAAAACAATTGACAATGTAATAGCTTTTCATATATATTTTATAACAATTGAAAATTACGAATTTAAATTTTAATGATTTTATAATTTATAAAAAATTTTAAAAATAAAAAATAAAAATGAGATGGATAGCAGTAATATCTCAATTAATTTCACATGTGATTATTTAATTTATCATTATATTTCAATTTCATTACTTTGTTTTAATTTATTATGACATAAATTATTTAGTTTTATTTTTATTTGACAAAATTAATGTTATCAAATTTTGATAGGTATTTTTAAGTGTAAAAATGGATTTTAAAAAACATTTAACTAGCACGTCAAAAATTTAATTAAATTAATATTATACTAAAATGTTCAAGAACACATTTTCACTATTTATATCTATATCTATATAACTATATAAAAGTAAAGTATAAGGGTATTTCCTTCTTTCCTATTTGGTAATTTCTATAAGCTTTAAATATATTTTTCAATTTTCACAAAAAAGTAAAAAATAAAGTAATTTTCTTACTTCTATTTGGCAACTTTAAATTAAGAGAAATAAATGAATTTTTAATTTAAATTGATTTATTTATTATTTAATAACTCCTATTTCTTAATTAATTTTCTTTATTTTATTTGGACTTTACACTTTTTTTTTCTTCAAATTATGTTTACTTTACACTTTTTTTTCTTCAAATTATGTTTACGGAATTTTTTCCTTTGTTAGATTATTTTTCTTTAATTTTTCTCTAAATTATATTGTAAATTACTTTATTTATAGGTGAAACATTAGAGGAAAAATATATTTTAAAAATTAGAAATAATACATAATAGAAAATATGTATATTATATTAGCAAGTTAAAAGGATAGGCAAATAAACAGCTATAATAGTTGAATTTAGTATGAAATAGGAAACGATATTTTATTGCAACAGCTTTTGGTCCTCAAAACTACAGTGAACAATGTTCTATTATCATCAATATAAAGAATTTTTATATTGTTTTTCACTTCTATTATCAGAAAAAGTTATTTTTTTTTTGTTTATGTAGAAATATTTCTGAGGTCTAAGTTTTTCTTACTCATGAATTTATAAATTTTAGATCTATTTTTCTATTTTTAAGTATTTTTAATTTTTCTATGTTTTGATGAATCTATCAATATATTTCTTTTAAATTTAAAAATTAATATTTATTTATAATTAATTATGACTTTGAAAATCTAATCATATTAGTTATATTATTAAATATAAGAAATTTATTGTATATTACTAATTTTCTATTTTGTGATGTTTAATATTTAAAATTTTAAATATATAAAATATAATCAACAAATATAGACATAAACTAATTTATAAAATTATTTTCACAATATCTAAACTTTTTATGATCAAAATAATATCTGAAGTAAATAAAAATATCTTTGTCAATATAATTATTTTTATATATAAAAAATAAAATAAAATAAAATAAATTATTAATAATATAAATCCGCTCGACGCGCGGGCATATTACTGGTTCTTAAGAATAATAGAAGTATCACTTTGCCCCTAGTTTTTCTTAATTACATATCTCCTTTCTATATCTAATGACTACTCTACTCTCATTCTTCACAACCTTTCACTATTTTTAAATGTGAAATATTTTATTATCTAACTAATATAATTAAATAATTTATCTTAATTATGTCTTTAATAAGTGAATTCCTTCTATTAGTAAATTGGCTTTTGGATGTAATATCTTTAAAATTTCTAATATGAATGAAACTGAAATATTCTTTTTGATTTTTTTTTTAAATTTTTGATGTAAAGAAAATGTTTCTAATATTTGGATTAAAAATATCACATGATTAGTTAAAAAATATTAGAAAAAAAAAACAAATTTGGCATAATGGTATAAGAAAATTGGGGAATATTGTATCAACCTGTTGCAAGGTGTTAGTAATCGTGCTTAAATATAAGAAAATTGAATCCAAGTCAATGTTCATAGAATCAGTGACTTGAGGTGTAGCCCAATAACTAAACTTTCCTCTCTATTGTTGATTAAGTGTTGTGGAATTTTTCCTAAGACTTAAGGAAGAACAAAAGCAAAACTTTCTTGGGATAATTGAGACTCTAGGGTGTATTTTCGATATCAAGGAATAAGTATATAGAAGGAGTTAAAGTGGTGATGTGCGATTGTGTGTGAAATCTCTTTTTTTTCCTAGGGTCTTTGCTTTAAGGCGCTGTCCCTTTTTCTCTGTCAGCTTACAGCCTCCTTTGCCCCTTAAAGGCAAGGAAGGGCCTTTTCCTTCTCCTCCTAATAGTGGGTTTTGTTCCTTCCCATTTTGGGTTGGATTGCATATATGGGTTTTGTTTTTTTCTTTTCTAAGTTTAGAGCTTCATCAGTGAGGGATTATCTTTTGACCTGAGTAGCCTTAAATCTTGGGTTGCAAGTCTGGTTGTGGTGGTTCTGGAAGCATTCAGAGTTGGTGTGTGCTTCTATGTTTTTGCTTGGCATGGGAATCGACTCGTCTAAGGGTGGTACCAGTGGGGTGTGACTTGAAAGTTTTAACTTGAAAAGCAAGAATGGAATGCTGAAGAGGCCTATTAACGTGATCGGTTTTGATGCTGACATGATGTATCCATGGCGTTTCTTTGTAGGAATAAGGATGTTCAATGATAGGTCCTTATTGTCTTTAACAGATCTTCATTGCCTTAAAACCAAGGGTCAACCTATTTCACTTTAGTTCAAATCTTGTTCACCTCTTTGGCACTACTATTAGTAGTATGCCCTAGAGTATATTTTTAGTATGTATCTTATACATATTTTATTAATAGAAGACAATTTCACTTTTCCATTTACATAATGTATTTATGTGTAATAGAAAAGGTCCATTGATGTTTTGTTAGAAATTCTATTCTTAAGTTGTTAAGAATATGAGTGACAGTATTTTTAGCACAAAATATCATAAATTGGTTCACAATCGAGGATACTTCACACAGGACATAACTTATCCAGAAAGATTGTGTTCATGTTTATTCCCAATGTATTTATATGAGATATAAATAAGGTGGAATGGTGAGTCTCATGCCATATAATAAACATGATAGTCACTTATACATGATAAGTAGGCCGAACCAGTGACGCATATGACAAGCACATAGAGTTTACTCTTGTTAATGCATTGTCATATATCATATCAGTGCATATAATCTTTAGACCTGAGATAACACAGTTATCTTGTATATAGGTGGTTTGAGTTTGATACTGCTTTCATACTTGTACTGTGTATGGGTATATGGGCATGTGTTGGCTCCTACTAGTTATATATAGAGATAGATGTTGATCAAGATGGAATCTGTTACCCTAAGTAAATAGGGATAAAATCCTATGTTCATTTAATTGTTCTTGATGTTTCAAGTTCCTGGCCAGGACAGACAGATTTAGTCAGAAAAGAGTTTCTGACAGGAAAATCTAATTAATCAAGAACTGAAATTAAAAGTGAATATAATATTCATAGCAAATGGGGTTTAACATAAACCATGACTCCAGCTCCAATTGGGATTTTGAAACAGAGAGACTCTAGTGCATGGTAACATATGATTATTGGTTCATTTAAGGTATTCCTTATTACTGATTGGGTGGCCATGGCACGCTATGCTAGGTGTCAACCATGGTCTATGAGGTGCCTAAAATGATTTAGAGAAATTATTTATAGTAAGTAAGAGTTCTGATGATATTAAGAGTTAATATCATATCTCATTACCAATTAGTGATGAGCCTAGTAAGTCACACACATACACAAGATAATCACCAAGTAAAATGTGATTTAATTGATTAATTAAAGAGTTTAATTGATTAATTAAGTAGGTTTGGTTTGCAATAAGATTGCAAAGTCCCTAGCATGGCTTAAAACCAAATCTAGGTTATTGAATGTATAGTATAAGTTAAATTTATATTTAAAGTGTTTAAATATGAATTTAATTATGAGAAATTAATTAATGGAGATTAATTAATTTATATTTGATATAAATTGATTAGAAGAGGAGAAATAATGATTTTGGGTTGAGAACTCAAAATTACAACATAAGGGTAATTTGGTGATTTCACATGGTGACATGTGGCACCATGAGATGGTGACACATGGCACCATATTAGCTTGCCATTTGTCTTTCTATCATGTAAGATGATCAAAGTCAAGATTAAGTCTAGCTTTGACACTTGGCTTAATGTGATTGAGTCAATTAAAAATAAGATGCAATGTGGATAAGACATGTAGTATAGGGTTTAAGTGACTTAATGACCTAATTATAAAAGGGAAAAGAAAGAAGAACAAAACACATCATTCTCTCTTGTCTATGTGTGGTGGCACCTCTTTCTCCCTCTCTTCTCTTCATCTTTTCTCATCAATTCAAAGAGAATCACTCCATTCCTTTGAATTAAAATTGCTAGAAAATTGTTTCTAGTGTCCTACACACACATACAACCTCTCTAAAGGCAAGAACCCAATTTATAATTGGTTGGCAAAGGCTTGAGAAGCAAATTGGGGACAACCCATTGGTGATCTTGGGGTGGACAAGCTAGAGAGACAATACTTGGGGTCCTAAGTGCTTCCTAAAGGTGCCAATTACATCCATAGTGCATCAAAGAGGTTAGTGTTCTAACTCCTCCTTTAAACTAGGGTTTAAATGAATTAATTTGTTAATTCACAATCTTGAATGGCAATCATAGATCCTAATACATATTAAAATTGTTTTAATATGCAATTGAGCATTAAAATTAATTAGGCACATAAGAGATGTAGTATGATGCATGAAACCCTAGAAGAAAAATTTTGAAATTCAATGTTCTAATCTAACAATTTACATGCTTTTGCTCCTTCAACTACATCTTGGTTGCATCTATGGTCCTCTTATCTTGTTTAACATCCTAGTGGTTTCTTTGAAAGGGAATCTTCCTTGTACTTCATTTGCTTGTTCATCATCTTCCTAGGATATGCCTTGCATGGTGTGGTTAGAAGGGATGGTGACATTGCTTCTTTGGCCACTCAAGCTTGCCTTTCATGGTCTAGAACTAAGGTTTCTTTGGATGGGCATCTTGGCCTTTTTTGTATTCTGGGTCTGTAGCAGCCTCTTAGGCCCCTTTTTTTTATGCTTTGCCTTATTTAGCCATGGTTATAACTGTAAGTCTCTAGGCCTGATAATAACTTAGGTGATCTATTTAAGGTCTGCCCTTTTTCCTTGTACAAGATTGGGCCTCATGCTTATTTCCTAAAATGAAAAGCCTTATCTTTTAGAGGGGAAAAAAAATAAAATTGCGCATGAAATGGCATCATAAAAAGGTAAAAAAATCATTGCATGTAAATTATAAATTTATTAATTTTTTCTTTAAGTAGCTTGATGTTATTGGCTTACTTCATGGATTATTGTATCCTATTAGAGTGAGTTTTAATACTATAAAGTCGGTAGGAAGTTTAATTTCATCACACATTGGCCAAAAACATATTTTTCCCTCTAAACTTTCACAAAAAAGAAAGTCAATTTGCCCCTTAATTTAACATTAAACCGATTTGCCCTTTGAATTTAAAAAATTGAAACAATTTAACACATTTTTGCTTAATTAGCTATCCGGTGTATTTCACATACCGACACACATGTTAATGAAGCAAAGGATGTAAACGTTAAAAAAAAAAGGAAAAGAAAAAAGCAATGGTAAAAAATTTGAATAACAATTTCTCTCTCCTAGGGATTTAATAATTGATTTTGAAGCTCCCAACTCCTATTTTTACCGTTCTTCAACCTTTTGTGCTTCATTTATGTTGCTTCCATTCTTGATTTGTTGTTCTTTTAGTTTTTATTCGAAACGATTCAAGTCAAGGTGACACTTTGATCCATGTCATTGTATAATCGAAGAAAGATGGAGGATTTGCTAAGTGATTATGCATTCACCTTTGCAATAGTGGGTTTGTGGATAGAAAAGAAATCCATGCATAAGTTTTTTTTTTTTTTTTCTTTAAGATTATATGGGGTAAGTGAGGTGTTTTTTCTCTAAAATTTCTTATGGTTTAATTTTTGTTATTGGTTGCTAGTTCGTTAATACTTGAGGTGGTGTTTATGCAAGCAGTAAGGGCTTGCAATTTCTTTTAATGGTTGGACCCTCTTATGCCTAGTCATGCTAAGAATGTTAGTGGTTTTATTATGGAGACTGTAAGAAAATGATAAAGAAAGGAAGAAGTCTAGAGCTTATTGGATGAAATGGCTGTTTGTGCGAATTTTTATTGCTGTAATATGTAAGATAACATGCAAACTTAGTAGCTTTTAAGACTTTAAAGTTTTTATGGTTTTGCTAGGACATGAAATGTTAGTAGTTGCATTTAGTTTATATAATTTTATTATGGGTGTTTTGATTCAAGTTTGCTTTGTAAATGTGCAGATGCACCTATTTTGGAAATGATTAATGAAAGAAAGATTTAAATATTTCCCTTTTGCATATTTAAATTATTTTTTGAAGTTATAGGAGGTTCTTTTTTTTGTGCCACAAGAAGCTTGCATATGCAAAATTTAAACAACAAGCGTGAATGTGTATAATTTTTTTGATAGCATTAAAGAATATCCACAACACATCTATTATAATTTCAATACTTTGCACAAATAAAACTAAAAATGTTCCTGTTGAAATATAAAGGAAGAAGAGAGATTAAATTAAATAATATTAGTAAAAATTGTCAATTACAAATCACCACCACGTTACTCTAGCACTAGTTCTTAACCATAATCATAAAAGCAATATCAGTTCCTAACATAATAATAACAATGATATCCAAATGCCTACAAGTTCTAAAACCAAATTACAGCAACATATATTAGTTGCTTTACTATTGCAATATAGCCAAGATCCAAAAGTACATAGAACATTCTAGTACATCCAAAAATTCCAAAATAGAACAGAACATCCTATTATAGCAGAAGTACTAGACCAAAATTAAACATCTTAATGTCCTCCAAGCTATACATCTTTATCTCCATGAGTTACAAACCTCTGGCTACCTTGACTTGAAAGTTGACGTCTCCTTTGCATCTCACTTGTCTTCTTATAATTGTAGGTTTGTTCTGCCATTTGAGTGATGAAGATTCAAAACCAAGGTTAATCTTTATTACATTTGAGCTTCTTAGTTGCTTTGTTGGTTGAACAAGTGTTAATACTCCATTTAGGTCCTACAATATATAACTTACATAATTTAGTTCAAATTTTAAGTCTAAGTTTATTCAAAAGGAAAATGCCATATTTAATGTAAAATTACTTCAAATGTTATTAAGCCATCTTAGTTATTTGTGTTCAAACCCTAACTTCTACATTTTCTTTGCTTATTGGAAGGTTGAATGCTAAAACTAGTTCTCTCTACCACACTCTTCCCTTTTCTATTGGAAACTCTCCCACCTTGTTTAGCAGATCCAGTTGGTCGAGATTGAGACACAAGAGCAAAACTCTTTACTTGAGATTGAGTCACAATAGATGTAAATGGCTGAGATTAATTCACAGTAGCGACACTTCCCACTTGAGATTGTCACAATGAATGTAATTAGCTAAGATTGACTCACAAAGTTGCAAGATGCAGTTAGCTGAGTATCAATCATGGTTGGCTGAGTTGGATTATTGGTTTTCTACTTCCTTGTATACTTACATTGCTCTCCTATAACATTTGGCACACATATTGAAATTTTTAGTGAACTCATTGAAATAATTTAATGAAATGAAATTAAAAGTAGACTTATAAATTTAGCTGAATGCTAGGTTGAGCTGATTATTGATAGCCTTTTTTGTTATGGCCTACAGTTCTACAATTGCTGCACTTGATTTGTAGACCTGTTCCTGCAATCTTCCCTTTTTTTTTTGTGGGTTCATCCTTATCCTTCCTCCTAGCATATTTTGTCTTGTTTGGCTTCTTTTTAGGAACCTTTGGTGGTTCAACAAATGGGTGATTTGATTCAGACCATAACTTAATTCCTCTAATAGGTTGGATGAAATGCCCATAAGATTTCATAAATGTATCTTTACACCATGTTGTGTGATTGTAATTTAGCAAATCAATAACACAACCTTTATCTAGTTAATCTAGTTCCTTTAACTTTTCCTTTAATTTTACCTTAAATGTGGACCATACACACTCCCAAAAATTTTTCCTCTTGTCTTCCCCCTTCCATTTCTTTTGCCAGTTTTGCCACACATGCCTAGCACACATCCTATGTTCAGCCATGGGCATTTCCTCTTGAATTGTTAGTAACAAACCCTATTTAAACAACAAATCAATTAGATATTAATATATTGTATTATAATGTTAAAAACATAAAATTAAAGTGACATACCTTTGGCATATCTGCATCTGAAGAAAAACTATCACTTGTGATGCCAAGGTCTTGCTTTAATATTGATATGAATTATTTCCACTGTTCTTGTAATGCCCTCATTTTAGATAATTTGTACATTCTATTGTTCCGGTGACCAATGTCTGTCCGGACAGCCAGAATGTGTAACGCCCTCACTTTACATAGTCCGTACATTCTGCTGCTCTGGTGACCTAATGTCTGTTCGGACAAGTCAGGATGACTGGGACTACACTTCAGTGATAGTGAGAAGGCATAAATGATGAAATAAATAATAAGAAAATATAAGAAAAATTAAGGAAAAATAAAAGAGAGGAAATGAAACTAGGTTAAATGAGTCGACACCGTAGCGATGGGTGATCGCACTGGGAAGTTACGGCGAAAGCAATTGCCGACCCTAGGACCGCAGGGAACCCTTGAAAATAATTTTTGAGACATAATTAAAGACCTATTGAGGTGTAATTAACTTTGAAAATGTCAAAGAAAAAATTAATAAATTCGTATAAAGAAAAACAAAAAATCAAGAAATCGACAAAAATCGGTGTTACCGAAAAATCGAAAATATAACCCGAGAAAGGGAATTTTGGTCAATTGACACATAGAGTTGACTTTTGACCTCACTGTCCATTAAAAATAAGTGATATTAAACTTTGAAAATATCATGAAAAATAAGAACTATGGTACATAATACAAATAGTGGAAGTTTGGGGCATAAATTACAAATTGTGAAACTTAGGAATTAATTAATCCTAAACTAAGGTTAGTGCTCCACTAATTATATTTTAAGGGACCTATATAAGGCTTTAGTGGATAGAATTGAGCTCATCTTCAACCTCCTCGTAACCAGCCGAAAATGAATCCCCATGGAAACTCCATGGCCAAGCTTGGAAACACCACCATGCACCCATGATTTAAGCCTCATTTCACCATACTTTCTTCACTAAAGCTTGCATACTCAAGTTGAGGAAGCTTTTGGGAGCAAGAAAGGAAGGATTTGGTGAGGTTTTGGGAAAGCTCTCAAGAGGTAAGTGTCCAATTTTCCTCTCTTTCTTTAGTAAACTTGATATTTAGGTTAAGGGGAGTTGATTGGTGTTGAAATTTGAAAGAAATTGTTGAGTTTGCAATCTGCCCATTTTAGGCAGCCATGGGAAGTGAGCTTGCTTGAGTTTTTCTTACATTAAATTGATGGGAATTGATGGGAATTAGTGTTGGTTGAGTTAATTTGAAGTGATAGCAATTTAATCCTCTTGTATATGTGATTGATGTGATTAAATAATTGAATTTAGGGTTTTGGAAGTAATTGTGAAAGCCTTGGCAAACTACCATTTTTGGTAGCCTTGAAGAGCATGGATTAATGTTTGATCTCATGAAATTAATTGATGAATTCTGTTAGTGATGGTTTGAGGGCAGTGTATATGAAGTGATAGTGGAAGTATAAGTAACAAATTAAGTGATTACATGTATATATATTGTGTTGAATGTAACTTTGAGAATTAAAGTTGTAATGTGTGTATTGAGAATTGTCATATTCTGCCCAAAGTGACCAAAATGTGAAGTGATGACTGGATTTGGTATGGTACCAAATCAGAATTTAGTATGAGAGGTTTAAATTTAGCAAGTAAATGTGTATGCGATTAGTGTTTGAGGAAAGTATAAAAGGGCAGTATGCAAATGAGCTTATAACCCTAAATGTGTGACCCCAATTGGTATGAGGCCAATTGGAGGTGAAATTAGACACAAAATGTGCCAACTTTCATATTGAAAGCATACCTAAATTATGTCCAAAAAGTGACACTAAAACTGACCTAATCCGGATTTGCAACCTTGCAAACATGAAAATTGATTATATGAACAGTAGTCAGTCTTTTGGCCATAACTCACCTAAAATATGTCCAAAATGACCTGAAATTTATATCAATGGAAAGCTTAGACATAGGGCTACAACTTTGGTGAAGACCACCAAGCCCAGAAATGCCATTTACTAAGTCAAAATGATCACCAAATTTGGGTTACAAAAACTGGCCGAATTGACTTTGACCTAAAAGTGACCCAGAATTTGTCAAATAAGTGCAACTTGACCAGCATTAATAAAATGATAATAACTTGGTCCAGGAAACTCCAAATGACATGAAATCACTGCCAAAATTTCAATAAGACATAGACCTACAAAATTAGTAGTTTGACCAAAACCCAAAAATCAAAAGAACTAAGTCAATTAGTTAGGTTAAGCCAGCATACCAATTCTGGAAATTTGCACAATTGACCAATGAATCCAGAATAATATTTTAAGCTTATCTTCCTGTAGAGAAATTCAATTGCAATGAGTTATACCATTTTGGATAGCTAAGAAACAGAACTACAATATTGTTTTAGACACCTCCCATAACTTATGAATGTAAGAAGCTTAAATTATAGGTCAAAGCTACTGACCTAATTGAGAATCACATGAGTGTTAGCCAACTTGAGTCAAGTCTAATATCTTGGATATAATTAATTCTAGAAAACATAAAAAAAATTGTAACAAAACATTCTGAGTGACCTTAAGACATAGGATAACAAATCCTATGAAGAATGCTAAGCCTAAATGTTACTACAAACTATTCAAATAAATTAGTTAAATTCAGTATTAAATCTGCCTATTAAGGAAACTAAAATTCAGATTTGACCTAGTTATGGTTAATTGACCATAACTTGAGCTACAAAACTCCAAATGGAGTGATTTAAAAAGGGAATTAAAACTAAGACAATAAGGAACAACTTTGATAAAGGACACTTAGCCAAATTCCTACAGTAACCAGATCAATGGCACAGTAGAAGACAGTGACCAAAATTGCAAAATTCAAAGGATATAATTTTAAGCAAATTTAAGGCAACAATTATGTAGGCATGAAATAAATTGTTGGATTAATTATGAGATATGGTACTGAAACACTGTAAATTGTGTGTTTTAGTTGAAAAAGAGACTGAAAAGGGATCTTCGAAGGAAAAACAAGAATTGAAGTAAATTGAGTCAATATAAGAGGTTTGTGCACAACTAGTTTTTAATTGATTTTTATTTTGAATATTTCATATAATTAAATGACTTTATTTCCCCTATGTATTATGTTTATCAAGTATTGAATTTATTTCACTGATTATTGAAATTGTTATAGTATGCATGAGTTTAGTTTTGTGAAATGGTATTTAAATAAGTATTAAGCATTATTGTGGATTGAATAAATTATGTTTTGGAAAATTGTGATAGAATATGTTTTGAATTGTGATGGGCCATTTGCATGGAATAATACAAATTTATGTTTTGAATTGTGATGAGCATAAAAATTATTGGATATTAGAATTGACTTTGAATCAAACTGTGTTGTGATTTATGCTCACAAAAAGGACAAAGAGATTTATGATATTGTTTTATATCTCACTATAGATGCTTGACTAGGTTATTATCCGTCTCTCTCATTTGTTGAGAAGAAAATGGAGTTAGATTTGTTTTGATTACCATGGTACGTGCACAGGCTTAGATTCTCCTCTTATTAGAAGTTAAATCTAAGTTTTTCATGGTCCTTTCAGAAGTTTCATTATTGTGTTATGTACTGTGCACGATGATTCGACCTCCCCGACCATAGGGAGTTAGAATCTAGATTCGACCTCCTCAACCATAGAGAGTTAGAATCACCCTGAAGATGGCCTTTGCGGATTAGTCTTGCATAGTTAGTGAGATAAAGAATGGTTTTTGAATAGTAAAGAATTTTGATTTCAAATGGGATTTATGCAAAATTGATTTTGTTGGAATTAATCTTTATTTCCATGATTGCTGGAATTACTTTAAATATCTAGTTATGATTTGATAAATTGAATTTCTTACTCAAAGTCATTTTAACCAATGATTTATATTATTGGCAATGAAGATTTTGACTTTTGGAATTTGTTGAATTTCGAGACTTTCAAATTAATTGTTATAATTTTGTCAATATATATTGTACTATGTTTTAAATTATAGTTGTGCACCACTGAGTTCACCACTCAATGATAGCTTTATATGCTGTCGTAGGTGAAAAGAGCATAGAGCAGTTGAATAAGCTTCTTTGAAGACACATTCAGATCAACTCCAAGTATATCATAGGTATACCCATGTACATAGGTTTTGATGTATGCATGTAATAATATGTATATAAATTATTTAAGCAGTTGTATAAAAACTCTTATAAAATATTTTGGTATGTAATTAAATGCAAATTATTGTAATGTAAATTTGAGATTTTATTTATCTGTATAGTTTTGTAATTTTAATTTTTGAGTCTTGTAATCAATGAAATATTTCTTTTATGATGAGGTTGGTTTGAAAATGAATTGATTTAATTATTGAGATTGAATTGTGAGATGAAATGAAGTTTATTGGAGTTGTATTTGAGAAAACATATTGGGAGTTTTTCCTTTTCATGTTTGAAGAACTGTTTTCTCAAAATACAGCAGGTACTCTGCCGAAATTTTGAAAAATTTTTGTTAACACCAGATTTTAATTGATGATTTGATCTATGACCAAAATTTTACTTAAAGGCTTTTTAAGAAATATTCAACATTTCCACCACTATTTAATTTCACAAAAATTATTTTAAAATCCCTTATAATATATTTAATGAGTTACCGGTAGGCGAAATACTGTAATTCATTAGGTGTACTATGGGATCATGTTACATCTTACGGAGGAGTAGGGTGTGACATGTTTAGTGGTATCAGAGCAATGGTTTTAATGAAAATTTTGAACTATGAATTTGAAATATTTTGTTGGTAAATACAACTGCTCAAATGTTTGATGCATATGGTACATTTGCATCATAAATATGAACTAATAGAGAGAAATCTCCTTGTATTGGTTGTACAGGAAATAGAAAATCCTGTGAAAAGATATGGAAGAGAAGAATAAGACAATAGAACAGTCTGTGACGATGGAAGTATGAGGTGAGGTCCCAGCTCCGCAGAGTGTCAAAGGCCCGACTATACCAGTTTCACCGGTACAAATTACTGCACAAATGGCCAAGCAAATGGCCACTTTCTTTCAACAAATGGCTGATACTCTGTCAACTCAAGCTCAAGCACAAACCCAACCCCTACAAGGGCAGTGTGAAATAGGGAAGAGGGAGAAACCAATGGGTCAGAACTCGACCAGTAATTTGGGGAAGAGAAAAGAATTTGTGGAGTCCCAAGCTCAGGGAGATGACAGAGGCAGATCATCAGGGCAGAGGCCACCAAGACCTAGTCGTCGAACAACCAAAAGTGCCTATTCTGCCCGTATCTCCCATGTTTGTGGCAAGCTACATGGAGGTAATTATTATAAGGCCATTGGAGCCTACTACAATTGTGGTGAACATGGACATTTAGCTAGAGATTGTACTAAAGCACCTCGATCTGCTCTCTAGAGTTCACAGACAGATGGTCAGAGTCGAGATAGAAATAGAGTTGGTACTCCTCATAACCATAACACAATGAATCAACCCGAACATAGTAGCGCATTAGTCAGAGCGTCCAGTATGCGCCAAGGAGAAAGAATAAAAACTTCGGATGTAGCTGCTGGTAAGTTCTTAAGTTTTGAAAAAAAAAACAATTAGTTATTATTTGATCCCAGCACTACTTAGTTGTATGTTAGTGTTAGAACTATATGTTTTGTTGCTATTCCTTTACATGGGAATAAATTTTGATGCATTAGTGATTAGTCCTTTAAGATAAGGATTGTGATAATAAGTGAAATTAGTTTTGAAAGAGTTTTTCAGTGAAAAGTATTTTCTAACACACCATAAATTATAAAGCTAATTGGCGAGCTTATTTAATGTAAGGCAAGAGGAACTAAAAGTAAATTACAGTAATAGAATTGCTCTAGATGAGGGCAAAGATGTTACTGTTAGTAATTGTCAATGGATATTGTAATCAGAATAAGATTCGAATATTAGTAAATTCGAAAAGGATAAAATATAGGAAATTTTGATCTATTGGAATGTATCGTAGTAACTATGCAATGTTCTTGTAACAACCTCACTATAGCAATTTCGTACATTCTACTGTTCCGGTGACCGGTGTCTGTCCGGATAGCTAGAACTTCTGGAAAAATACTTAGACTAGAGTGAGGAGTCATTAATAACTCAAATAATAATAAGAAAAATTTAGGAAAAATTTTAGAAATAAAATACAACCAAGTTAAATGAGCCGGTGCCCTAGCGATGAGTAACCCAATGAGAAGTTGCGGTCTTCACAACTAGAAGCCCTGAACCTGAGGAAAAATTCATAAAATAATTTTGGAGACTCCAGAGAAGAGTCATTGAGGTTTCTATGGCATTAGAATGCCAAGAAAAGGCTTAGAAAATTTTTTTGATCGGTACAAATGATTTTGGGTCAATAAGCCAAACAGAGGGCATTTTGGTCATTTCGTCTTCAAAGATGATTTTTGGTCGACTTGTCCAGTTAAGTAAATAATTATTATGATCTAAAATATGAATAAATATTGCTATAAATTGAATTAGAAATAAGTAGAAAAGAAAAGAAAAGAAAAATGAAGAAAATTGAAATTTTGACATCACATGATGTCATTTAAAAAGCCCCTCCCAATGACTATTTGACAAGCAAATTAAAAGGGATAAAAATGACATAAAAATAAGATAAAAATGAAACAATTCCAGCTACCTTCTTCTTCCTAGTCCCGCACCAAAGAAAAAAGAGAAAGAGAGAAGAGAGAAACCTCCATTTTCATCAAGCTTTTAGCTTGATTTTCCCTAAGTTTTCCACCCCAAAACCCTTCACAAAAATTAATTCCCACATCAAGAGTAATATTTTGATTGTCATAAAGTGAAGAATATTTGAAGTTTTAACAAGCCAAGAAAGTGATTAAAAAAGGTTAGTGCTATTTTCTTCCATATTCTTTTAGTAAACTTAAATTTAAGCATGAAAATGGAAAGAATTACAAGAAACAAATTGAGAAATTATTCATGTTTGATGGAAGAAGAATTTTGGTCAGCAAGTGTACCTATGGGAATTGATGAATTTAAATGAAATAAAATGTGTTTATTGGAGTTGCTTAGTAGGTATTTGTGATTGGATGTGTTAGATGGCATGGATAGCATGAAATGGACACTTTGGGAATTAGGGTTTGTGAAAAATTAGAGTTTTGCTTATGTAATGGTATATTAACATTGTAATGGTCAATTAGTGACCATTTGAATGTGTGTGAGGAGGAATTGAAGTGAGTAAGGATAATGGAATTGAGCTTAGGCATGCTGCCCTTGGTGACCTATAGGACTTAGTGTGAGTCCAGCAGGTTTAGGTAGCTATAATTGGAGTTGTATAGGTTCAATTGGTGCAAGGCCAATTGGACATGAAACTAGACACATAATGGCACAACTTTGGTGAAGAAACCCTGCCTAGAAAACCAAACCAAGTTGACCTAAAAATTATCCTAATCGGGGTGACCAACATGCTGTCCTTGGAAAATTACTAAATGAACAATATTAGTTCAAATAGTCATAACTTAGCGTAGAAAAGTTCAATTGATCTGAAATTTTACCAGCAGAAATCTGCGACATAGCCCTACAACTTTCATGAAGAACACAAATCCAAATTTTGACCATAACCTAGTTAAATTGCCAACCAAACTTAGGTCACCAAATTTGGCAGAACCATATTGCCCAGAAATTCTGGGTACAGGTCAATCCGGCCATTTATGGTAAAATGACCATAACTTTAGCTACAAAACTCCAATTGGAGTAATTCAAGAAGGAAATTAAAGAAAACACATAAAGAAACAATTTTAATGAAGAAAATTTTGTCAAATTTCCACTGTAACAATGACCAATGGAACAGTAAACTTAGGGTATGAAATCTGAAAATTTTAAATAACATAAAATAAGCTTTGGAATGGTATTGGAAATCAATACCAACAAAAATAAAATGCAAAATGTGGTATCTTGGAGAACTTAGGTTCAATAAATTTATTATGTATTAAAAAGTCAACAATTTGAGTGAATAGTAATGTGAATAGTAGTACAAAGACAAAGTGTAAGAATTAAATTGGTAGAGAAAATTAAGGTATAAAATTTGGAATCCATGAAATGTTCATGGATTACTTGGAATAGAAATAGTCATTTACCTAAATGACTTAATGAACATTTAAGTTATATGAATATATAATTAAGATTTGTATTCCTATTAATAGTAGGTCTAATAAAACATGAGTGATACCACTTGAATAGGAAATGAAATTAACCTAGATGGATTGTTAAGACTTATACTCTCAACACCAATGGAATTCATAATATACTAGCAATACAACTTGAAGTATGAAATGTAATTTACATGAATAGATTGTTGAATGTACAAATGAGATCAAAGTGTCATTTGGGATTTAGGTTCCCATCAAGAGAGAAAGGAAAGATGTTTGAATGTGAATGGTACATGAGATCAAATGAATGTGAATTGTAATTAGTATGAATATTATGATGAATGCATAAATTACCTAGAAATGTGAATTTGGAAATTATGCTTCCACCATAAACAAAATTAGAATGCAATAAATATATAAATGAAAAATATAATGAAATGATGAAACATATAAACTTTTAATGATACTAATGTGCTCATGTATTGCCTAGACATGTGTGTCTGATTGGATAGATTGGCATGCCAATAGGGTATTGTTTTAGCAGTTCTGTGAAAGGCTTTATGCCTGTATCCATGGCTTTATGCCCGCACTCATGGCTTTATGCCTGCACTCATGGCTTTTATGCCTGATTATGTGTTTTCATGGCTTTGTGCCATATTGATTGCATACGTGGTTGACGTACTGAGCTTACACGTCCCATGGTATGATGGCTCAAGACACTGCGGTGTCTAGTGCCAATGACCCGTTATCTAGTTTAGTCAGCCTATCATAGGTTACTTGGACAGTCTAATTTATTAAAATAAGTTATGAATATTAGCAATTAAAAATGCTAGAAAGCAAATAAATGAGTAAGGAGTTCTGAAATAAATTATATTAGCTCCCAAAATTTGTTTCTTAGAAGGGTCTGAAGTAAATTAGATTAGTTCTAAAAATTTTAAATATTACGAAATGATTGTAAATAACTTAGAAAGTATCAAGGAAGTGATAAAAAGACTAGTAGAAGAATTATAATTTAAATAACATTATAAATGTGACTTACATAAGAATATAAGTATAAGTTTAAATTTTAGATTATTCGTATCTGGTACATTATTAATGCAAATTTCTGAACTGAGCACCTCTAAAAAAGAACATGGCAGGATAGAGGATAGTTAATATTAGAAACTAAATTAATTATAGATCTCAATTATTCGAATTATGGTTTATTTCTACCTTTATTTTTATATTATTTTCTTGCTATATTATTACACCACTAAGCAGAAATGCTTAGCGCGATGGATTAGTTTCCTCGCGCAGGTACTAAAGGTAAAGCCTAGTGAATATTAAATAGAGATTTTGGAGTTCTAATCTGCAGAAGTGTCAAGATTGTCACCTTCTCAGCAATGCATGTAGATAGGGCTCACATTAGTCATATTATGTAATTTGTGAATTATAATTATTTATTATGTTGTAATGAAAATTAAAAAATTGTATGTAATATGCACCTGATGTAAATTATGAATTTATGCAATTAGTTTGCAAATTATGTAAACTAATGAAATTGAGAATTTTGATGTATGTAGTAAGCATGAATGAATTTGTACAAATGAGTATGGATTTGAATTACATAATGATTTTTGAAATGATGATATGAGTATGGATGAGATTATTATTAGAAATTATTGTTGAAATTTTCAAACAAGTGAATAGTAAAATACATCAACTGATAATAAAATAGGGGAAACTCCACTGGTTTCTCCGTAGAAAAATAATTGATATTAAAATATAACGAGATCAAATTATTAAAGGAATAAAGTAAGATAAGATAGGGTGCTCCGGCACCGAATATAGCACGCCTTGCTTGACTACACTGTAGTCGGGTGAGGGGTGTTACATTTATATACCACTAAATTTGACACCCCTTACCCGTCTATAGTGTAGCTGAGTAAGATATGCTACACAGTGTATCGGAACACCCTATTTTAATTCAATCATTTTTTATTATTCCTAATTTATTTTTTTTTTCATTGTTATGGAGTACAATTTGCGAAATATAATTCATTTCAGTCATTTATTGAAATCATAAATTTATTTGAGGTTTCGCAAATTTTATAGAAAATCCGGTAGAGTACCGGCTAAAAATGGAGAAAATAGTTCTTTGGAACCTGTGAAAAACACTTCCAGTATTTTCAATCAATCCCAAACTCCATTTCATCAACAAGATCTCAATATTTTTCATCAACAATTCCATTTCTCATTCATTTATTTCTCATGATATTCATATACAAGTCATAAATAAATACTCAATTTTTCCATTCATAAACACAATTTTCACTATTTACATCAATACCAAAATACATTACATAAGTCTTAATTATACATGAGAAAATAAAAGTTAATTACAAAATACCAAAATAGAACCTAGTGTCCTACCAATGCACTGATGACGGTGAGGTGACACGGACACTATGCAGAGTTGCAGAAGGTCTCACCTAGTCTGTGTTCTACTGGGCTCTCTATCGGTCTCTCCAGAACCTACGCATGGCAAAAAGCAATGCGCTAAGCAATAATGCTTAGTGGTGCCAATAATAGAATAAAAAGAAATAACAGAAAATAAATATGCAGTGCATATTCTGATATCTTATGCAGACAATTTTTCGATCATTATTGGTAATGTTATTTATTATGTACTTGTTATATTCATAATTTCATTAAATTTATCCACTTTCATTTTTGGTTGCCTAAGTAACCTATCCTGGATGACTGGACTAGATAAACGGGTAACTGGCACTAGGTATCAAGTACCTCTGGCCGTCACACCATCGGTCATATATGTATGTCCCGGTGTGCAACAGAACAGCTAATAAGCTGTAATAACATTAGGCACAAGGTCAAGTATTATCACAATGTCAGAATGGCTAAAAGCCATAAAATCGCAGAATGGCATAATGCCATGTGCAGTACTGCTAACTAAACCCTATTGGCATGCCAACCTATCCAAACCAATTTTACTAGGTGTACTAGGGCATGTTACACTTTTAAATTTTACAATTCTTGAAATTTAAGTTTAAGTGTTACTATTCATTTCATTAGTCAACTAAAATGTTGACTTTTGCATAGACAATAGGTACATTGGTTGTAATACTCTCAACATACCACATTTTGCATTCTAAAGTTGTTGGTATTGGTTGCCAATACCATTTCTAAGCTTAGTGTTAGTTATTCACAATTTTCATATTTCAAGCATTATATTTACTATTCCATTAGTTATTTGTACAGTAGGAATTTGGCAAAGTTGTCTTCATGAAAGTTATTCCTTATTGTATCTAGTTACATTTAGTTTTTTGAATCACTCTATTTGGAGTTTTATAGCTCAAGTTATGGCCTAAACACCATAACTGGCCGGATTGGACAGAATCCAAAATTCTGGGCAAAACTGGTTCTGTTAGATTTGGTAACCTAAGTTTGGTTGGTAATTTGACTAGGTTATGGTCAGAATTTAGATTTATGTTCTTCATGAAAGTTGTAGGTATATGTCTCAGCTTTTTGCTGGTAAAATTTCAAGTCAATTGGACCTTTCTAGACTGAGTTATGACTAAATAAATAGATACTATTTATTTGGTCATTTTGCCCAAGTAGAATGCAAGTCACCCGGATTAGGATAATTTTTAAGTCAATTTGGTTTGGTTTTCTGGGCAGGATTTCTTCACCAAAGTTGTGCCATTATGTGTCTAGTTTCATGTCTAATTGTCCTTGCACCAATTGAACCTATACAACTTCAGTTATAGCTGCCCAAACCTGCTAGACTCACACCCAGTCCTACAAGTCACCAAGGGCAGCATGCCTAAGCTCAACTCTATTATCCTTACCCACTTCAATTCCTCCTCACACACATTCAAATGGTCACTAATTGACCATTACAATGTTAATATACCATTACATAAGCAAAACTCTAATTTTTCACAAACCCTAATTCCCAAAGTGTCCATTTCATGCTATCCATGCCATCTAACACATCCAATCACAAATACCTACTAAGCAACTCCAATAAACACATTTTATTTCATTTAAATTCATCAATTCCCATAGGTACACTTGCTGAGAAAAAATCTTCTTCCATCAAACATTTATAATTTTTCAATTTTTTCTTGTAATTCTTTCCATTTTCATGCTCAAATTTAAGTTTACTAAAAGAATATGAAAGAAAATAGCACTAACCTCTTATAATCACTTTCTTGGCTTGTTAAAACTTCAAACATTCTTCACTTTATGACAATCAAAATGTTACTTTTGATGTGGGGATTAATTTTTGTGAAAGGCGTGTAGGGTTTTGGGGTGGAAAACTTAGGGTGTAACACCCCTATTTGCATAGCGTGGTAAATGTTACTGTTCCAGTGACCGGTGTCGGTCCGGACAATTAAGGAGATTAGAATCACACTTAAAATAACTAGATAAGCCATAAATACAAATAATTAGTAATTGTCAATTAGTTAAGTATAAATAAGAAAAACAGAACATAAGAAGTTAAACGAGCCGAGAGTCACAGCGATAGGTGACCTTCTCGGGAAGGACTGCGAAGTCGATTTAAACTCAAATTTCGAATCATAAAATGTGATGTTGCGGTCCTTAGGACTATTATGAACACATTGGAAAAGAGAAAATCACGAAAAAGAATTGTTAAGCCAGTCAAATAATTAGGTCAAGAAGCCGAAAGAAATATTGAATAACTAGCAAACCGGATCGAACCAGCGAGGGGCAATTTGGTCAATTTACCCCTGGAGCTAACTCCTGACCTAACTGTCAAATAAAATCGAAGAAAAGAAAATTTTGGGATCAAGAATTAAATTAAAGAACTAAAGAAAAATAAATGCAAAAAAAAAGGAAAAAGTTTATTTACATCATGCTTACCTCATTGGATGACATCATCATGATGTCAAAATCCATTTTTAATTTTTCTACAAATATTGACCAAGTCAACTAAGACTAAAAGACTTAAAAATACCTAAAAAAGAAAAGAAAAGAAAAACTAATTTTAGTCTTCATCTTCTTCTTTGCCGCCCCACCTCTCTCACTTATCACCATTAAGGAGAAACCATGGAAACTTGAATCCAAGCTTGATTCCCACCACTAAAACCTACTTTGACCCCAAACTAGTCCACAAAAATTTGTTAGTTCAACTTGAGAAAGAGATTTAGGAAGAAAGAAAGAAGAAAAGAGGAGAAAATTTTAAGATTGAACATCAAAGTTGAGGTAAGAATTTAAATTGAAATTTCTAGTTTAAAACATATGTTTTGAGTTAATTTAACTTAGGTTTTAACTTAAATCCAAAAGAAAACTATTATGGGGAACCAAATAGAAATTTCAGCCAGCTAGGATTAGGGTTTGAAATGAATGAGTTTGATGGTTTTGAATGATTATTTGAGATGAATTAAGTGTATAGATGTTGATTATGTACTTTAAATTCATTAATTGAATGAATTGTGTAAGTTAGGGTTCTTGGCACCTAGGGTTTGGAAGACAAAAATGTGAAGATGTGTTAAATGGTGTGTTGGACTTAGTTTGAGCTGAGAAATGGTCATTTGTGACCAATTGGAGTTGTCACACCCTACCCCTCTATAAGGCATAACGTGATCCCGTAGTATACCTAATGAATTACCAACTCCGTCTACTGATAACCCATTAAATACACTACAAGGGATTTTAAAAACTTTTCTTACTTCTTTTACAGTGGTGAGCATTATTTACAGGTGTTAAAAACCTTTTTGAACTGAAGTGATAGAACTAACACATTTGAATTATTTGGAATTTCTGTAAAAAATTTGGCAGAGTGCCATCTGTATTTTGGATAAAACAATTCTTTAGAAAACCTGTAAAAAGCACTTCAATATTTTTCCAAATCTCAACTCCAACATATTTCTCAACACAACATGTTTCTCAACTCAAATCCACAGTGATTTTTCAAATACTGCGATACAAGAAATATAATACAATTTTTACAAGCCAAAATAACTCATAATTATTTTACAACTTCAAGGTACAATTTGAATTTACAATTGCTAAAAATCAAAAACAATATGTACATACAGTGAACATACATTACAGTACAAAATACAAAATGTGGTATACTCGTTATACCCGAAAATGTTTCGCTGGAGGTACTAGCAGCCTAGTCTGCTGCCCTGTCTGTCTGTCTACCTGCGACAAAGAATAAAGCTATCATTGAGACAATGTCTCAGCAGCACAACATTAACCAAATACAACTTTAAATCACAATTCATAATTCATTTAAATGATGGATATGTAAAATCATAGTTAAATTCAAGACAATGAGTGTCAGAAGGAATTTAACACAATATCACAATAAATCTCAGAGATCAAAACATAGTTAACTTCAAAAGACAGTAAATGTCAATAAGGATTTAACTCCATTTCACAATCTCATAATACAAATCAATAAATCACACACAGCTTAATCATGTTCCAAAGTTCAATTCGTCCAAAAAGCCGATGGCTAATGAGGTATTCAATTCGTCCCAAAAGTCAATGACTAATGAGGAATAACATAGCTAGCTAGCAAAAATATGAGTACTCATCCAATTCGTCCTCAACAGGCACACACCTCAACACTTCAGCCAGAGAGGGAATTCAATTCGTCCCACTAGACAAGCTAGCGAGGAATACAATCAATATACATGATAGTTGTGGTTTCAAATCATTTCTAATGCTTTTCAATCAATAAGTATCCATTCAAATACATTTCCACAATTTAAAACAATAATGTACAAATAGTCATAATTCATTTCAATTGAAAAATTCAAAAGAAATAGTTGTTGTGCACAAACCTCTCGATAATCGCTTCCTAGTCCGACTCAGTGTTTCCTTCCCTTTCCCTGAGTCTTTACTAACTGAGAAACACAATTTGAAGTGTTTCAGTACTAAATTAAACTGTCTCTATCGATAATGCTTGATAAGTAATTCACTGAAAGCTATTATTTGCTTAATCACCTAATATATCGACCCTCGATGCGTTCTAGGTAAATTAGGTTTTAGTATTACTAATATGTCACATTCGATAGTTTTTAGGGTTGGTACATTTTACCAATTTCATTTCCTTATTTAGTGCATTTTATTGCAACTCGCTGGATTCCGGGATACTAGTTTAACCTAGCCGGACGACCTAGTTCCCTCGGTTTTCGGGTTTTGGTCAAAACTACAAACTTGTAGATCTATGTCTTACGGAATGCGGGACAAAATTTTAGGTTATTCTGAGTTATGTAGACCAAGTTATGGTCATTTTACTGTTGCTGGTCAAATGGCATCAAATTTGGTCATTTTAGGTCAATTTTGGTCAACTTTGGTTCGGCCAGTTTTTGGATCCGAACTTGTGCAAGCTGTTTGACTTGCTTATGGTCATTTCTAGGCTTTGGTGTCTTCATAAGACTTGTAGATATGGGTCTTAACTATTCATGGTTAAAATTTCAGGTCAATTGGACCTGTTTTGTGTGAGTTATGGCCTAAACACTAACTGCTGCCCAAATGGTCAGTTTTCAGGCCTCACTTGCACTTAATCCGGATTTGGTCATTTTTCAAGCTACCTTGCAAACAGAATTTTGGTATGCTTCCTTCATGAAAGTTGGCACATTTTGTACCTAGTTTCACCTCCAATTGGTCTCATACCAATTGGAGCCACACACTTAAAGTTATAGGCTGAAATGCACACTATCCTTAAATACATTACTTAAACATCTAGCAATTACACATTACCTTGCTATAAGTCAGATCATCTCTCTTACCAATTCTGATTTGGTACATTACCAAAACCATTAATCACTTCACAATAAAGTCACTTTGGGCAGAATACAATATCCTCAATACACCAAATGAAACATCAATTCACAAAGTCCAAATACAACAATATGTACACATAAACACTCCTAATTATTACATACAATTTCCACAACCAATTTATATACATATTCATCAATCCTCAATGTCACAATTCACCCAATATCTTCATGAATTTAAACATTCATCAAGAAGTCCCAAGGCTGCCGAAATGCTCCCCATTGCCAAAGTTTCCCATGATTTCGTCAACTTCCATTTCAAGTGCACAATCACCATATACATGTGGGATTAACTTAATAGGACATTAAATCACCTTACTCAATATAATTTCCTATCAAATATATGTATGAATATTTCATTAAGTATACAACTCCATGGCTGTCCAAAATTGGATATGTCAATAACTTCTCAAACTTTAAAATTTCTTTACAAAGCAAACACCCATAACATGTTTTCAAACTTTAACAAAGCAATATTCAAAAATACAAACTTACCTATTGTTAGGACTTGTTAAACCTTCACTAAACTTCCTTGATTTTGCTATCAAACTCTTCCTTGTGATGTGGAGGTAATCTTTAATGAAACAACCTAGGTGTTTGGAGGTGAATTAAAGAGGATGATGGAGCTTTAAGCCAAACGGCCATGGAGGATTTCAACTTCCCATTTCCGCATGGATGAGAGAATTGGAGAAGATGAAGTTGCAAATTGTGTATGGGTTTACACCTGCCCATTTAGTGTTTAGTTTATTCCTTAGTGGTCCACTCACTTTAGTTAAATCATTTTATATGTTTAATGTGCTAATTACACAATTTTCACTCCACTTTTGGCTATTTACACTAGGTACCCCTAATTTAATTTTTCATTATATTTTTCAAGTGTAATATTATTTATTTTTAATGGACATTTAGGTCAAAAGACAATTCGGGATGTCAAATGACCACAATGCCCCTGTTCGGGTTGCATTCCCAATTTTTCTGTAACACCGGGTTTTGTCTGTTTTTCGATTTCTCACTTTTCCTTATACTAATAATTTAATTTTTCTTTGATATTTCTAACGATATTTATACTTCAATTGATGTCTCTTTAAGTCCTAAAAATATTTTCCAAGGTTCCCCGCGGTCCAGGGCTAGTCAACGGTCCACGCCGTGACTTTCCGATGCGGTCACCCATCGCTAGGGTTCTCGGCTCGCTTAAGTTGGTTACCTTTCTTTGCTATTATTTTTTCTTTGTTTTTCTTGTTTTTTCTTTGCTTGTATTTCATTATTTTATGTCTCCTCTCTCATATCAAAGTGTAGTTCTAGGCATCCTAGCTGTCCGAACAACACTGGTCACCAGAATAGCAATGCAATCAATGATGCTAGCACTCACATAAGAATGGGTAGAACCCGGGTCAAATAACACAAACACATTCTGATTAAAAGTTGAGAAGGTACCAACCACAACATCAGATGTCTCGGCCTCTTCCCTCTGTCTCATTGCATACATTCTGACCGAGCAATTGTCTTGCTCGATTGTTTCATCGTGCCTTGGCTGCTCTTTGGCTACCTCTACCCCCGCCTACCTCTGTGGGTGGTTGTGAACTTCTAGTGACAGTGGCTCGAATCGACCCTTCTACTGAGTAGGAGGTGGTCCAACCTCGCGATCATCGGTGCAGCCTTGGCAAAGTGTCATGTGCCTCCACAGTTATAATAGGCTCCAATAGCCTTATAGCATATCCCACCATGATTTCTTCCACAAGTTTCACATTGGCGGGGAGGATAGGAACCTCTGGTACTCACGACTGGATAGGGAGGCTTCGTCTTGAATATCTTCCCCTACTGCATTTCTTGCCACCTCTGCTGTGTCCCCATGATTCTTCCTCTTCCAAGAGGGACCACCGAACTATGTTCTACTGATTTCCCCTCTTTCTCCTTCTTCCGATTTCTTTTCTCAGAGCAACTTGGACTCAATTCTTTCTAACTCTAGAGCTTGAGAAATAAGTTCAGAGAAGTTAGTGTGTTTGAAGCCGACTACTTGTAATCTGATACTGGGCTTCAAGCCAATTTCAAACCTCTTGCATCTCTCCCTGCTGGTAGCAAGTAAACTTACTGTATAATGGCTCAGGCGGGAAAATTCTCTTTCATACTCAGCCACTGATCTACTCCCCTATTTTAGACTTAGGAATTCTTGTAACTTCTGGTCTACATAAGCATCAGGGACATATTTCTGTCTGAATTCCCTGAGAAAGTCATTCCATGTTAGCACTACAGTTCTACTGCATCGTGGGGAATGGTTTTCCACCAGTCATAAGCATCCCCCTGTAGCAAAGATACTGAGTATTCAAATCTGAGCTCCTCTGTATAATGTAGTTTCTTGAATACCCTATCCATCCTCTCTAACCACTGTTCAGCCTCTAGAGGATCTATCGTCCCTTGAACTCAGAGCCCTGCACTTCATCAATTTGTCATACGGCCTAGTAGGAGATTGTGGTTGTACCACTGGTGTTTGTATTGGGACTTGAGTAGGTACATTACCAGCCATTTGTTGGAACATTGCATCCATCTCACGAGCGAATCGAGCAGAAATCGCAGATCGCAGTCTGCCGGTGTTCTTGAACCACTGACATTGTGTAGGCCTGGGGCATCCCCTTGCACCTCAGCCTCAATAGATTGATCGACTGAACGATCACCCTCTTCCATAGTCAATGCTAGGATTTTAGATCTCCTGAACAAATAACACAAGGAGATTTCCTCCCGTTAGTGCATATTTATAATGTAATGTACTGTATGTATCAAACAATGATGTTGAGCAGTTGTACTATGAAGAAAGAATATTCAAATAACAGGTGAAAACAGAATTTAAAAACTAGCTCTGATACCACTAAAACATGTCACACCCTACCCCTCTGTAAGGCATAACATGATCCCATAGTATACCTAATGAATTACTAACTCCGTCTACTGATAACCCATTAAATACACTACAAGGTATTTTAAAAACTTTTCTTACTTCTTTTACAGTGGTGAGCACTATTTACAAGTGTTAAAAACCTTTTTGAACTGAAGTGATAGAACTAACACATTTGAATTATTTGGAATTTCTGTAAAAATTTTGGCAGAGTGCCATCTGTATTTTGGATAAAACAGTTCTTCAGAAAACCTGTAAAAAGCACTTCAATATTTTTCCAAATCTCAACTCCAACATATTTCTCAACACAACATGTTTCTCAACTCAAATCCACAGTGATTTTTCAAAGACTGCGATACAAGAAATATAATACAATTTTTACAAGCCAAAATAACTCATAATTATTTTACAACTTCAAGGTACAATTTGAATTTACAACTGCTCAAAATAAAAAACAATATGTACATACAGTGAACATATATTACAGTACAAAATACAAAATGTGGTATACTCGTTATACCCGAAAATCTTTCGCTGGAGGTACTAGCAGCCTAGTCTGCTGCCCTGTCTGTCTGTCTACCTGCGACAGCAATAAAAAGCTATCGCTGAGACAATGTCTCAGTGGTGCACAACATTAACCAAATACAACTTTAAATCACAATTCATAATTCATTTAAATGATGGATATGTAAAATCATAGTTAAATTCAAAACAATGATTGTAAGAAGGAATTTAACACAATATCACAATAAATCTCAGAGATCAAAACATAGTTAACTTCAAAAGACAGTAAATGTCAATAAGGATTTAACTCCATTTCACAATCTCATAATACAAATCAATAAATCACACACAACTTAATCATGTTCCAAAGTTCAATTCGTCCCAAAAGCCGATGGCTAATGAGATATTCAATTCGTCCCAAAAGTTAATGACTAATGAGGAATAACATAGCTAGCTAGCAAAAATATGAGTACTCATCCAATTCGTCCTCAACAGGCACACACCTCAACACTTCAGCCAGAGAGGGAATTCAATTCGTCCCACTAGACAAGCTAGCGAGGAATACAATCAATATACATGATAGCTGTGGTTTCAAATCATTTCTAATGCTTTTCAATCAATAAGTATCCATTCAAATACATTTCCACAATTTAAAACAATAATGTACAAATAGTCATAATTCATTTCAATTGAAAAATTCAAAAGAATAGTTGTTGTGCACAAACCTCTGATAACTGTCTCCTGGTCTGGACTCAGTGTTTCCTTCCCTTTCCCTGAGTCTTTACTAACTGAGAAACACAATTTGAAGTGTTTCAGTACTAAATTAAACTGTCTCTATCGATAATGCTTGATAAGTAATTCACTGAAAGCTATTATTTGCTTAATCACCTAATATATCGACCCTCGATGCGTTCTAGGTAAATTAGGTTTTAGTGTTACTAATATGTCACATTCGATAGTCTTTTAGGGTTGGTACATTTTACCAATTTCATTTCCTTATTTAGTGCATTTTATTGCAACTCGCTGGATTCCAGGATACTAGTTTAACCTAGCCGGACGACCTAGTTCCCTCGGTTTTCGGGTTTTGGTCAAAACTACAAACTTGTAGATCTATGTCTTACGGAACGGGGTAAAATTTTAGGTCATTCTGAGTTATGTAGACCAAGTTATGGTCATTTTACTGTTGCTGGTCAAATGGCATCAAATTTGGTCATTTTAGGTCAATTTTGGTCAACTTTGGTTCGGCCAGTTTTTGGACCCGAACTTGTGCAAGCTGTTTGACTTGCTTATGGTCATTTCTGGGCTTTGGTGTCTTCATAAGACTTGTAGATATGGGTCTTAACTATTCATGGTTAAAATTTCAGGTCAATTGGACCTGTTTTGTGTGAGTTATGGCCTAAACACTAACTGCTGACCAAATGGTCAGTTTTCAGGCCTCACTTGCACTTAATCCGGATTTGGTCATTTTTCAAGCTACCTTGCAAACAGAATTTTGGTATGCTTCCTTCATGAAAGTTGGCACATTTTGTGCCTAGTTTCACCTCCAATTGGTCTCATACCAATTGGAGCCACACACTTAAAGTTATAGGCTGAAATGCACACTGTCCTTAAATACATTACTTAAACATCTAGCAATTACACATTACCTTGCTATAAGTCCATCTCTCTTACCAATTCTGATTTGGTACATTACCAAAACCATTTATCACTTCACAATAAAGTCACTTTGGTCAGAATACAATATCCTCAATACACCAAATGAAACACCAATTCACAAAGTCCAAATACAACAATATGTACACATAAACACTCCTAATTATTACATACAATTTCCACAACCAATTTATATACATATTCATCAATCCTCAATGTCACAATTCACCCAATATCTTCATGAATTTAAACATTCATCAAGAAGTCCCAAGGCTGCCGAAATGCTCCCCATTGCCAAAGTTTCCCATGATTTCGTCAACTTCCATTTCAAGTGCACAATCACCATATACATGTGGGATTAACTTAATAGGACATTAAATCACCTTACTCAATATAATTTCCCATCAAATATATGTATGAATATTTCATTAAGTATACAACTCCATGGCTATCCAAAATTGGATATGTCAATAACTTCTCAAACTTTAAAATTTCTTTACAAAGCAAACACCCATAACATGTTTTCAAACTTTAACAAAGCAATATTCAAAAATACAAACTTACCTATTGTTAGGACTTGTTAAACCTTCACTAAACTTCCTTGATTTTGCTATCAAACTCTTCCTTGTGATGTGGAGGTAATCTTTAATGAAACAACCTAGGTGTTTGGAGGTGAATTGAAGAGGATGATGGAGCTTTAAGCCAAACGGCCATGGAGGATTTCAACTTCCCATTTCCGCATGGATGAGAGAATTGGAGAAGATGAAGTTGCAGATTGTGTATGGGTTTACACCTGCCCATTTAGTGTTTAGTTTATTCCTTAGTGGTCCACTCACTTTAGTTAAATCATTTTATATGTTTAATGTGCTAATTACACAATTTTCACTCCACTTTTGGCTATTTACACTAGGTACCCCTAATTTAATTTTTTATTATATTTTTCAAGTGTAATATTATTTATTTTTAATGGACATTTAGGTCAAAAGACAATTCGGGATGTCAAATGACCACAATGCCCCTGTTCGGGTTGCATTCTCAATTTTTCGGTAACACCGGGTTTTGTCTGTTTTTCGATTTCTCACTTTTCCTTGTACTAATAATTTAATTTTTCTTTGATATTTCTAACGATATTTATACTTCAATTGATGTCTCTTTAAGTCCTAAAAATATTTTCCAAGGTTCCCCGCGGTCCAGGGCTAGTCAACGGTCCACGCCGTGACTTTCCGATGCGATCACCCATCGCTAGGGTTCTCGGCTCGCTTAACTTGGTTACCTTTCTTTGCTATTATTTTTCCTTTGTTTTTCTTGTATTTTCTTTTCTTGTATTTCATTATTTTATGTCTCCTCTCTCATATCAAAGTGTAGTTCTAGGCATCCTAGCTGTCCGGACAACACTAGTCACCGGAATAGTAGAACGCACTACCGAACATAGGGGTGTTACAGGAGTATGTTAGAAGTGTTGGAACCAAATGCAAATTCGGATTGCTTAGGGTCATGCTGCAGGCAGCAAGACCAAGGTCCCTTTCAGGGACCAAAACTGAAAATTTACAAGTCCAATTGGTGTGAGGCCAATTGGGAATAAAAATAGACACAAAATGACACAATTTTCATTTAGAAATCATGCCCAAAAAGTGACCAAAACCTAGTGAACAAACTGACCAAATCCAAATTTATGCAGTCTGACCTGTACAAAAATGACCAAATGAATAGTGTTTGTTCATTTGGCCATAACTTGGGCTAGGTAGGTCTAAATGACCTGAAATTTTACCAGTAGACAGCTGAGATATAGACCTAAAACTTTCATGAAGAACACAAATCCAAATTATGCCCTTAACCAAGTCATTTGGCTACCCAAAATTGGTGACTTAAAACTGTTAGAACCAATTTGGTGCCCAGAAATCTGGGTTAAGTCCAATCCGGCAGCCATGATTCAAATGGCTATAACTTGAGCTACAAAACTTCAAATGGAGTAATTCAAAAAGGAGAATAAAGTTAAGACAATAGGGAACATTTTCTATGAAGAAAGTTTTGCCAAATTCTAACAGAAAAATGATCAATGGAATAGTGTAACATAAGACACCAAAACTGAAAATTTGCAAATTTGCCTAAAAGACTTAGAATTTGAGTAAATAACCAAAACCAATAAATTTAGTTACCAAAATGTGGTATGTGGGTGAAGTTGGAATTCCCATACCTATTAAGCCTTAGAAAGTCAACAAATTGACTTGAATAGTATCATGAATAGTAACCTCGAAATATAAATTTTAAAGAACGTCAAGTTTAGCATATTAAAGCTAGGTATAAGTATATTTGAATTTATTTTTGGAGTTATGATAAATGGTGATACTAAAACACTGTGAACTATGTGTTTCAATGGAAAAGAATACCGGGAAAGAACCCGAGACATCGAGTCAAGGCCGAGAGGCGACTCGTATAAGGTTTGTGCACAACTAACTATTTTGTTACTTTTTACTTCTAAATTGATTTGAACAAGTTTATTTTATGATTTATAATTTTGTTGTGTTGAGGATTTTAATTTGTTGAATGAAATTGTATAAATTAAATGTAAATTTTCTTATGCATTTAAGGATTTATTGCATGGTTTTCAGGATTGAAAATTTTAAGTTTGATGTGTTGCCAACCTTGAGCATGAATCTATGATGATTAAATATGTTGATGATTTGTAAACACTTTGTAAATAGAAATTATTTAGAATATGATTTGAAACCACAGTTGACATCCCAAAATATGTTATGAATTCTCATTAGCTTGTCTAGTGAGATATCTCCTCCACTAGATGGGGCGAGTTCCTTCCTCTCTGGCTTGCCAGTTGGGGAAGAGTTTGAATAAGTACTCATATATACTAGCTAGTCTTTGTTCCTCCCTTTTAGCCTCGGTTATTGGGAGAGTGTAAAATGTCGTGGTGTACAATATGGCATCTATTTGAATTTTGGGTCATGGGTTCAACTGTGTGAATTGTTGGCAACGCCCTTTAAATTATGCATAGTTTGATAAATTATAGTTGAAATAAATAATTTATCAGTGATTCAAAATATTTTTGTATTATTTTGGGATTTAAAAGAAATGTAGATAAATAGTTACTATTTGATCAAAATATTATTCAAATGAATAATTTGCATGAATGAAAATATTGATTTATGAATGTTATGAATTTTGAAGAATTTAAAAATTTTAAATTTTTATTTGTTATGAATTGTCAAGCATAACTTGTATTAAGTTTTAAATTATTAGTTTGTGCACCACTGATTTCACCACTCAGCGATAGCTTTGTATGTTGTCGCAGGTGAAAGAAAATATAAAGCTGCTGAGCAAGATTACTGAAAGGCATAGTGAGACTATATTCGGGTATATCATAGGTATACCCTTGTACTTTAGATTTTGATGTAATTTTGTAATTATATGTATGAAATTTACTTTGAGCAGTTGTATCAACTCTTTTGTAATATATTTTTGGATTGTAATTAAATACAAATTATTATAAGGTTATCTTGAGATTTTATGTATTTATAAAGTTTTGCACTACTAAATTTTTAATACTCCCATGAATGCAAATATTCATTTTGTTATCTTAATAAGATATTTCAATATTGGATTTAATTTAAACTATGTATTGAGTTACTTGTGTTGAATTGTGAAATGAGATTGAATAATGGAGTTATGATTGAAAAAAATATTGGGAGTGTCTTTATTTTCAGGTTTTGAAGAACTGTTTTCTTAAAATACAGACGACACTCTGCTGAAATTTTTGTAAAAATTACGGAGATTTTAAATATCTAAAAATTTGATTTATGTTTGGACTTTAAATAAAGGTTTTTAATATCTGAAAAAAAAATTTACTCACCAATTTAAAAATGAACGAAAATTGCCATAAAATCCCTTGTAGTATATTTAAGGGGTTACTGGTAGGCGAAGTACGATAATTCATTAGGTGTACTACAGGAGCATGTTACATCTTACGAGGAGTAGGGTGTCACATAGGGAAAATCAAGCTCAAAGCTTGATGAAAATGGAGGTTTCTCTCTTCTCTCTTTCTCTTTTTTCTTTGGTGCGGGACTAGGAAGAAAAAAGCTGCTGGAATTGTTTCATTTTTATCTCATTTTTATTTCATTTTTTTCCCTTTTAATTTGCTTATCAAATAGTCATTGGGAGGGGCTTTTTAAATGACATCATGTGATGTCAAATTTCAATTTTCTTCAATTTTCTTTTTTTTTCTTTTCTACTCATTTCCAATTCAATTTTTAACAATATTTATTAATATTTTAGATCATAACAACTATTTACTTAACTGGACAAGTCAGCCAAAAATCATCTCTGAAGACGAAATGACCAAAATGCCCTCCATTTGGCTTATTGAGCCAAAATCGTCTGTACCAATAAAAAAAATTTTCTAAACCTTCTTTTGGTATTCTAATGCCATAGAAAACTCAATGACTCTTCTCTGGAGTCCCCAAAATTATTTCATGAATTTTCCCTCGGGTTCAGGGCTTCTAGTTGCAAAGACTGCAACTTCTCACTGGGTTACCCATCGCTAGGGCACCGGCTCATTTAACTTGGTTGTATTTTATTTCTAAAATTTTTCCTAAATTTTTCATACCATTATTTGAGTAATTTATGACTCCTCACTCTAGTCTAAATATTTTTCTAGACGTTCTAACTGTCCGAACCGACACCGGTCACCGGAACAGTAGAATGTACGGAATTACTATAGTGAGGTGTTACAGTTCTTGATGTTTGTACTGTAAGCTGCAGATTACAGTACTGACTTGAGATTATTGTGTAGAGCTACGTACTACTCGATAGACACCAAGATGAGAATAATTGTCAACAGCATCTGTTTTGATATAGTTATGCCAGGACAGAATTTTATTGTTAGAAATGAGTTTGGAAATCCTATTTAGGGATTTAAAACTCAAAAGTTAGAATATTGAAAGATTATAATTCAGTACAAAAGGAAGTAAGTTATAAAATATTGATAGATAAAAGAGTTGTGAAAGTGAAAATTTGAATAGCTGGTTTAAATGTAACAAAGAAATATTACGAATATTAGTAAAAGGGTTAATTAGAATGGTTAGAGGGCCAAATTAGAGTAATACCGAAGTATAGTGGATTTCATAGGGGTGATAAGCGGTGCTAAATTTTGACTCGATAGTCGAGTCAAGGAATTGAGTCAAGGAGGAAGATAAGACTGAGAAATGAAATAATTAAAGTTAAGGTATGGAATGGAAAGAGAAGTAAATAGGAAAGTAAGTATGAGAATTGGTCAAAACAGAACCTGGAGGGTGCTGTGTCACTACTCCAAGATGATGTGTATCAATGGTGGGACACAGTATCCAGTGAGGTGCAGTCAGAGCAGAGACGATTGAGATTTCACAAAAGGCTCTTTCTGAGATGGTTGAAAGGCCCGAAGTCAGGGTGACACCACGGGTGTATGCCACGAAGGCTACAGAGGAGCCGAACCTAGATATTGATGAAACAACACAAAGAAATGAAGAAGCAAGAAAGTAACTGATACATTAGGTAAATTTTGGGGATGAATTTTTATTTAGAGAGGAAGAATTGTAACGCCTTCACTTTACGTAGTCCGTACATTCTGCTGCTCCAGTGACCTAATATCTGCTTGGATAAGTCAAGATGACTGGGACTATACTTCAGTGATAGTGAGAAGGCATAAAATGATGAAATAAATAATAAGAAAATACAAGAAAAATTAAGAAAAAATAAAAGAGAGGAAATAAAACTAGGTTAAACAAGCTGGCACCGTAGCGATGGGTGACTGCACCGGGAAGTTACGACGAAGGCAATTGCCAATCCCAAGATCGTAGGGAACCCTCGAAAATAATTTTTGAGACATAATTAAAGACCTATTGAGGTGTAATTAACCTTGAAAATGTCAAAAAAAATTAATGAATTAGTACAAAGAAAAATGAAAAATCAAGAAATCGACAAAAATCGGTGTTACCGAAAAATCGAAAATATAACCCGAGAAGGGGCATGTTGATCAATTGACACCTAGATTTGACTTTTGACCTCAATGTCCATTAAAAATAAGTGATATTAAACTTTGAAAATGTCATGAAAAATAAGAAATATGGTACATAATACAAATAGTGGAAGTTTGGGGCATAAATTGCAAATTGTGAAACTTGGGAATTAATTAATCCTAAACTAAGGTTAGTGCTCTACTAATTATATTTTAAGGGACCTATATAAGGCTTTAGTGGATAGAATTGAGCTCATCTTCAACCTCCTCATAACCAGCCGAAAATGAATCTCCATGAAAACTCCATGGCCAAGCTTGGAAACACACCATGCACCCATGATTTAAGCCTCATTTCACTATACTTTCTTCATTAAAGATTGCACACTCAACTTGAGAAAGCTTTTGGGAGCAAGAAAGGAAGGATTTGGTGAGGTTTTGGGAAAGCTCTCAAAAGGTAAGTGTCCAATTTTCCTCCCTTTCTTTAGTAAACTTGATATTTAGGTTAAGGGGAGCTGATTAGTGTTGAAATTTGAAAGAAATTGTTGAGTTTGCAATCTGCCCATTTTAGGCAGCCATGGAAGGTGAGCTTGCTTGAGTTTTTCTTACAATAAATTGATGGGAATTGATGGGAATTAGTGTTGGTTGAGTCAATTTGAAGTGCTAGCAATTTAATCCTCTTGTATGTGTGATTGAACAATTGAATTTAGGGGTTTAGAAGTAATTGTAAAAGCCTTGCCAAACTACCATTTTTGGCAGCCTTGAAGAGCATGGATTAGTGTTTGATCTCATGAAATTAATTGATGAATTCTGTTAGTGATGGTTTGAGTGCAGTGTATATGAAGTGATAGTGGAAGTATAAGTAACAAATTAAGTGATTACATGTATATATATTGTGTTGAATGTAACTTTGAGAATTAAAGTTGTAATGTGTGTATTGAGAATTGTTATATTCTGCCCAAAGTGACCAAAATGTGAAGTGATGACTGGATTTGGTATGGTACCAAATTAGAATTTAGTATGAGAGGTTTAAATTTAGCAAGTAAATGTGTATGTGATTGGTGTTTGAGGAAAGTATAAAAGGGAAGTATGCAAATGAGCCTATAACCCTAAATGTGTAACCCCAATTGGTATGAGGCCAATTGGAGGTGAAATTAGACATAAAATGTGCCAACTTTCATGAAAGTATACCTAAATTCTGTCCAGAAAGTGATATTAAAACTGACCTAATCCGGATTTGCAACCTTGCAAACCTGAAAATTGACCATATGAACAGTAGTCAGTCTTTTAGCCATAACTCACTCAAAACAGGTCCAAATGACCTGAAATTTATATCAATGGAAAGCTTAGACATAGGGCTACAACTTTGGTGAAGGCCACCAAGCCTAGAAATGTCATTTACCAAGTCAAAATGATCGCCAAATTTGGGTTACAAAAACTGGCCGAATTGACTTTGACCTAAAAGTGACCTAGAATTTGTCAAATAAGTGCAACTTGACCAGCATTAGTAAAATGACCATAACTTGGTCCAGGAAACTCCAAATGACATGAAATCACTGTCAAACTTTCAATAAGACATAGACCTACAAAATTGGTAATTTGATCAAAACCCAGAAATCAAAAGAACTAAGTCAATTAATTAGGTTAAGCCAGCATACCAATTCTGAAAATTTGCACAATTGATCAATGAATCTAGAATGATGTTTTAAGCTTATCTTCCTCTAGAGAAATTCAATTGCAATGAATCATACCATTCTGGAAAGCTAAGAAACAGAACTACAATATTGTTTTAGACACCTCCCACAACTTATGAATGTAAGAAGCTTAAATTATAGGTCAAAGCTACTGACCTAATTGAGAATCACATGAGTATTAGCCAACTTGAGTCAAGTCCAATATCTTGGATATAATTAACTCTAGAAAACATAAAAAAATTGTAACAAAACATTCTGAGTGACCTTAAGACATAGGATTACAAATCCTATGAAGAATGCTAAGCCTAAATATTACTACAAACTATCCAAATAAATTAGTCAAATTTAGTATTAAATCTGCCTATTAAGGAAACCAAAATTCAAATTTGACCTAGTTATGGTTAATTGACCATAACTTGAGCCACAAAACTCCAAATGGAGTGATTTAAAAAGAGAATTAAAGTTAAGACAATAAGGAACAACTTTGAAAAAGGACATTTAGCCAAATTCCCACAGTAACCAGATCAATAGCATAGTAGAAAATAGTGACTAAAAATGCAAAATTCAAAGGATATAATTTTAAGCAAATTTAATGCTACAATTAAGTAGGCATGAAATAAATTAATGGATTAATTATGAGATATGATACTAAAATACTGTAAATTATGTGTTTCAGTTGAAAAAGAGATTGGAAAGGGATCTTCGAAGAAAAAACAAGAATTGAAGTAAATTGAGTCAACATAAGAGGTTTGTGCACAACTAGTTTTTAATTGATTTTTTTTTAACATTTCACATAATTAAATGAATTTATTTCCCCTATGTATTATGTTTATCAAGTATTGAATTTATTTCAATGATTATTAAAATTGTTATAGTATGCATGAGTTTAGTTTTGTGAAATGGTATTTAAACAAGTATTAAGCATTGTTGTGGATTGAATAAATTATACGTTGGAAAATTGTGATAGAATATGTTTTGAATTGTGATGGGCAATTTGCATGGAAAAATACAAATTTATGTTTTGAATTGTGATGAGCATAAAAATTATTGGATATTGGAATTAACTTTGAATCGAATTGTGTTGTGATTTATGCTCACAAAAAGGACAAAGAGATTTATGATATTGTTTTATATATCATTACAGATGCTTGACTAGGTTATCACCCATCTCTCTCATTTGTTGAGAAGACAATGGAGTTAGCTTTATTTTGATTATCATAGTACGTGCACAGGCTTAGATTCTCCTCTTATAAGAGGTTAGATCTAAGTTTTTCATGGCCCTTTCGAAAGTTTCATTATTGTGTTGTGTACTGTGCACGATGATTTGACCTCCCCGACCATAGGGAGTTAGAATCCAGATTCGACCTCCCCGACCATAGGGAGTTAGAATCACCCTGAAGATGGCCCTTGCGGATTAGTCTTGCATAGTTAGTGAGATAAAGAATGGTTTTTGAATAGTAAAGAATTTTGATTTCAAATGGGATTTATGCATAATTGATTTTGTTGAAATTAATCTTTATTTCCATGATTTCTAGAATTTAAATGTCCAGTTGTGATTTGATAAATTGAATTTATTGCTCAAAGTCATTTTAACCAATGATTTATATTATTAGCAACGAAGATTTTGACCTTTAGAATTTTGTTGAATTTCGAGACTTTCAAATTAATTGTTATAATTTTGTCAATGTGTATTGTACTATGTTTTAAATTATATTTGTGCACCATTGAGTTCAACACTCAGCGATAGCTTTGTATGCTGTCGTAGGTGAAAAGAGCATAGAGCAATTGAGTAAGCTTCTTTGAAAACACATTCAGATCAGTTCCAGGTATATCATAGGTATACCCATATACATAGGTTTTGATGTATGCATGTAATAATATGTATATAAATTATTTGAGCAGTTGTATAAAAACTCTTGTAAAATATTTTGGTATGTAATTAAATGCAAATTATTATCATGTAAATTTGAGATTTCATTTACCTGTATAGTTTTGTAATATTAATTTTTGTGTCTTGTAATCAATGAAATGTTTCTTTTATGATAAGGTTGGTTTGAAAATGAATTGATTTGATTATTAAGATTGAATTGTGAGATAAAATGAAGTTTATTGGAGTTGTTTTTGAGAAAACATATTGGGAGTTTTTCCTTTTCAAGTTTGAAGAACTGTTTTCTCAAAATACAGCCGACACTCTGCCGAAATTTTAAAAAATTTTTATAACACCAGATTTTAATTGATGATTTGATCCATGACCAAAATTTCACTTAAAGGCTTTTCAAGAAATATTCAATGTTTCCACCACTATTTAATTTCATGAAAATTATTTTAAAATCCCTTGTAGTATATTTAATGGTTACTGGTAGGCGAAGTACAGTAATTCATTAGGTGTACTACGGATCATGTTACATCTTACGGAGGAGTAGGGTGTGATAGAATGTCTGGAACTATATTTAAACTAGAGTGAGGAGTCATAAATAATTCAAATAATAGTAAGAAAAATAAAGGGAAAATTTTAGCAATGAAATACAATGAAGTTAATTGAGCCGGTGCTCCAGTGATGGGTGACCCTAAAGGGAAACGACTGTGACGACAGTTGTCGACCTTATACCCATGGGAAAACCCTGTGAAATGATTTTTGGAACTCCATAGGAGATTTATTGAGGTTTCAATGGCAATAGAATGTCAAAAAAATATTGGGAAAATTAAAACAATCAGTACATACAATTTTAGCTCATCAAGCAAAACGAAAGGCATTTCGGTCATTTCACCTTCAAAGATATTTTTGACCAATTGTCCATTTAAGTAGGTGAGATTTATTTCCTAAAATATGAGTAAATATTGCTAAAAATTTAATTAAAAATGATAAAAGAAAGAAGAAAAAGAAAATAAAACAAAATAAAATTTAATTTAATTATTACATAAGGATGACATCATTAAAAATCTTCCCACCAATTAAAATTTAACAAGCCTACTTATGAGGGATAAAAAAATTTAAAAAGCACCAAAAATCCATTCATCTTCTTCCTCATTACATGTTGGCCGAAACCCTCTCTTTGCCCTCTTCCTCCTTTTTCATTTGCTAAAGCTTATAAAACCCTAACTTCTTTCCATATTTTTCATAAGTCCCAACACAAAAATTTATCACTAGACTTTGATTAAGAATTTGGGAGCAAAAAGAAGAGGAAAACTTGAAGTTAAGGAAGCTTGGAAATTCTTCAAGTAGGGGTTAGTGCATTATCCAAGTTCTCTTTCTTCTTTAAGTGTTATAAACATACTAAACTATTTTGAAATAACATGGAATTGAAAGAAAATGATGAGGAATTGAAAGATTAGAAATTTAGTAGCCATGAGAACATGTGAGAAATTTATGTTTTTGATGGAATTAAATTGATTAGTAGTGTTATTGATGAGTTTGAATGTGGTAGAGGTTGGATTGCATGATGCTATGCATGAACTAGAAATTTAAAGTTAGGGTTTTGACCTCAATTTGGGAATTTTGTGTTGTGACTTGAAATTGATGATGTTGAGATTGATTTTTTACTATTAAAATTGCCATGAATATGAATTGAAGTTTGAAAGTTGGATGGAATTGAATTTCATAATGATGTTTGAAATGATGAGATGATTATGGTGAATATGAATTGAAATATTATTGAGATTTTTAAACAGGTAAATAGCGAGACACGCCAAACGATAATAAATTAGGGGAAACTCTGTCAGTTTCTCCTATGAATTTAATTTATTTTAAAATATAACGAGTTCAAAATTTTTAAAGGGATAAAGTAAGATAAGATAGGGTGCTTCAACACCGAATGTAGCACGCCTTGCTCGGTTACACTGTAGACGGGTGAGGGGTGTTACAGTTCTCCACCATAACCATAGCCCAAGAAATTAGAAACATCTGGTTGTTTTCATCCTTTAAAATTGCTACTAGCAATTACCTTTACATGGACCTTTCATGAAGCATCCATTAAGTCTAATAATCTTCCTACAACAATCTATAAGCCCTTGCTTCAAACCATTAAAACAAATATAAAATCTCTTGAACTACTACTTACCACCTTCTAATCTACTATAGTTGGCAAAGCATGTGGTGCCAGGATTAGATCTGCAAATCTCTTCAGCATAGTCATAAACTTTACCAAATTAAAGTTTGTAATCACCCATGAACTTCACAAGAACCTTAATCTTAGCCTCTTGCAAATTATTTTACCTAAGTACAATTGTAACTTTGATCTCACAATTTGCAAAATTTGTTTAAGTGAAAGACCAGGCTACTCAATCATCTTTTCCTCAATAACTAAAAATTTTGAACTGCATGCCTTTGTTTTGTTCTTTCTATAACACCTATGCCCTAGATTGTATGTTTTAATGATAAGATTCTGTGATCTACTTGTGGGACCCTTGAACTAGGTTTAGCATTGTCTTCCCATAATACTACCATGATGCTTAGATATTAATACTAAAAAGATGGAGGTCTTTTTGATTAATCAAAGCATCCTTTCAATTTCTAATTTACTTGTCTTTTAATTTTAGAGTGAGACTGACGAAATTGCGTTTAGTGTAGTAAGTTCTCACAGTCATTTGATCTAAAAGTCATAGCACAATTTCAGGTGATACACTTAGTATCTGACATGCCCACGCATTTCCTAAGCTTTTAGCCAGCCAAATTGTTTTCTAAGAAAATAATTTTTGGCATGCCCTGTCACACCTTACCCCTCTGTAAGGCATAACATGATCCCGTAGAATACCGAATGAACTACTGAACTTCACCTACCGATAACTCATTAAGTACCCTACAAGGGATTTTAAAACAATTTTCTTACTTTTGATAAGTGGTGAGCATTTTCTAATTGGTATCAAAACATTTAATTAAAGTTGAAAGCTACTTAAAATTTTTGGCCCATTTTATTTTTCTGCAAATATTATAAAAATCTTGGTAGAGTGTCGTTTGTATTTTGAGAAAACAATTCTTCAAATTCCTGTAAAAAGCATTTCCAATAATCTGTCTCAACAACTTCTTCAAATTCACAATCAATTTCAACATCATTATCAATCTCCAAAATTCAAATTCACAATTTTCAATATCCAACAATCATCAAAATACCATTAATGAGTTTCATTCAATTTAAAACAAAATACTTCCATTCATATTTCATTAAAGACAAAACAATTTATATACATTATTACAAAAATTTATATTAAGAGAAATTCAAACTAAAATTTATTACAAACTTTATACAAACTGATCAAGACCAGTTTTACATGTCCATACCTTTACATACATTACATACATCAAAATAAATTTTTACCATTAGGACATAAAATATACACGATAACTTCAAAGCAGGTAGCTCCTCAATCTTCAGCAGCTCAATCTGCTGCTCCTCTAGTCTCTATATCTCATGACAATGATAATGACTATCACGAGTACTAGGACTCAGTGGTGCACAACATACTAAAATAATCTTTATGCAGAATTTAAATCATATTTATTCAAAAATTGGACTAAACATGAGAATTAAATACAAAACATGAATTATGAGATTTTAATCCAAACAATTTCATTTCGAAGTATCAAAACACATTTCATAAAACCCACAGTTATATCATGCCATTCGAAACAAATATAATGTCAATAGCCAGAGGCTAAGGAGAAGTCACATCACAAAGCTAGCTAGCTCAAATATATGGATATCCATTCAATTTCTTCTTCTACTGGCACACACCTCAACACTTTAGCCAGAGAAGGAATCAAAATTTGAAACTGATTACCCCCACTAGTCATGCTAGTGAGGTGTTCAAATATATGGTCATGACACTGTGGTTTCAAAACTTATCTTAACAATTTACTAAACATTTATGCCATCTCAAATATACACAAATAACTTTCAACAATTTACATCAAAAGCATAATAAATATTTCAAATTATTCAAAACAATATGCAGAAGAAATTTTTCAGAAATTCTACGTTGTGCACAAACCTTAAGCGAGTCGTCTCTTGGCCTTGACTCGATTCCTCAGGTTCTTTTCTGGTGTTCTTTTCCACTGAAACACACAATTTCACAATGTTTTAGTATCATAACTTAGCATAAATCCAAAAAGATATTTAAATTCACTTTTACCTAACTTTAATGTGTTAAACTTGACGTTTTTTAAAATTTGTGTTTTGGGTTACTATTCACGACACTATTCAAGTCAATTTGTTGACTTTCTAAGGCTTAATGGGTATGGGAATTCCAACTTCACCCACATACTACATTTTGGTTACTAAATTTGTTGGTTTTGGTTGTTTACTCAAATTCTAAGTCTTTTAGGCAAATTTGTAATTTTTCAGTTTTGGTGTCATATGTTGCACTGTTTCATTGATCATTTTTCTGTTAGAATTTGGCAAAACTTTCTTCATAGAAAATGTTTCCTATTGTCTTAACTTTATTCTCCTTTTTGAATCACTCCAATTGGAGTTTTGTAGCTCAAGTTATAGCCATTTGAATCATAGCTGCCGGATTAGACTTAACCCAGATTTCTGGGCACCAAACTGCTTCTGGCAATTTTAGGTCACCAAATTTGGGTGGCCAAATGACTTGGTTAATGGCATAATTTTGGTTTGTGTTCTTCATGAAAGTTTTAGGTCTATATCTCAACTATCCACTGGTAAAAGTTCAGGTCATTTAGACCTGCCTAGCCCAAGTTATGGCCAAATGAACAAATACTATTCATTAGGTAATTTTTGTACAGGTCAGACTGCAAAAATCTGGATTTAGTCAATTTGTTCACTAGGTTTTGGTCACTTTTTGGGCATGATTCCTAAATGAAAATTGTGTCATTTTGTGTCTATTTTCATTGCCAATTGGTCTCATAGCAATTAGACTTGTAAATTTTTAGTTTTGGCCTCTCAAATGGACCTTGGTCCTGCTGCCTATAGCATGACTCTAAGCAACCCGAATTTGCATTTGGTTCCAACACTTCTAACATACTCCAATTGGTCTGAAATGACCATTTCTCACCTTAAAATAGGTCAAACACATCATTTGACAATTTCTCACATTTTTGCCTCTAAAACCCTAAATGCCAAAACCCTAGTTCATGCCATTTGTTGCATTTACCTAATTAAACACCTATAAAGATGCTTCCTTAACCCATTCAAGCTTACCTACTCTACTAATTCAATCAAAACACATGTATACACCATCAAACCCTAGCTGGCTGAATTTTTATTTGGTCCTCCAAAGATGTTTTCTTTTGATTTTTAAGTTGAGTTCTAGGTTAATTAATCTACAAACACAACTACTAAACTAAATTTTTCAACTTAAATCACTAACCTCAACTTAGATGTTAAATCTTCAAATTCCTTCTTCTTTTTTTTCTTTCTTTTATGATCAATCTTCTTCTCAAGTGAGGTTAACAAGTTTTTATGTAAGAATTTGGTGCAAGGTAGGGTTAAGTGGGTGTTTACAAGCTTGAACTCAAGCTTTCATGGAGGAAGAAAAATGGTGGAGCTATGGGAGTGATGGCTGCCGAAACTTGAGGTAAGAGAAAGTGTTATTTTCTTTTTTAGTTTTTAGGTCTTTTATGGTTAATTTTGTGTAATTGAATTAGTCAAATATGGTGGGAAATAAATTTTTGACTTATGATGTCATAATTGTGAGGTGAGGGTGATGTAATAAACTTTTTCTTTTCTTTTCTTTTCTTTTTTTCATTAGTTCTTTAATTTAATTCTTGATCCCGAAATTTTCTTTTCTCTGATTTTATTTGACAGTTAGGTCAGGAGTCAGCTCCAGGGGTCAATTGACCAAATTGCCCTTCACCAGTTCGACCGGGTTTAAAAATAATTCAATATTTATTTCGGATCCCTGACCTAATTATTTGACTGGCTTAACAGTTCTTTTTCATGATTTTCTCTTTTCCACTGTGTTTGCAATAGTCTTAAGGACTGTGGTGTCACATTTTACGGTTCGAAATTTGAGTTTAAATTGACTTCGTAGTCCTTCCCGAGAAGGTTACCCATTGCTGTGACTCTCGGCTCATTTAACTTCTTATGTTCTGTTTTTCTTATTTATACTTAACTAATTGGCAATTACTAATTAATTGTATTTATGGCTTCTCTAGTTGTCTTAAGTGTGGTTCTAATCCCCTTAATAGTCCAGACCGGCTTCGATCACCAGAATAGTGAAATATACCAGGCTATGCAAATAGGGGTGTAACAATTCTCCCCCTCTTAAAATAAATATCATCTCGAAATTTTATCTGGTATCAATCTCTGAACAGCTGTAGGTGCTGTCTCCTCATGTCCTCCTCTCGTTCCCAAGTAGCCGCCTGGCCCGAATGATGGTTCCACAGCACTTTCACTAACGGTATTTGCTTGTTTCGTAGCTGCTTCACCTCATAAGCCAGAATCTCTATGGGTTCTTCCTCATATGTGAGGCCTGGATTCACTTCAATTTCCTCTACTGGTAGTACATGAGATGGGTCTGATCGATACCTCCTCAACATAGACACATGAAAGACATTATGTATCTTCTCTAACTCTGGAGGTAGTGCCAATCGATATGCCAAAGGACCCACTCTTTTCAGAACCTCATATGGCCTAATGAAATGAGGACTCAGTTTCCCCTTTCTGCCGAATCTCATAATTCTCTTCCAAGGAGAAACCTTGAGGAATACTTTCTCACCCACTGCATACTCAATATTTCTTCTCTTCAAATTAATATAGGACTTCTGATGATCTGATGCAGTCTTAAGTCGATCTCTTATCTTATCACCATGATCTTCTCCTCGGTCTACTGAACAATTTTGGGCCCAATCATCTTCCTTTCACCCATGTCATTATGATTATAGGTTCATTTAAGGTAAATCTTATTACTAATTGGGTGGATAAATTATATATTTAAATTTGTTTTTAAATAAAAATAATTGATTGAAATTAATTAAAAGAGATTAATTAATTAATTTATATTTGATATAAATTAATTAGAAGAAGAAAATAATTATTTTTATTTTTAATGTAAGATGATTAAAATCAAGATTAAATATAGGTTTGACACTTGAATAAAAAAATAAAAAATGGCAAAAAAAAAAACAAAAAAAAGTTTTAATTAGTTTTTATTTATGAAAATCAAAAATAAAAAAAAAAAAATCTTGCATGCATGTGGTGACTGTGTGAAAAAATTTTTTGAATTCAATATAATATGTTGTTTTTTTTTTCTAGTTTCCTTGATCATCCCAACACAATGGGGTTCTACATTTTCTGCCATACAAAGCTTCATATGGAGGCATCCCAATGCTTGATTGGTAGCTATAGTTGTAAGCAAACTCAATCAAAGGCAAGTGTGTGTCCCAATTGCCCTCAAACTCAATCACACAAGCCCGTAGCATGTCCTCCAAGATCTAAATTACTCTCTCACACTGGCCATCTGTCTGTGGGTGGAATGCAATACTGAAGTTCAATCTAATTCTTAGGGCTTTCTGAAGACTACCCTAGAATCTAGAAGTGAACTTAGGATCTCTGTCTGATACGATGGATACTGGCACTCCATGCAGTCTCACAATCTCATCTATATAAAACTTGGCCAATCTTTCTAAACTATAGTCCATCTGAACTGGCAAAAAATGAGCAAACTTGGTTAGTCTGTCAACAATAATCCATACTGCATCATGACTCTTTTGTGTCCTCGGAAGTCCCATCACAAAATCCATCATTATTCTCTCCCATTTTCATTTTGGTACTGGTAGTGGATGTAACAACCCAGCGGGTACTTGATGCTCTGCCTTCACTTGCTGACAAGTTAGGCATTTAGAAACAAACTCTGCCACATCTCTTTTCATACCCATCCACCAGTAATGCTCCTTTAGCCCTCTATACATTTTTGTGCCACCAGGGTGCATGGCAAAAGGAGACTCATGTGCTTCCTTCAAAATGATCTGCCTCAAATCAACATTATTAGGAATACACATTCTGCCCTGGTGTAGTAGTAGACCATCATCTCTTATTGAGAATTATGGTTTCTTACCCTGCCTGACTTCTTCCAATAGCTTCTGATACTTCTGATCATTCTGAGCAGCCATTCTGATCTGATCAATCAACACTAGCTGTACATGCCATGCCACTGCTGTCTGTCCCTCATCATTAATCTCTAAGCTGGTATGCAATGATTTCAACTCATGTACCATAGACAATGGAGTAACCCATAGACTTGCCATAGTCTTGCGACTTAAGGCGTCAGCCACAACATTAGCTTTCCATGGCTGATAGTCTATCAGACAATCATAGTCTTTTATCAACTCTAACCATCTCCTCTGTCTCAAATTTAACTCTTTTTGAGTGCCCAAATACTTCAAACTCTTATGATTTGTGTAGATATAGCACTTCTCTCCATACAAATAATGTCTCCAGATCTTAAGAGCAAACACTATAGCTGCAAGCTCCAAGTCATGTGTCGGATAATTCCTCTCATACGGTTTCAGCTGGCGTGATGCATAGGCAATGACATTTTGATCTTGCATCAATGCACAGCCTAACCCATTATGAGATGCATCACTGTAAACTGTGTATTCTTTACCCGGGGTAGGTAAAGTCAGAACTGGAGCCTCAGTCAAACATTTCTTCAATTCATCAAAACTCTGCTGGCATTTATCCGTCCACTGAAATTTCAAATCTTTTCGAATTAACTTGGTCAATGGAGATGCCAACATGGAGAATCCCTTCAGACGATAGTATCCAGCTAAACCCAGAAAACTATGAATCTCTGTGATATTCCTAGGTGGCCTCCAATTAAAGACAGCTTCTATCTTACTTGAATCTACCTTGATGCCCTCTACTGATACTACATGCCCCAAGAAAGATATTTCTTTTAGTCAAAATTCACATTTCGACAATTTGGCGTATAATTGTTTCTCCCTCAAAGTCTGTAGTACAATCCGCATATGTCTATCATGCTCTTCTGCACTCCTCGAATAGACCAATATATCATCTATGAATACCACAACAAACTGATCGAGGTATGGTCTAAAGATAGTGTTCATCAGATCCATAAAAGCAGCCGGAGCATTAGTTAACTCGAATGGCATGACCAAGAACTCATAATGGCCATAGCGGGTTCTAAAGGCAGTTTTAGAAATGCTCTACTCTTGTACTTTCAGCTGATAATAACCTGATCTCAGTTCAATTTTGGAGAACACCGCTGCACCCCTCAACTGATCAAATAAGTTATCAATGCGGGGCAATGGATATCTATTCTTTATTGTCACCTTATACAACTGCCGATAGTCAATGCATAAGCGGAGAGTGCCATCCTTCTTCTTAACAAATAACGCTGGCGCTCCTCAAGGTGACACACTGGGGTGGATAAACCCCTTGTCAAGTAGTTCTTGCAACTGCACTTTTAACTCTTTCAATTCTGTAGGTGCCATTCTATATGGCGTTATGGAGATTGGGTCCACACCAGGCATAACATCAATCTCAAACTGCACCTCTCTTTCTGGAGGTAATCCTGGCAATTCATCAGGAAACACATCCAGAAAGTCACATACTGTAGGGATGTCCCTCAGTGCTGGGCTCCCCACTTGGGTGCCTATCACATGTGCCAGGCATGCTTCACACCCCTTTCTGATCATCCTTCTGGCTAGTGCAGCCGAAATGATGTTTGATGGCAGTAAATGCCTCTCCCCATATATTACCACATCACCGTACAAAGGGAGATCAAAAGTGATTGTCTTCAGTTTACAGTCAATCATGGCGTGATGCCTGGCTAACCAATCTATGCCCAAGATAATATCATAATCTCTGAAGGGCATTTCAATCAAATCCGATAGAAAAGTGTGTCCTTGGATCACCAAAGGACAATCTCTATAGATTCTATTGACCCGGACCTCTTGTCCTAACGGACTAGTTACTAGCACTTCAAAACCCATTTGGACAAATGGAACAGCAAGTGAACTGACTATGCTAGCACTAACATATGAGTGGGTTGAACCCGGATCAAACAACACAAATACTTCTTGATCAGAGATAGAGAATGTACCAGCTATAACATCAAAGGTCTCAGCCTCTTCTCGCTATCTCATTATGTAGACTCTGGCTGAAGTACTTTCTTGTGCTGATTGACCAACAGTGCCCTGACTGCCAGAAGCAGTGCCTCTACCTCTGCCTCTTCCTCTGCCAACTAATTATGAACCTCTAGGAGCAGGACTCTGAATAGATACTTCTGTAGTTGTAGGAGCTGGACCATATTTAGGAGCACTAGTGCAGCCTTTTGCTAAATGACCCTTGCCTCCACAGTTAAAGCAGGCTCCCGTAGCCCAATAGCATTCTCCCCCATGAATCTTGCCACAAGTCTCACAGGGGTGGGCAGGATATGAACCCCTGCTCGACTACTGACCAAACATAAGAGGTCTCTGTCTAGAAAATCTGCCCCTTCCAAATCTTCCACCTCGACCTCTACTAGGTCCACCATGTAACACCCTCCCTGTAACAACTCCGTACATTCTACTATTTCAGTGACCAGTGTCAGTCCGGACAGTTAGAACGTCCAGAAAAATATTTAAACTAAAGTGAGGAACAATAATTAACTCAAATATTAATAATAAAAATTTAGAAAAAATTTTAGAAATAAAATACAGCCAAGTTAAATGAGCCAGTGCCCAAGCGATGGGTAACCTGGTAGGAAGTTGCGGTTCTCGCAACTAGGAGCCCTAGACCTGGGGGAAAATTCATAAAATAATTTTTGGGACTCCAGAGAAGGGTCATTGAGGTTTCTATGGCATTATAATGCCAAGAAAATGCTTAGAAAAATTTTTCAATCGGTACAGACAATTTTAGTCTGTTAAGCCAAACGGAGGGCATTTTAGTCATTTTATCATCAGAGATGATTTTTGGCCGACTTGTCTAGTTAAGTAAATAATTATTATGATACAAATTGTGAATAAATATTGCTAAAAATTAAATTGAAAATGAGTAGAGAAGAAAAGGAAACAAAATGAGATTAAATGATAATTTTGACATCACATGATGTCATCAATCCTTTCCTCACCAATCACTATTAAGCTAGCCTATTAAAAAAGGATAATTGAGACAAAAATAAATAAAAGCAATCAGATTCATCTCCTTCCCCATTTCTAGCCGTTTCCTCTTCCACACCCAAATCACCATTGAAAGCTTATCAAAGCTTCAATTCCCACCTTAAACCACCTCAAAACCCTAACTTGCCTTCATTAAAAATTATCCCTACCACTAGAGCAAACTTTGGGCAGCAATTTGAAAGGAAGAAAGTGAAGTTTTTAAGCCTTGGAAAGTGCCTAAGTCAAGGTTAGTGCCAATTTATTCTAAAAATTTTGTGTACGGCTGCCATTGAACATGATGTTGGTGTTGTAAACTATGGATTGTATGTGTATGAAAATTTTAGTTCTTGGAGTTAGGGTTTGAGGCATAAAACTTAAATTTTGTTCATGTGTTGGTGAATAAAAGTTTAAATGGTCAATTAGTGACCATTTGGCTGTGTATGATGAGGAAATGAAGAGAGTTGTGGCTTGGTATTTGAGATTGGTAAGCTGCCTTGGCTGACCTGCAGGACTGACTATGAGTCCAGTAGGTTTAGGCAGCCATAAATGGAGTTGTATAGGTTCAATTGGTACAACGCCAATTAGGCATGAAACTAGACACATAATGGCACAACTTTGGTGAAGAAACCCTGCTCAGAAAACGAAACGAAGTTGGCCTAAAATTTGCCCTAATCCGGGTGACTTGCATTCTGCCTAGGCAAAATGACCAAATGAATAGTGTTTATTCATTTGGTGATAACTCAGTGTAGAAAGATCCAATTGACCTGAAATTTTACCAAAAGAAACCTAAGACATAGACCTACAACTTTCATGAAGAACACAAATCTAAATTCTAATCATAACCTAGTCAAATTGCCAACCAAACTTAGGTTACCAAATCTGGCAGAACCAATTTTGCCCAGAATTTTGGATTCTATCCAATCCGGCCAGTTATGGTGTTTAGGCCATAACTTGAGCTACAAAACTCCAAATGGAGTGATTCAAAAAAGGAAATGTAACTAAACAAAATAAGGAACAACTTTCATGAAGACAACTTTGCCAAATTTCTATTGTACAAATGACCAATGGAACAGTAAACATAAGGCTTAAAATCTGAAAATTGTGAATAATTAATACTACGCTTAGAAATGGTATTGGCAACCAATACCAACAACTTTAGAATGCAAAACGTGGTATGTTGAGAGTATTAGAACCAATGTACCTATTGTCTATGCAAAAGTCAACATTTTAGTTGACCAATGAATGAATAGTAACACCTAAACTTAAATTTCAAGAATTGTAAAGTTTAAAAGTGTAACATGCCCTAGTACACCTAGCAAGATTGGTTTGGATAGATTGGCATGCCAATAGGGTTCAGTTAGCAGTACTGCACATGGCATTATGCCATTCTGTGATTTCATGACTTTTAGCCATTCTGACATTCTGTTGAGACTTGACCTTGTGCCTAATGTTATTACAGCTTATTAGCTGTTTTGTTGCACACCGAGAGACACGTATGTGACCGATGGTGTGACGGCCGGAGATACTTGATACTCAGTGCCAGTTTATCCGTTTATCCAGTCCAGTCATCTAGTATACGTTACTTGGGCAACCAAAAATGAAAGTTGATAAATTTAACGAAATAATGAATACAACAAGTACCAAATAAATAAGACTACTAATAATTATCAAAAACTTGTCTGCATGAGATATCAATACACTCACTGCATATTTATTTTTTTTATTAGTTCTTTTTATTTTATTATTGGCACCACTAAGCATTATTGCTTAGCGTGTCGCTTTTTGCTACACGTAGGTTCTGGAGAGACAGACAGAGAGCCCAGCAGACCACAGACTAGGTGAGGTCACAAATCTGCCTAGCGTCTGAGTCACCTCTCATCTACAGTGCATCAGTGGTACGACCTTTAGGTCCCTTTTGAAATTATGTTTTTGCATTTTGTAATAGGTAGTAGTTTGTGATTTGTAAATTATGAACTCATGTAAATTAGTAAATTTATGTAATCATATGTTGATGTACATATTTGAAGAATTTTGTTAATTAATATAATTTGAGAATATCTTCATGAAATTTTAGTTGATTTTGAATTTGAATGAAATTGTGGATTAATGTTGAGAACTTGAAATGATTGCTAATGTTGAGACCATGTTGATGGTTATTGGAGTTTGAGAATGATTGGAAATGATTATTAGAAGTGTTTTTCATAGGTTCCGAAGAACTGTTTTCTCCATTTTTAGCCGGTACTTTGCCGGATTTTCTATAAAATTTTCGGAACCTCAAATAAATTATAATTTCAATAAATGACTTAAATGAATTATATTTCATAAATTGTACTTCATAACTATGAAAAAAATAAATTAGAAAGAATAAAAAAATGATTGAATTAAAATAGGGTGTTCTGGTACACTGCATGGCATATCTTGCTCGGCTACACTATAGACGAGTAAGAGGTGTCACACACCAAATTTCTTTCTCTTCCCAGAAGTACCACCAGAACTTGGCTCTACTGTCTTTTCACCTTTATCTTTCTCTGTTTTCTTAGTTTTCTTTGATTTTTCTTTTACAGGTGTTGCTTCTGATTCAATCCTTTCTAGCTCAAGTGCTTGAGAGCTGAGCTCAGAAATGTTGCTATGTCTGAATCCCACTACTTGCATCCTAAAACTGGGCTTCAAACCAATCTCAAATCTCTTGCACCTTTCCTTGCTGGTAGAAAGGAGACTCCCAGCATAGTGGCTTAAGCGGAACTCGCTCTCATACTCTGCCACTGATCTATTTCCTTGTTTCATACTCAGAAATTCTTGTAGCTTCTGATCAACATATGCATCTAGGACGTATTTCTGTCTGAATTCTCTGATGAAGTCATCCCGATTCAAGATCTTGGTGGTTCATAAGCCGTGGGGATAGTCTTCCACCAATCATACGCATCCCCTTGCAGTAGTGACACAGAGTATTCAAATTTCAATTCATCTTGGCAGTGCAGCTTCTTGAACACTCTGTCCATTCTTTCAAGCCATTGCTCTTCCTCAAGTGGGTCTACTATACCCTTAAATTTTGTAGCCCCATACTTCAACAGTTTGTCATACTTTCTGACTGGAGGTTGTAGTTGTACCACAGGTGTCTGGGGTGGAGCTTAAGCAGGTATACCTCCTGCCATTTGTTGAAACATCGCAGCCATCTGCTGTGCGAAATGTGCAGGAAACTGCGGCATTTGTGGGGCTGGTGCTACTGATCCACTAACATTCTGTAGAGTTGGGGCTTCCCCTTGTGCCTTAGCTTCAACAGATTGCTAGACTGAGCAATCCCCTTCTTCCATTTCAGTCTGAAGTTAGGGTATCTCCTGAACAAATAACACAAGGAGATTTCCCTTCGTTAGTTCATATTTATGATGTAATGCATTGTATGTAACAAATAAGGACATTGAGCAGTTGTACTTAACAAAGAAAAGACACAAATTCACAAGTTAAAATGTACTTCAAAAATTTGCTCCGATACTACTAAAACATGTCACACTTTATCCCTCTGTAAGGCATAACATTATCCCATAGAATACCTAATGAACTACCGAACTTCACCTACCAATAACTCATTAAGTACCCTATAAGGGATTTTAAAACAATTTTCTTACTTTTGATAAGTGGTGAGCATTTTCTAATTGGTATCAAAACATTTAATTAAAGTTGAAAGCTAGTTAAAATTTTTGGCCCATTTTATTTTTCCGCAAATTTTATAAAAATTTCGGCAGAGTGTCGTCTGTATTTTGAGAAAACAGTTCTTCAAATTCCTATAAAAAGCACTTCCAATAATCTGTCTGAATAACTTTTTCAAATTCACAATCAATTTCAACGTCATTATCAATCTCTAAAATTCAAATTCATAATTTTCAATATCCAACAATCATCAAAATACCATTAATGAATTTCATTCAATTTAAAACAAAATACTTCCATTCATATTTCATTAAAGACAAAACAATTTATATACATCATTACAAAAATTTACATTAAGAGAAATTCAAACTAAAATTTATTACAAACTTTAGACAAACTGCTCAAGACTAGTTTTACATGTCCATATCTTTACATACATTACATACATCAAAATAAATTTTTACCGTCAGGGTATAAAATATACCCGATAACTTCAAAGCAGATAGCTCCTCAATCTTCAGCAGCTCAATCTGCTGCTCCTCTAGTCTCTATATCTGCGACAGCAATAACAGCTATCGCTGAGTACTAGGACTCAGTGGTGCATAACATACTAAAATAATCTTTATACAGAATTTAAATCATATTTATTCCTAAATTAGACTGAACATGAGAATTAAATACAAAACATGAATTATGAGATTTTAATCCAAACAATTTCATTTCGAAGTATCAAAACACATTTCATAAAACCCACAGTTATATCACGCCATTCGAAACAAATATAATGTCAATAGCCAGAGGCTAAGGAGAAGTCACATCACAAGGCTAGCTAGCTCAAATATATGGATATCCATTCAATTTCTTCTTCTACTGGCACACACCTCAACACTTCAGCCAGAGAAGGAATCAAAATTCGAAACTGATTACCCACACTAGTCATGCTAGTGAGGTGTTCAAATATATGGTCATGACACTGTGGTTTCAAAACTTATCTTAACAATTTACTAAACATTTATGCCATCTCAAATTTACACAAATAACTTTCAACAATTTACATCAAAAGCATAATAAATATTTCAAATTATTCAAAACAATATGCAGAAGAAATTTTTTAGAAATTCTACGTTGTGCACAAACCTTAAGCGAGTTGCCTCTTGGCCTTGACTCGATTCCTCGGGTTCTTTCCCGGTGTTCTTTTCCACTGAAACACACAGTTTCACAGTGTTTCAGTATCATAACTTAGCATAAATCCAAAAATAAATTTAAATTCACTTTTACCTAATTTTAATGTGTTAAACTTGATGTTCTTTAAAATTTGTGTTTTTGGTTACTATTCACAATACTATTCAAGTCAATTTGTTGACTTTCTAAGGCTTAATAGGTATGGGAATTCCAACTTCACCCACATACCACATTTTGGTTACTAAATTTGTTGGTTTTGGTTATTTACTCAAATTCTAAGTCTTTTAGGTAAATTTGTAATTTTTTAATTTTGGTTCTTATGTTGCACTGTTCCATTGGTCATCTTTTTGTTAGAATTTGATAAAACTTTCTTCATAGAAAATGTTTCCTATTATCTTAACTTTATTCTTCTTTTTGAATCACTCCAATTGGAGTTTTTTAGCTCAAGTTATAGCCATTTGAATCATGGCTACCGGATTGGACTTACCCAGATTTCTGGGCACCAAACTGGTTCTGGCAGTTTTAGGTCACTAAATTTGGGTGGCAAAATGACTTGGTTAATGGCATAATTTGGGTTTGTGTTCTTCATAAAAGTTTTAGGTCTATATCTCAACTATCCACTAGTAAAATTTTAGGTTATTTAGACCTGCCTAGCCCAAGTTATGGCCAAATGAACAAACACTGCTCATTTGGTCATTTTTGTACAAGTCAGACTGCAAAAATCTAGATTTGGTCAATTTGTTCACTAGGTTTTGGTCACTTTTTGGGCATGATTTCTAAATGAAAATTGTGTCATTTTGTGTCTATTTTCATTCCCAATTGGTCTCATACCAATTGGACTTGTAAATTTTCAGTTTTGGTCCCTCAAAGGGACCTTGGTCCTGCTGCCTGCAGCATGACCCTAAGCAACTCGAATTTGCATTTGGTTCCAACACTTCTAACATACTCCAATTGGTCTCAAATGACCATTTCTCACCTCAAACTAGGTCAAACACATCATTTAACAATTTCTCACATTTTTGTCTCCAAAACCCTAAATGCTAAAACCCTAGTTCATGTCATTTGTTGCATTTAGCTAATTAAACACCTATAAACATGCTTCCTTAACCCATTCAAGCTTACCTACTCTACTAATTCAATCAAAAAACATGTATATACCATCAAACCCTAGCTGGCTGAATTTCTATTTGGTCCTCCAAAGATGTTTTCTTTTGATTTTTAAGTTGAATTCTAGGTTAATTAATCTACAAACACAACTAATAAACTAAATTTTTCAACTTAAATCAATAACCTCAACTTGGATGTTAAATCTTCAAATTCCTTCTTCTTTTCTTCTTTCTTTTGTGATCAATCTTCTTCTCAAGTGAGGTTAACAAGTTTTTATATAAGAATTTGGGGCAAGGTAGGGTTAAGTGGGTGTTTACAAGCTTGAACTCAAGCTTTCATGGAGGACGAACAATGGTGGAGCTATGGGAGTGATGGTTGCCGAAACTTGAGGTAAGAGTAAGTGTTATTTTCTTTTTTAGTTTTTAGGTCTTTTATGGTTAATTTTGTGTAATTGAATTAGTCAACTATGGTGGGAAATAAATTTTTGACTTATGATGTCATAATTGTGAGGTAAGGGTGATGTAATAAACTTTTTCTTTTCTTTTTTTTTCATTAGTTTTTTAATTTAATTCTTGATCTCAAAATTTTCTTTTTTCCGATTTTATTTGACAGTTAGGTCAGGAGTCAGCTCCAGGGGTCAATTGACCAATTTGCCCTTCGCCGGTTCGACCGGGTTTAAAAATAATTCAATATTTCTTTTGGATCCCTGAACTAATTATTTGACTGGCTTAACAGTTCTTTTTCATGATTTTCTCTTTTCCACTGTGTTCGCAATAGTCTTAAGGACCGCGGTGTCACATTTTACGGTTCAAAATTTGAGTTTAAATTGACTTCGCAGTCCTTCCCGAGAAGGTCACCCATCGCTGTGACTCTCAGCTCATTTAACTTCTTATGTTCTGTTTTTCTTATTTATACTTAACTAATTGGCAATTCCTAATTATTTGTATTTATGGCTTCTCTAGTTGTCTTAAGTGTGGTTCTAATCCCCTTAATTGTCCGGACCAGCTCTGGTCACCGGAATAGTGAAATATACCAGGCTATGCAAATAGGGGTGTTACATGCCCAGTGGGACAATTCTCATGCTTCACTATCTTTTACGTTCTTGATGAGGCATAACAAAATGCCTTATAGTGATAAAGAAAAACTTGCATCAAGTATCACTGATGCCTTGGAGAAAGGCATAGGAAGGTAGATAGATATAGCTCTCGACAAAATTAATGCAAATACGGAGAAGATTATTTTGTTAATTTAGTTATTGGCTAAAAAGTTTAATTTGCATATTCTGTTATCTTCTGATGGCCAAGTCTCTAGGCAAGAAGAGTATGACGTGGTACCCAGAAGTGCTAAGGAGCCCGAGAGGCAGGTCCAGTTTTGAACTCCTTAGGGTAGTGCTGAGGAAAGCCATGCCAGTAGTGAGAAAAAACTCCAACCACCTCATAGGAGAGAGGAATAGGTGGCTAGCCAACCAAGAATACTAGTTCAACTCGGTCGCCTCAGTGGCAAAACTATTGTTCTCACCCAAGTTTTCAGTAACACTAACCCAGTTACTTATCTTAGTGTTTATGATGCAAAGGTAGTTGTAGGTCCTTAGGTGGTACTAACCCCTCAGCAAGTGCAGACTTTTGAGTTGACCTTTGGCTTACTAATCCCTCATATGGTGACACCTGTATCTCGCTCTAGTGGTACCAACAATTCCTCAAGTGACTCCAGACTCAAGGGCCAATAGTCAAAGAGGAACTAAAATATCTACAATGCAGGTATCTCAAACAACTACAGGTATCTCAGACAACTACACTAGTGTCCCAGGCACCAGCACCTATGGTCTAGGTTCCTAATATCATTATTCCAATTAATAAGACTCTGGACAAGCTAATAATCCTGTAAGTGATGGAAGGAAATTTTGGTCTTTAAGTTCTTGTAGCTTCTAATGACAAATTCCTTAAGCTAGAGGAGCCAAACTTGACTTCAAGGAGTATTAGAGAACTCGGGAGGCACCAGCCCAAAATCACCCCAAAGGGCAGTATAAAAGGAATCAATGCGCCCATAGTCTAGATTTCTTTTATAACAATCACAATTGCTTTGATTTTTAAGCTAAAAGTTAAAATGATGCGATTTTGTAAGTCCAAAGCTATTGCACCTTGCAGAAAACCAATGGGATAACACCAAGTATAAAATAGCCAAGGTTGATCCATGGCCTCAAATAGCTGACTTTACAGCTTTTCCTAAGGACCCTACAAAAAATGGAATAGACAAAGTTGACATAATGCCTAAAGTGTAATTGAGTTGGCATTGCTACCACTTATGCAAAATAAATAGAGGAATAATGTGATAAGTAGGCTTCATGGCCACTTTCATTAATAAATAAAAGTTAAAACATGGCTTATTGTTCAACAAATATTAAAGTACTTACATGTATGCTAAATTTATTACATCAAGATATAACGACTACAGCATGCAAAAAAATTCTTCAAGGAAGTTTGGAGTCAATAAGTAACTCTGGAATAAGGCTGGATAGACAACTCTCTAGTATTTGATATTGGCATTTGATAAGGAAGTGCCAAGAATGCCACTACTAATAGGAGAAACCTATAGTACCATGGAGCTGCTGGTACCTACGAGGCGATAGGTACCTTGGCAGGTACCTAGGTACCAGCATGTACTAGTGAACTAGAAGAGGGTTCGATGCCATATCTATAAAAACAAGGAATATAAAGAGCATTCCCAAGTAATAATGATAAAGCAAGAAATGCAGGTACTAATATACAAGTTCAAATACAACACTTACATTTGCAGACAATTTGCAGGTACCAATTGTAGGTATTGACCAATAATTTGCAGGTACTGACTATAGGTACCAACTATAGGTACCGACCAATATTCTACAGGTACCAACTAATATACTATAGATACCAATCAATATTCTGTAGGTACTTGCAAAACTTCTAAATTCCAAGAGCAATCAAACATAGCTCAATCACATTCTCAACCATCATTGAATATCAAAAGTCTCAAAAATTACCACTTCAATCAAGAATAGCAAGGAGAATACCTTGAATCAATTGCCACAAAACGCAAGAAGAATCGACTAAGAGATGAATTGATTAATGGTTGATGAGAGATGGGGTGCCGGTGGAGAATCAATGAGTAACCAATGATGGGATGAGGAATGGAACAACGCTGGTTGGATGATGATACGTTGACAAGATGAAATAATGGAAGGAACTCACCCAAACGACAATAAAGTGCCATTCCAATCCAAGAAGCGACGATGAGGAAGGCAACTAGAGAATGAAACGTCGGCAATCGCACAACCAGAATCTGGTGAGAGAAAAGGAAAAGAAAAGGAGAAGAAGAAGTAGTGCACCAAAGGGAAGAGAGAAAAAAAAAAGAGAAAGAAGAAGAGGGAGAAGATGGCGCAAAAAGGGAAAGAAAGAAGGATATATATATATATATATATATTGGAGACATAAATCTATAGTAATAAGAGATTTGCAATGATTAAAAGTCTATGGGATGATAATTTGGAATGATTAGAGTTCCATTGGAAATTAAATTCTTATTGGATAGAGTTAGCTTGAATTTCAAATTCCTAGGAGGATTACAGGTGATAATTGATTATTTTTTAATTTTGAAATTCAGATTTGGTCCACTGGAATGGCTTAATTAGCTAATCCAAATGTGGGGGGCAATTGTTTGTACAAAAATAATTCTTGTATTTATTAATTATTTTTAGGCTTAAGAAATAATTAAATTAATTTTTTAAGAAATTAATTTAATTAATTTAATTTTATTATTTTAATTAATTTTTAACCTGAGATAATTAATACGTGAATTAATAATGGTTACTGGATAGTTATCTGAGATATGAAAATTGATGGCAGTTTGTAGCGGCTCCAGGCAGTTCCAAGGAGTGGGTAGATGATCGCAGGTAACGGCCGAAAATGGCAGAGTGGGTTCTAGAGTCTTTCAGATACTTACAGATAAAACTATAAAACTCAGATACACTACAACGTGAAGGCCCAATAACATCAAACAATAATAGCTCAACTAAACTCGAGTAGTCTTTTATCTTTATTTTACTAGTTATTTATTTTTTCTAAACTCTTGCATTTAATTTCAAGCCTTGTACTCTATTTTCAATTAATCAAAGCGTCCTTTCGATTTTTAATTTACTTATCTTTGATGAAACCGCATTCAATGTAATCAGTTTCTATAATCATTTGATCCATAGGTCAGAATGCAATCCCAAATGATACATTTATTATCAAGCACGTCCACGCATTTCTTAAACTATTAATGTGACACCCCTTACCCGTGTACAGTATACCAGAGTAAGTAATGCCACACGGTGTACCGGCACATTCTAATATACCTTAATTAATTGATACCATGCTTGTGAATATAATTTATGAAATATAATTTATTTTAGCCATTTATCAAAAGTATTATTTATTTGAGGTTCCGAAGATTTTAAAGAAAATCCGGCGGAGTACCGGCTAAAAATGGAGAAAACAGTTCTTCGGAACCTGTTAAAAACACTTCCAATATTTGTATTCCATCATCTCAAACTCCAATATCCAAAATCTCAACATTTCAATTTCAATTCTCAGTCATCCATCACATGCGATGCTCACATATATATCACAAATAAACATTTACTTTTCCATTTACAAATATAATTTTCATAATTTACATGAACATCAATATATATTACACAAGTTTAATTACATATATGAAAATCAAAATTAATTATAGAATGCCAAAATGACACCTAGTGTCCTACCAATGCACTGCAGAAGTTGAGGTGACAAGGACACTGTGCAGAACTGCAGGATGGACTCACCTAGTCTGTGGTCTACTGGGCTCACGATTGGGATCTCCAGTACCTACACGAGGCAAAAGCAACGCGCTAAGCAATAATGCTTAGTGGTGCAATAATATAATAAAAGAAAATAGCAAGAAAATAAATGTGTATAGAATGTGTATGCTTTCTTTGTTTGGAGTTGGTATATTCATTATTTCATTAACTTTGTTCACTTTTATTCATTTGGTTGCCCCAAGTAACCTACATTAGACGACTGGACTGGATAACGGGTAAACTGGCACTAGGTACCTAGTACCTTGGGCCGTCACACCATCGGTCACATAGGCATCTCCCGGTGTGCAACAGAACAGCTAACAAGCTGTAAATAATATCAGGCACAAGGCCAAGTCTCAATACAAAGTCAGAATGGCTAAAAGCCATGAAATCACAGAATGGCATATCGCCATGTGCAGTACTGCTAACTGAACCCTATTGGCATGCCAAACTATCCAAACCAATCTTGTTAGGTATACTAGGGCATTCGATACTTTAAAATTCTTCAATCTTTGAATTTCAAGTTTTGGTGTTACTATTCACCTCTATGGTCAACTAAAATGTTGACTTTTAGATAGAAATTAGGTATATTGGTTTTGGCACTCCCAACATACCACATTTTGTGTTTAAAACTTGTTGGCATTGAGCGTTAATACCATTTCTAAGCATTAAACAAAAGGAGCAGATTTTTCAGATTTTGTACCATAACTTTACTGTTCCATTTGGAACTGTTACAGTGGAAATTTGAAGAAATGGAAAACATGAAAGTTGTTCCTTATTTTGTCTAGTTGAATTTCCTTTTTTGAATCACTCCATTTGGAGTTTTGTAGCTCTAGATATGGTCCAAAAACCACAGCTGGCCGGATTTCCATTCTGCAGAAATTACCATATCTACAGTAACATGAACAGTGACTGCCACTGCCATTTAGGTTAGGTTCTGGCCATAATTTGGGGTAGGTTTCTTCATGAAAGTTGTTTTTCTATGTCTTAACTTGTTGCTGTAAAAATTTCAGGTCAATTGACCAAATCTACAGTGAGTTATGGCCAAATGAACAGTTACTGTTCATTTGGTCAATTCTGCAGGGGCTGTTGCAGTGTGTCCAGATTGGGGCCAAGTTTTGGTCCTCTTGCTTTGGTCTTTTGGGCATGGTTTCTTCAGCAAAAATGTGCCATTATAAGCCTAGTTTCATGTCCAATTGGCCAAAAATCAATTGGACCTACACAGCCAAAGTTATGGCTGTGCAAGTGGACTGAAATTTTAGTCACTCTACTGCACTAAGAAGGCAGCCTACACATTCACTTGGCTATACTATTTTTCAGTCCAATTCATGGTCAACATACCTAAAATGGTCACTAATTGACCCTTATAATGTTCTTTCACAATTTCATAAGCTAAATCCAAGTTTCACTTCTCAAAACCCTAATGTCCAATTTAAATTACCCATAAACCTCAATTAGCACACTAATTCAACATCCATGCATATTCATACCTTAAACATCATTTCTATCCATTCTAAATTCATTAAAACAATCAACCACATCCTTCCTTAGGGCTGCCAAAAATTGAAGATGCCCTAACACATATAATTTACTTCAAATTCTTACAATTTCTTAACTTAAAATGATGCTCTAACAAGGATTAAAGGAGTGTGAGTGAAAGGATAGCACTAACCTCACTTTAACCTCTTGTAGGGCAGATTTCTTCAAGCTAAAACTTCACTTTCCTTCTTCTTCTTGGCTGCCAAAAGTTTCCCCAAGTGATATGGTCAAGGTTTAATGAAAGGGGTTAGGGTTTAGTGGTGTAACAAGGTAGGAAATTAAGCTTGCTTGATTGAACATCAATGGAGGGAGGAAGAAGAGAAACTCACGTTTTTTGCTGAAGAGAAGGCAGCTGGTTTTTGGTCTTCCTTGGTCTTTATTTAGCTCTTTTATTAGTTAGTCAAATGGTTACTTAATGGTGATTGGTTGGCAATTTTAAATGACATCATCAAGATGTCATAAATGAGCTTTTCTTTGATTTTTCTTTTCTTTTCATCACTACTCAATTTCAATTTAATTTCTAGTAATGTTTATTCATATTTTATGTCATATTAATTATTTACTCAACTGGACAAGTTGGCCAAAAATCACCTCTGAAGGCGAAATGACTAAAATGCCCTCCGTTTGGCTGAACGAGTCAAAATTGTCTGTACTGATTGAAAACTTTTTCTAGGTATTTTCTTGGCATTCTAATGCCATGGGAACCTCAATAACCCTTCTCTGGAGTCCCAAAAATTATTTTATAATTTTTCCTGGTCTAGGGCTCCTCGTTATAGAAACGCAACTTCCCTCTGGTTACCCATCGCTAGGGCACCGGCTCGTTTAACTTGGTTGTATTTTATTTCAAAAATTTTTACTAAATTTTTCTTATTAATATTTGAGTTAATTATGATTCCCGACTTTAGTTTAAATATTTTTCCAGAAGTTCTAGCTGTCCAGACCGACACCGGTCACCGGAACAGTAGAATGTACGGAGTTGGTATAGGGAGGGTGTTACAACTCTTCCCCTCTAATTTAAATTTCGTCCTCGAAATTTACCTGATGCAAACAATTGAGGGAACTGTTGCCTCATCGTCTCTTCACTTTCCCAAGTTGCCTCCTCGGTGTTGTGGTGCCTCCAAAGCACTTTCACCAGTGGAATCTGCTTGTTCCTCAACTCTTTTACTTCCCGAGCTAGGATTCGTAGAGGTTCTTCTTCATATGTCAAATCCGGCTGTATTTCAATTTCTTCTCTGGAGATGACATGTGAAGGATATGAGCGGTATCTTCTGAGCATAGACACGTGAAACACATTGTGGATCTTGTCCAGCTCTGGTGGTAAAGCTAGCCTATAGGCCACTGGACCCACACGTTCAATGACTTCATATGGGCCAATGAACCTAGGGCTCAACTTACCTTTTCTTCCAAACCTCAACACTTTCTTCCATGGTGACACCTTGAGAACACTTTGTCGCCAACCACATATTCTATTTCTTTTCTCTTCAGGTCGGCATAAGATTTCTGTCTGTCTGAGGCAACCTTTAAGTTGGCTTTGATTGATTTTACCTTCTTCTCAACCTGTTTCACCAGGTCTGGTCCTACCAGCTTGTCTTCACCCAATTCAGTCCAGCACATTGGAGTTCTACATTTTCTCCCATACAGTGCTTCATATGGGGCCATTTGAATGCTAGCTTGGTAGCTATTGTTGTATGCAAACTCTGCCAGTGGGAGGTATCTATCCCAACTTCCCTCAAACTCAATGACACAACTCCTCAGCATATCCTCAAGGACCTGACATATATTTCATGTTATTGTTATCATTTCTATTCAATATTTGTATCAATTTCATTGGTTTCAATTGTTTACCTGGATTACTCTTTTCCGATTGCCCATCCGTTCGAGGATGGAAAGTCATTTGAAATGGAGTTGTGTACCCAAGGACTCATGCAACTTCTTCCAAAATCTTGATGTAAACCTTGGGTCTCGATCAGATATGATGGAAAGTGGAATTCCATGCAGTCTAACTATCTCACTAATATACAATTCTGCTAACTTCTCCAGTGAGTAGTCACCCTAATCGGTAGAAAGTGTGCTGACTTTGTCAATCTATCAACTCTCACCCATCTCGCATCATGTTTCTTCCGGTGAGAGGCAAACCACTTACAAAATCCATGGTGACTGATCCCATTTCCATTCGTATGCGATAGGTCAGAGCAAACCCGATGGAACTTGATGTTCTCGCTTGACTTGCCGACATGTCAAGCATTTAGTCACAGAGTCACTATGTCCCTCTTCATACTAGGCCACCAATATCAAGCTTCAGATCATGATACATCTTTGTACTTCACGGTGCATAGCATATACACCGGTGTGTGCCTCTTTAGAATATTGGCCTTCAATTCCCCATCATCCGGTACACACAGTCTTCCTTTGTAATAGACACCCATCCGCTTTCACCTCATAATCGCTTGCTTTTCCTTGAGATTTTGCTCATAATAGCCATTAGCTTCTCATCCGCCTTTGCCCATCTAAAATCTCAGTAGCAGTGTTTGGCCTCACTTGCAACTCAACCAAAATAGCTCCATCTCGAATTAAAGTTAGACGGCATTCAATGATCTCAAGGTCGTCATGGATTTTCTCGCCAAAGCATCAAGAACTACATTTGCCTTCCCAAGATGGTAGTCAATTACACAATCATAGTCCTTCAAGAACTCAATCCATCGCCTGCTCTAAGGTTGAGCTCTTCTCGGTTGGCAAGTATTTCAAGCTTTTGTGGTCTGTAAATATAGCACTTTTCACCATACAAGTAATGCCTCCATATCTTCAAGCAGGAAGATAATTGCCGCAAGCTCTAAATCATGGGTAGGGTAATCTGCTCATGTGGCCTTAGTCGCTGGAAGCATAGGCGACCACCTTCCCCTCTTGCATCAATACACACCCTAACCCATTATGAGAGGCATCACTGTAGACCACGAAGTCCTTTCCTGACACTGGCTGTGTTAACACTGGTGTCTCTGTCAACATAGCCTTTAACTTCTCAAAACTGGTCTGACACTTGTCATTCCGGTCAAATCGAACATTCTTGTGTAACAACTTGGTCATTGGAGCAGCTATTAGGGAAAATCCCTTCACAAATCTCCTATAATAAGCAGCTAGACCCAAGAAACTTGACCTCGGTTGTGTTTCGGGAGGCTTCCATTCCATCATCGCTTCTATTTTCTTGGGATCCACCTAATCCCATCACCGACACTATGTGTCCAAGGAATGCAATCTCATTCACCAAAAGTCACACTTGGACAACTTAGCATAGCCTTCTTTTCTCTCGTGGTTTGCGTAACAATCCTCAAATGCTCATCATGTTCTTCCCTGGTCTTGGAATACACCAAAATATCATCAATAAAGACCACTACGAACCGATCTAGGTATGGATGGAAGATACGATTCATAAGGTCCATGAATGCCGCTGGTGCATTAGTTAGGCCAAAGGGCATCACCAGAAACTCATAATGCCCATACCAGGTCCTGAATGCAGTCTTTGGCACATCTACATCCTTCACCCTCAACTGATGATACCCTGATCTGAGATCAATCTTAGAAAATACTCCTGCTCCCTTCAGCTGATCAAACAGATCATCAATTCTAGGCAACGGATATTTGTTCTTCACAGTCACTTTATTCAACTGCCGGTAATCAATACAAAGCCTCAAGGTCCCATCCTTCTTTTTCACAAACAGCACTGGAGCTCCCCATGGTGACACACTAGGGCGTATGAACCCCTTATCAAGCAACTCTTGCAACTGAGTTTTCAACTCCCTCAATTCAGTGGGTGCCATCCTATAAGGAGCAATAGAAATAGGTCTCAGATCTGCAGTTGTCTCAATAGCAAATTCAACTTCCTTTCTCGTGGCAAACTGGCAATTCTTCAGAAATACCTGGAAGTCTCTCATCGTGGGTATGTCACTCGGGTTTGGCTTAGCCCGCCTAGTATCCACCACATGTGCTAGGTAGGCTTCATGCCTTTTCTCATCATTCTTCTTGCAATCGTGGTTGAGATGACATTGGACAAGAAATCATCCTTTCCCCACAATCGTGATCTCATTACCCTCGAAGTTTTCAAAGAAATCCTCTTCAATTTGCAATCAACTATTGCCCGATGACGTGACAACTCCCATTCCCAAAATCACGTCAAACTCGTGGAAGGGCAACTCAATCAGGTCTGCCAAGAATTCACACCCTTGAACCCTTAACGGGCAACCCTTGTATACCTTGTTCACCACTACACTGTGACCCAATGGATTAGTGACCATAATGTCTTGGTCACTCTCCCCTATTAGTATCCCCCTTTCTACGGGTAAGTTGATGCAAATGTAGGAATGAGTGGATCTGGATCCACCAATGCATGCACAGTGTAGTGTAGAGGAAGAACGCACTCGATGACGCCCGAGGCATCTTGCTCCTCCCGAGCTCTCGGGGCATAATTTCTCGCAAGTGGTCCATTATCCGCCTCTCTGCCGCTCGGATGCGAGCCTCTGTGATGGTCCCACTGCGTCCGATTCGCCGATTTTCTACCTCTCGTGGTGCAGAGCAGTCTTTCGCTGGGTTGGAGCAACTGTAGTAGTTCTGCGTGACGTTCCTCACCGATGCTCTGTTGACCCACACCTCAGCAGGCACCGCCACTCTCCAACACTCCCCTTATGCCATTTCGGCGGTGTGGACACGCAGAAGATGCCGGGCTGGTCCTCAACCCCATCCTCGGAGAGCGCCCACCGATGGTGTGGATCGACCTCTCCTAGGGGTGAATCGTGGCCCGGGCCCCGAGACCGACCACCTCGTGGTGAGCCGAACTCGTGCGGGAGGAGCCTTGAACTTCTTTCCAAATGCAGGATCTGAACTAGACCGACGGCCCTCTTCTCGCTTCATCCCTTACAGTCCGCTCACTGATTCTTACTTTTTCCACCTTTATTGTAGCTTCCACTAACTTGGTAAATTCTATGATTCCCAAGGCAGTGAGCTGGATCTTGATGTTGTCATTTAGTCCCTCTTCAAATCTCTTGCACCTTTCAGCTTCATTAGGGACTATCTCCCTTCCAAAGTGGCTCAATCATACAAATTCCTTCTCATATTCTACCACCGACACTGTCGCCTCGAGTTAATAAACTCTCTTCTTCTCTCTTACAGGTATAAAGTACCCACATATTTCTTCTAGAATTAAGAGAAGAAGAAGTCCCAAGTTACGACTTCCGCTGCACTTCATCGGACACAGTGTCCCACCACTCATATGCATCATCTTGCAGCAAAGATATGGCAGCTTCCAGGTTTTGCTCTGGAGTGCAGTGGAGTTGTTTTAGGACTCTGCCTGTTCTGTTCAACCAATTCTCGGCTGCAACAGAGTCATCTTCTCTCTTGCCATAGAAATCCACTGCCCCAAACTTTCTTAACCTTTCCAGGTGTGATTTCTGCTGTGGAGCTGGTGGTGGTGGTGGTGGTGCTGGCATTACCCCAGCCATTTGTCTAAAGAAGTCGGCCATTTGCTGAAACATGGCCTGTGGAGGCTCTGCTTGAGCTGGCGGAGCAGATTCTCTCATGCCCCCAGTCTCAGCTGCTGCAGGTGGAGCATGACTCTCCACTTCCTCCTCAACGGCTCTCTGAGATGAAGGGTCCATATCCTATTCAAAATAAGAAAGATAAACAGATCTGCGTTAGTGTCACCTCGACTCTTACAAATGCAATGCATGGTATGGACTCAATCTAGGCCCAGAAACGCCTAAACCGTGCTCTGATACCACAAAATGTGACACCCCTTACCCGTGTACAGTATACCAGAGTAAGTAATGCCACACGGTGTACCGGCACATTCTAATATACCTTAATTAATTGATACCATGCTTGTGAATATAATTTATGAAATATAATTTATTTTAGCCATTTATCAAAAGTATTATTTATTTGAGGTTTCGAAGATTTTAAAGAAAATCCGGCGGAGTACCGGCTAAAAATGGAGAAAACAGTTCTTCGGAACCTGTTAAAAACACTTTCAATATTTGTATTCCATCATCTCAAACTCCAATATCCAAAATCTCAACATTTCAATTTCAATTCTCAGTCATCCATGACATGTGATGCTCACATATATATCACAAATAAACATTTACTTTTCCATTTACAAATACAATTTTCATAATTTACATGAACATCAATATATATTACACAAGTTTAATTACATATATGAAAATCAAAATTAATTACAGAATGCCAAAATGACACCTAGTGTCCTACCAATGCACTGCAGAAGTTGAGGTGACAAGGACATCGTGCGTAATCAGGATGGACTCACCCAGTCTGTGGTCTACTGGGCTCACGATCGGGATCTCCAGTACCTACGCGTGGCAAAAGCAACGCGCTAAGCAATAATGCTTAGTGGTGCAATAATATAATAAAAGAAAATAGCAAGAAAATAAATGTGTATAGAATGTGTATGCTTTCTTTGTTTGGAATTGGTATATTCATTATTTCATTAACTTTGTTCACTTTTATTCATTTGGTTGCCCCAAGTAACCTACATTAGACGACTGGACTGGATAACGGGTAAACTGGCACTGGGTACCTAGTACCTCGGGCCGTCACACCATCGGTCACATAGGCATCTCTCGGTAAATGTAATGCCTAACAATGTCAGAATAATATCGTGCACAAGGCCAAGTCTCAATACAAAGTCGAATGGCTAAAAGCCATGAAATCACGTAATGGCATATCGCCATGTGCGATCGCTAATGAACCCTATTGGCATGCCAAACTATCCAAACCAATCTTGTTAGGTATACTAGGGCATTCGATACTTTAAAATTCTTCAATCTTTGAATTTCAAGTTTCGGTGTTACTATTCACCTCTATGGTCAACTAAAATGTTGACTTTTAGGTAGAAATTAGGTATATTGGTTTTGGCACTCCCAACATACCACATTTTGTGTTTAAAACTTGTTGGCATTGAGCGTTAATACCATTTCTAAGCATTAAATAAAAGGAGCAGATTTTTTAGATTTTGTACCATAACTTTACTATTCCATTTGGAACTGTTACAGTGGAAATTTGAAGAAATGGCAAACATGAAAGTTGTTCCTTATTTTGTCTAGTTGAATTTCCTTTTTTGAATCACTCCATTTGGAGTTTTGTAGCTCCATATATGGTCCAAAAACCACAACTGGCCGGATTTCCATTCTGCAGAAATTACCATATCTACAGTAACATGAACAGTGACTGCCACTGCCATTTAGGTTAGGTTCTGGCCATAATTTGGGGTAGGTTTCTTCATGAAAGTTGTTTTTCTATGTCTTAACTTGTTGCTGTAAAAATTTCAGGTCAATTGACCAAATCTACAGTGAGTTATGGCCAAATGAACAGTTACTGTTCATTTGGTCAATTCTGCAGGGGCTGTTGCAGTGTGTCCAGATTGGGGCCAAGTTTTGGTCCTCTTGCTTTGGTCTTTTGGGCATGGTTTCTTCAGCAAAAATGTGCCATTATAAGCCTAGTTTCATGTCCAATTGGCCAAAAATCAATTGGACCTACACAGCCAAAGTTATGGCTGTGCAAGTGGACTGAAATTTCAGTCACTCTGCTGCACTAAGAAGGCAGCCTACACATTCACTTGGCTATACTATTTTTCAGTCCAATTCATGGTCAACATACCTAAAATGGTCACTAATTGACCCTTATAATGTTCTTTCACAATTTCATAAGCTAAATCCAAGTTTCACTTCTCAAAACCCTAATGTCCAATTTAAATTACCCATAAACCTCAATTAGCACACTAATTCAACATCCATGCATATTCATACCTTAAACATCATTTCTATCCATTCTAAATTCATTAAAACAATCAACCACATCCTTCCTTAGGGCTGCCAAAAATTGAAGATGCCCTAACACATATAATTTACTTCAAATTCTTACAATTTCTTAACTTAAAATGATGCTCTAACAAGGATTAAAGGAGTGTGAGTGAAAGGATAGCACTAACCTTGTAACACCCCAAAGTTCGGTAGTGCGTTCTGCTGCTCCGGTGACTAGTGTTGTCCGGACAGCTAGGATGCCTAGAACCGTACTTCGATATGAGTGAGGAGACATAAAATAATGAAATACAAGAAAAGAAAGTACAAGAAAAACAAAGGAAAAATGATAGCAAAGAAATGTAACCAAGTTAAACGAGCCGGGAAACCTAACGATGGGTGACCGCACTGGGAAGTCACGGCGTGGACCGTTGACTAGCCCTGGACTGCGGGGAACCCTGGAAAATATTTTTAGGACTTAAATAGACCCTTGTTGAAGAATAAATATCATTAGAAAGATCAAAGAAAAATTAAATAATTAGTACAAAGAAAAGTGAGAAATCGAAAAACAGACAAAACCCAGAATACGTAAAAATCGAACGAATCTAACAGGGGCATTATGGTCATTTGACACCCGAATTGTCTTTTGACCTAAATGTCCATTAAAAATAAATAGTATTACACTTAGAAAATAAAAGAAAAAATTAATTTGGTGGTACCTAAAGTAAATAACAAAAATTAAGGGTTTAATGTGGAATAAGTGGGAATTTAACATATTATATGATTACTTTGAGTGAGTGGGCCACTATAGGATAAATTAAACATAAAATGGGCAGGTGTAGGTTCATTAAACAATCTGCAATTCATCTTCCACAATTGAAAAGTCCCATTGCCGTGAATGAAACTCTCAAACCTCTCCCATGGCCACCCACCTTCAAACCATTACAACTCCATGATCAAGCCTCCTTTTCCCACACCTATCTTCATGAAAGTTTGTCTACACATCATAAGGAAGAGATTGATACCAAATTTGAGAAGTTTGGTGAAGGTTTAGCAAGTTACAATTAAAGGTAAGTTTGCATTTTTGAGAATTTCTTTGTTAAAGTTTATGTTCATGTTATGGGTGTTGGTTTGGTGAAGGAAAATTTTGAGTTTGAAGGGTTATTCTTGTTTTCATTTTGGACAGCCATGAGTCACGTTTTTTATGAGATATTTGTGCATATAATTGATGAGAAATGGTGTTGATCATGATGAATTAGTAACCTAGTGAATTATTTCATGTTTATATGGTGAATTATGCACTTGGATGGGAATTGGTAAATTGGATGGCACTTTGATGTTGAAGAATGGTTTGTGGCAGCTTGTGGACACTTGAGTAATGGTATATATTGAAGGAAGTGTGGGCAGAATATTGACCTAGAAGGATTGATGATATGTATGTAAATTAACATTGTAAAGTGTATGTAAAGTTTGTAATGTTTAGGTGTGTTTGTAATGGTACTTAGAAATTGTAATTGTGAATGATATTTGGTGTGTTGAGGGTGATTAGAATCTACCCAAAATAATGCTAATGTAATGTAGAAAATGCTTTTGGTAATGTGCCAAAACAGTTTGGTAGGTAAGTAAACAAATGGCAAAGGTAAGTGTGTGTTTGAAGTTGGGGTGTGAAATGCATATTGAGGGCAGTGTATATTTTAGCCTATAACCTTGAATGTGTAACCTCAATTGGTATGAGACCAATTTGAGGTGAAACTAGGCACAAAATGTGCCAACTTTCATTGAGAAACCATGCCAAAATTCTGCTTGCAAGGTGACCTAAAAAAATGACCAATTCGGATTAGGTGCAATTAGGACCTGAAAAATGACCAATTGGGCAGCAGTGAGTGTTTAGGCCATAACTCACTCAAACCAGGTCCAATTGACCTGAAATTTTGACCAAGAATAGTTAAGACCCATACCTACAAGTCTTATGAAGACACCAAAGCCCAGAAATGACCATAAGCAAGTCAAACAACTTGCACAAGTTCGGGTCCAAAAACTGGCCGAACCAGAGTTGACCAAATTGACCTAAAATTTACCTAAATTGGTGCCATTTGACCAGCAATAGTATAATGACCATAACTTGGTCTACTTAACTCGGATTGACCTGAAATTTTGCACCGCGTGCAATAAGACATAGATCTACAAGTTTGTAGTTTCGACCGAGACCCGAAAACCGAGGGAACTAGACCGTCCGGCTAGGTCAAACCAGTGTCCCGGAATCCAACAATTTGCATTAAAATGCACTAAACAAGGAAATGACTTTGGTAAAACATACCAAACCTAAAACCCTATCGAATATGACATATTAATGACACTAAGACCTAAATTACCTAGAACACGTCGAGGGTCGGTATATTAGGTGACTTAGCAAATAAAGGTATTCAGTGAATTGTTTATCGAACATTATCGTTAGAGGTAAATTAATTTAGCACTGAAACACTTCAAATTGTGTTTCTCAGTTACCAAAGACTCAGGAAAAGGGAAGGAAACACTGAGTCCAGACCAGGAGACAAGTATCAAAGGTTTGTGCACAACTAGTTTTTAACTGATTTTGTTTTGAATATTTCATATGATTAAATGATATATTTTTCTTATGAATTATGTTTAACAAGCATTGGATTTAATTCAATGATTATTGAAATTGTTATAGTAAGTATGAATTTATCTTTGTGAAATGGTATTTCCACAAGTATTAAGCATTGTTATGGATTGAATAAATTATGTTTTGGAAAATTGTGATAGAACATGTTTTGAATTGTGATGGTAATTTTCATAGAAAAATGCAAATGTATGATTTGAATTGTGATGAGCATAAAAATTATTGGATATTGGAATTGATTTTGAATCGAATTGTATTGTGATTTATGCTCACTAAAAGGATTGTGATATTGTTTTATATCTCACTATAGATGCTTGACTAGGTTATTACCCGTCTCTCATTTGTTGAGAAGACAATGGAGTGAGTTGTGTTTTGATTAACATGGTACGCACAAAGCTTAGATTTTCCTCTGATTTGAGGTTAGATCTAAGTTTATTTTATCGTTATGGCCCTTGCGGAAGATTCATTATTGTGATGGTACTGTGCACGATGATTCGACCTCCCCGACCATAGGGAGTTAGAATCTGATTCGACCTCCCCGACCATAGGGAGTTAGAATCACATCGAATATGGCCCTTTCGGATTAGTCTTGCATATTAGTGAGATAAAGATTGATTTTTGAGATACAGTATGATTTTTGAGATACAGTATGATTTTTGAGATACATAATGATTTTTGAGATACAGAATGGCTTTTGAATGGTAAGGAATGGTGATTTCAATTATGGTTTGTGTGTAATTGATTTTGTTGGAATTACTTAAATGGATAGTCAAGATTTGATAAATTGAATTTTGTGCTCCAAGTTATTTATACAAATGATTTACATTATTGGCAATGAATATTTTGAGTTGTGAAATTTGATAGATTCTCAAATTATTTACTGTAAAATTTGTCAATGTATATTGTACTATGTTTTAAATTATAGTTGTGCACCACTGAGTTCACCACTCAGCGATAGCTTTGTATGCTGTCGCAGGTAAGCAGAGCATAGAGCAGTGATTAAGTTGCTTTGAGGATACATTCAGATCAGCTCCAGGTATATCATAGATATACCCATGTACATAGGTTTTGATGTAAGCATGTAATAATATGTATGTAAATTATTTGAGCAGTTGTATAGAAACTCTTGTAAAATATTTTGGTATGTAATTAAATGTAAATTATCGTGAATGTAAATCTGAGATTTCATTTACTTAAATAGTTTTGTATTATATTTCTTGTATCTCAGTCTTTGAAAAATCACTATGGATTTGAATTGAGAAATATGTTGTGTTGAGAAATATATTGGAGTTGAGATTTGCAAATACATATTGAAGTGCTTTTTACAGGTTTTCTGAAGAACTGTTTTATCCAAAATACAGATGGCACTCTGCCAAAATTTTACAGAAACTCCAATTAAGTCAAATGTGTCAGTTTTATCACTTCAGTTCAAAAAGGTTTTTAACACCTGTAAATAGTGCTCACCACTGTAAAAGAAGTAAGAAAAGTTTTGAAAATCCCTTGTAGTGTATTTAATGGGTTATCAGTAGACGGAGTTGGTAATTCATTAGGTATACTACGGGATCATGTTACATCTTACAGAGGAGTAGGGTGTGACATGTTTTAGTGGTATCAGAGCCATGGTTTTAAAGTGAATTTTGAACTGTGAATTTGAAATCTTTTTGTCAGAACTACAACTGCTCAAATGTTTGATACATATAGTACATTTACATCATAAATGTGAACTAATGGAGAGGAATCTCCTTTTGTTGGTTGTACAGGAATAGAAAATTCTGTGAGAAAAATGGAAGAGAAGAGTGAGATAATAGAACAGTCTGTAATGGCAGAAGAACAAGTTGAAGCCCCAGCTCCACAAAATGTCGAAGGCTGATTGTACAGCTTTACTGTATAAATTACTGCACAAATGGCCCAGCAAATGGCCACTTTCTTTCAACAAATGGCTGATAATCTGTCAGCCCAAACCCAAGTACAGACCCAACCCCCACAAGGGCAGTGTGAAATGGAAAAGAGGGAGAAACCTATGGGTCAGAGCTCGAGCAGTAATTTGAGAAAGAGAAAAGAATTTGAGGAACCCCGAGCTCAAGGATATGATAGAGGTGGATCGAAGACAGAGACCATCAAGGTCGGTCACTGTCGAACAACTAGAAGTTCCTACCCTTCCCGCCAATGTGAAACTTGTGGAAAATATCATGGTGGGATATGCTATAAGGCCTCTGGAGCCTGTTACAATTGTGGAAAACTTGGACACTTTGCTAAAGATTGTGCTAAACCACCTCGACCGCTCTCGGAGTTCACGGACCGTCAATCGAGTCAAGATAGAAATAGAGTTGGTACTCCTCACCACTATAACACAGTTGAATCAACCTGAATATAGTAGCGCACTCACGGAGAGTCCACTATGCGCCAAGTAAAAGGAGCGAAACTTGGATGTAGGCTGGTAAGTTCTTAATTATTGAAAGAAACAATTAGTTATTATTTGATCCCAGCACTACTTAGTTGTGTGTTAGTGTCAGAACTATAGGTTCTGTTGTTATTCCTTTACATGGAAATGAATTTTGATGTATTAGTGACTAGTCCTTTAGGATAATAACTACAATAACAAGTATGGTTGACATTAATTTTGGAAGAATTGTTAGCTAAAAGTATTTTCTGACATACCGTAAATTATAAAGCTAATTGGGGAGCCTACTTAATGTAAGGCAAGAGGACCTAAAAGCAAGTTATAATAGAATTACTCTAGATGAGGGCAAAGATGTTCTGTTAGTAATTGTCAAAGGAAATTGTAATCGAATCGGTTTGGGATATTAGTGGATTCGAGAAAGATAAGATGTTAGAAAACCTAGTCCATGAGGTTATAACGTAGTGACTATATAGTGTTCTCAATGTTTGTATTGTAAGTCGCAGATTCATGATCGATTAATCGGATTATTGTGTAGAGCTACGTGTTTCCTCGTGGTACAATAAGTAAGAATATTTGTAAGTAATCTATAAATTGATACAATTGCACCCAAATAGGTACTATTACTGAAATAAATGTGAAAATTTTAGTCGAAATTTAAAACTTGAGAACTAGCTCGAAAAGACTACACTTGTAAGGTAGTGGAGTCGAACTCGGTTACAATAATGTGAACTACTGTACCACAAGAATTGCTATAAGCTTAGAGATATTAGTACGACTTATCATCCTCGGACGGATGGACAAATAAACAAGTGATTCAGTAAAATTTGAAACTCATTGAGTTTCTATAAATAATGAAATGAAATGATAATAATAACTCAGAAATGTAATAAGCCCCGAGAATATACCGAGAACTTGTGTCATTGAATTCGAGGGTGATGAGATAGATACATCCCACTAACAGAATTTGTATACACTAATAAGTGTCAAGCTAGCATACAAGTGGCACCCTATGAAACATTGTAAGGGAGCAGATAACTATGGATGTTGTGATGAGACTTGAGGACACAGAATAGTCAAGATGCGGTATAGGTCATAATTGATGACTAACCAAGTCTGCTCACTTTTTGCCAGTTCGGATGGACTATAGCTGGAAAGATTGGCCAGATTGTACATATATGAGATTGTAAAATTGCATGGAGTGCAGATCAATTGTATCCGACAGGATCCTAGGTACACTTCTAGATACTGCGGTAGACTTCAGATAGCCCTAGGAACTAGATTGAACTTCAAAGACAAAGATTCCACCCACGCAGATGGCGACCGAGAGGGTTATTCAGATATTGGAGGATATGCTACGGGCTTGTGTGATTGAATTTGAAGGTAGTTGGGTTACACACTTGCCTTTGATTGAGTTTTCTTATAACAACAGCTACCAATCAAGCATTGGGATGCCTCCATATGAAGCTTTGTATGGCAGAAAGTGCAGAACTCCCTTATGTTGGGATGAAGTAGAGGAAAGAAAGGTGATTGGGCCAGAAATTGTTCAGCAGACATAGGAAAAGATCAAATTGATCAGAGATAGACTCAAGGCTGCGTCAGACCGTCAGAAGTCTTATGTTGATCTGAAGAGAAGAGATATTGGATATGCAGTGGGTGATAAAGTATTCCTCAAAGTTTTTCCTTGGAAGAGGAATGTGAGATTTGGCAAAAAGGGGAAACTGAGTCCTCGTTTCATCGGATCATATGAGGTTTTGGAAAGAGTGGGTCCTTTGGCATATCGGTTGGCATTACCTCCAGAGTTAGCAAGGATACACAATGTCTTCCATGTGTCCATATTAAGGAGGTACAGATCGACCCATCTCATGTACTATCGGTTGAAGAGATTGAAGTAAATCCAGACCTCTCATATGAGGAAGAACCCATAAAAATTCCGCTTATGAGGTGAAGCGGTGAGAACAAGCAGATACCCTCGGTTAAAGTCTTTGTGGAACCATCATTCAGGCCAGGAAGCTACTTGGGAACGTGAAGAGGATATGAGGAGACAACACCCACAGCTGTTTAGAGACTATTGCCAGGTAAAATTTCGAGACGAAATTTATTTTAAGGGGGAGAGAATTGTAACACCCCAAAGTTCGGTAGTGCGTTATGCTGCTCCGGTGACTAGTGTTGTCCGGACAGCTAGGATGCCTAGAACCGTACTTCGATATGAGTGAGGAGACATAAAATAATGAAATACAAGAAAAGAAAGTACAAGAAAAACAAAGGAAAAATGATAGCAAAGAAATGTGACCAAGTTAAACGAGTGGAAACCTAACGATGGGTGATCGCCTTTGGGAAGTCACGGCGTGGACCGTTGACTAGCTCACGGACTGCGGGGAACCCTGGAAAATATTTTTAGGACTTAAATAGACCCTTGTTGAAGAATAAATATCATTAGAAAGATCAAAGAAAAATTAAATAATTAGTACAAAGAAAAGTGAGAAATCGAAAAACAGACAAAACCCGGTAATACAGAAAAATCGGGAACGTAACCCGAACAGGGGCATTATGGTCATTTGACACCCCGAATTGTCTTTTGACCTAAATGTCCATTAAAAATAAATAGTATTACACTTAGAAAATAAAAGGAAAAATTAATTTGGTGGTACCTAAAGTAAATAACAAAAATTAAGGGTTTAATGTGGAATAAGTGGGAATTTAACATATTATATGATTACTTTGAGTGAGTGGGCCACTATAGGATAAATTAAACATAAAATGGGCAGGTGTAGGTTCATTAAACAATCTGCAATTCATCTTCCACAATTGAAAAGTCCCATTGCCGTGAATGAAACTCTCAAACCTCTCCCATGGCCACCCACCTTCAAACCATTACAACTCCATGATCAAGCCTCCTTTTCCCACACCTATCTTCATGAAAGTTTGTCTACACATCATAAGGAAGAGATTGATACCAAATTTGAGAAGTTTGGTGAAGGTTTAGCAAGTTACAATTAAAGGTAAGTTTGCATTTTTGAGAATTTCTTTGTTAAAGTTTATGTTCATGTTATGGGTGTTGGTTTGGTGAAGGAAAATTTTGAGTTTGAAGGGTTATTCTTGTTTTCATTTTGGACAGCCATGAGTCACGTTTTTTATGAGATATTTGTGCATATAATTGATGAGAAATGGTGTTGATCATGATGAATTAGTAACCTAGTGAATTATTTCATGTTTATATGGTGAATTATGCACTTGGATGGGAATTGGTAAATTGGATGGCACTTTGATGTTGAAGAATGGTTTGTGGCAGCTTGTGGACACTTGAGTAATGGTATATATTGAAGGAAGTGTGGGCAGAATATTGACCTAGAAGGATTGATGATATGTATGTAAATTAACATTGTAAAGTGTATGTAAAGTTTGTAATGTTTAGGTGTGTTTGTAATGGTACTTAGAAATTGTAATTGTGAATGATATTTGGTGTGTTGAGGGTGATTGGAATCTGCCCAAAATAATGCTAATGTAATGTAGAAAATGCTTTTGGTAATGTGCCAAAACAGTTTGGTAGGTAAGTAAACAAATGGCAAAGGTAAGTGTGTGTTTGAAGTTGGGGTGTGAAATGCATATTGAGGGCAGTGTATATTTTAGCCTATAACCTTGAATGTGTAACCTCAATTGGTATGAGACCAATTTGAGGTGAAACTAGGCACAAAATGTGCCAACTTTCATTGAGAAACCATGCCAAAATTCTGCTTGCAAGGTGACCTAAAAAAATGACCAATTCGGATTAGGTGCAATTAGGACCTGAAAAATGACCAATTGGGCAGCAGTGAGTGTTTAGGCCATAACTCACTCAAACCAGGTCCAATTGACCTGAAATTTTGACCAAGAATAGTTAAGACCCATACCTACAAGTCTTATGAAGACACCAAAGCCCAGAAATGACCATAAGCAAGTCAAACAACTTGCACAAGTTCGGGTCCAAAAACTGGCCGAACCAGAGTTGACCAAATTGACCTAAAATTTACCTAAATTGGTGCCATTTGACCAGCAATAGTATAATGACCATAACTTGGTCTACTTAACTCGGATTGACCTGAAATTTTGCACCGCGTGCAATAAGACATAGATCTACAAGTTTGTAGTTTCGACCGAGACCCGAAAACCGAGGGAACTAGACCGTCCGGCTAGGTCAAACCAGTGTCCCGGAATCCAACAATTTGCATTAAAATGCACTAAACAAGGAAATGACTTTGGTAAAACATACCAAACCTAAAACCCTATCGAATATGACATATTAATGACACTAAGACCTAAATTACCTAGAACACGTCGAGGGTCGGTATATTAGGTGACTTAGCAAATAAAGGTATTCAGTGAATTGTTTATCGAACATTATCGTTAGAGGTAAATTAATTTAGCACTGAAACACTTCAAATTGTGTTTCTCAGTTACCAAAGACTCAGGAAAAGGGAAGGAAACACTGAGTCCAGACCAGGAGACAAGTATCAAAGGTTTGTGCACAACTAGTTTTTAACTGATTTTGTTTTGAATATTTCATATGATTAAATGATATATTTTTCTTATGAATTATGTTTAACAAGCATTGGATTTAATTCAATGATTATTGAAATTGTTATAGTAAGTATGAATTTATCTTTGTGAAATGGTATTTCCACAAGTATTAAGCATTGTTATGGATTGAATAAATTATGTTTTGGAAAATTGTGATAGAACATGTTTTGAATTGTGATGGTAATTTTCATAGAAAAATGCAAATGTATGATTTGAATTGTGATGAGCATAAAAATTATTGGATATTGGAATTGATTTTGAATCGAATTGTATTGTGATTTATGCTCACTAAAAGGATTGTGATATTGTTTTATATCTCACTATAGATGCTTGACTAGGTTATTACCCGTCTCTCTCATTTGTTGAGAAGACAATGGAGTGAGTTGTGTTTTGATTACCATGGTACGTGCACAGGCTTAGATTTTCCTCTGATTTGAGGTTAGATCTAAGTTTATTTTATCGTTATGGCCCTTGCGGAAGATTCATTATTGTGATGGTACTGTGCACGATGATTCGACCTCCCCGACCATAGGGAGTTAGAATCAGATTCGACCTCCCCGACCATAGGGAGTTAGAATCACATCGAATATGGCCCTTTCGGATTAGTCTTGCATATTAGTGAGATAAAGATTGATTTTTGAGATACAGTATGATTTTTGAGATACAGTATGATTTTTGAGATACATAATGATTTTTGAGATACAGAATGGCTTTTGAATGGTAAGGAATGGTGATTTCAATTATGGTTTGTGTGTAATTGATTTTGTTGGAATTACTTAAATGGATAGTCAAGATTTGATAAATTGAATTTTGTGCTCCAAGTTATTTATACAAATGATTTACATTATTGGCAATGAATATTTTGAGTTGTGAAATTTGATCAAGATTCGATTCTCAAATTATTTATCAGAAATTTGTCAATGTATATTGTACTATGTTTTAAATTATAGTTGTGCACCAAAGAGTTAACCACACAGCGATAGCTTTGTATGCTGTCGCAGGTAAGCAGAGCATAGAGAAGTGATTAAGTTGCTTTGAGGATACATTCAGATCAGCTCCAGGTATATCATAGATATACCCATGTACATAGGTTTTGATGTAAGCATGTAATAATATGTATGTAAATTATTTGAGAAGTTGTATATAAAATCTTGTAAAATATTTTGGTATGTAATTAAATGTAAATTATCGTGAATGTAAATCTGAGATTTCATTTACTTAAATAGTTTTGTATTATATTTATTGTATCTCAGTCTTTGAAAAATCACTATGGATTTGAATTGAGAAATATGTTGTGTTGAGAAATATATTGGAGTTGAGATTTGCAAATACATATTGAAGTGCTTTTTACAGGTTTTCTGAAGAACTGTTTTATCCAAAATACAGATGGCACTCTGCCAAAATTTTTACAGAAACTCCAATTAAGTCAAATGTGTCAGTTTTATCACTTCAGTTCAAAAAGGTTTTTAACACCTGTAAATAGTGCTCACCACTGTAAAAGAAGTAAGAAAAGTTTTGAAAATCCCTTGTAGTGTATTTAATGGGTTATCAGTAGACGGAGTTGGTAATTCATTAGGTATACTACGGGATCATGTTACATCTTACAGAGGAGTAGGGTGTGACAAACCTCACTTTAACCTCTTGTAGGGCAGATTTCTTCAAGCTAAAACTTCACTTTCCTTCTTCTTCTTGGCTGCCAAAAGCTTCCCCAAGTGATATGGTCAAGGTTTAATAAAAGGGGTTAGGGTTTAGTGGTGTAACAAGGTAGGAAATTAAGCTTGCTTGATTGAACATTAATGGAGGGAGGAAGAAGAGAAACTCACATTTTTGGCTGAAGAGAAGGCAGCTGGTTTTTGGTCTTCCTTGGTCTTTATTTAGCTCTTTTATTAGTTAGTCAAATGGTTACTTAATGGTGATTGGTTGGCAATTTTAAATGACATCATCAAGATGTCATAAATGAGCTTTTCTTTGATTTTTCTTTTCTTTTCATCACTACTCAATTTTAATTTAATTTCTAGTAATGTTTATTCATATTTTATGTCATATTAATTATTTACTCAACTGGACAAGTCGGCCAAAAATCACCTCTGAAGGCGAAATGACCAAAATGCCCTCCGTTTGGCTTAACGGGTCAAAATTGTCTGTACCGATTGAAAAATTTTTCTAGGTATTTTCTTGGCATTCTAATGCCATGGGAACCTCAATAACCCTTCTCTGGAGTCCCAAAAATTATTTTATAATTTTTTCCTGTGTCTAGGGCTCCTCGTAGAACCGCAACTTCCTCCAGTTACCCATCGCTAGGCACCTACTGCTTAACTTGGTTGTATTTTATTTCAAAAATTTTTACTAAATTTTTCTTATTAATATTTGAGTTAATTATGATTCCCGACTTTAGTTTAAATATTTTTCCGGACGTTCTAGCTGTCCGGACCGACACCGGTCATCGGAACAGTAGAATGTACGGAGTTAGTATAGGGAGGAGGGTGTTACAATTAATTAACCAAATTGTTTTCTAACAAAACAATTATCAATACTATTAAACTTTACATATTTTGAATTGTCCCAATATATGTTGATTATTTGGACAAGTAAATAAAAGAAAAATTAAAAAGAAAAAATTGTTGTAGATAAGAGAGAAAAGGCAGGAGGGTGAGAAAGCAAGTCAGCTGTAAGCGTTTTGAATATTTTAAATTATAAGGATAACTAGCCACTTTTCATTCACCCAATAGTTTTTCTTTTTAATATTATTTATTTGTCCATATAGTGAAGGGATGAGATTGGAATCGGATTATTTCTCCAATTAAATTGCCTTCTGACATATGAGGTGAAGAATAAAAAAGTATATATTATACATTTAATTTTAATTTTATTAAAAAATAATAAATAAATTATTAAAAGTTAATTTAAATAAATATAGATATTAAAATTTTTTAATAAAATTAGATCAATTAATTTTTTTATGTTATATATATATATATATATATATATATCATTTTAGGAAAAAAAAAAGTCAATTGACCCTTGTTTATCTAAATGTATCCGCAAACATAAATAAGTTAAAAAAATTTTTTAAAAAAAACAATGTGTTAATTGTGGTAATTAATAAATTATTTTAAAAAATTATAAAAATAAAAAGAAAATAAAAATAAATATATATTCTTAAAAATGAACAATGATTTAATTATAAAAAATAAACTAAATTAATAATTAATAAAATTCAAAATAACTTTTCCAATCCATAATTTGGAAAAAAATAACATAATTATTTTTTTTGTTGAGAAAAAAAAATCATGTTAAAGTTTTGCTTATTATATTGTTGAATTGGAATTTATTAGATATGGTTATTTCTTCTAGTTTAGTTTTCTATATTTAAAAAATATATATAAATATGTTTTTAATAATATAGTTTTTTATTCTATTTATAATAGTTTATGGTTAATACATATATGCACATGTCACGTGTACATAATATATAATCTAATATGCATATTACTTGTAGATTTATTTATTTTTAAAATTATATTATAATTTGAATAATTATAAAAAGGTGTGTGTTCATAGTATATTGTTGAATTTATGTACTATTTTTTAATATAAAGAGTAAAAAATTATATTAATGAGATTCAAACTTTAGTGTCCATTTCTAAATAGCATCACTCTTTAGGTTTATGTAACTTTTGAATTATTATAATTATTAACTCATATTTTTATAGATTGATCAAAGAATGATGAGTTTTCCGTTTAAAAAGAAATTTTAATATTTCAAAAATATTAAATAAATTTTAAAAGAAAATTATATAAATAGGAATAAGAAGAGAGATCAACTTTGTGGTTTTAAATATTAAAATATAATAAATTTCTTAATGAATTGTAAATATCAAAATAAGTTATAAAATAATACTGTTCTCTTTTAAAATTTTTATGGTAAAAAATTATTATATATTTTCAATTTCTTATATATATATATATACACACACAAAGAAAGTAATAGAAACATAACAATTTAATGATAAATTAAATTTCAAAAATTAAGGGCTTAATATACTAAGTTATTATATTTTAAATTTTTAATTTTTTTATAAGTGATAAATGCTTTGGTCAAAAAAAAAAAATGACACATAATTGGATGCCTTAATTTAGTGATAAGCTTAAATGATTTTAAGAGGGGATAGCAAGTTTGAATCAAATATCAAATCATTGAAATATTTACTGTAATTTGATAATTATAGTCAAATCTTTTAATTTTGGATAAAATTAATAATGATATTTGAGATTGAGTATAATTATAGTCAAATCCTAAAATTTATTTGGAAAATTTTAAATTTTGTCTATCAAAACTTATAATTATGATAATCAAATTTCTTAAATTTACAATTATATTAATCAAATAACCTAAAAAAATTTTATATTTTAGTAATTAAGTTGATTAATTATTTTAAAAAACTATGATGACAAAAATCAAAAGAATAAATCATCTCATTTAAAACTTATATAGATAGATTTTTATGATTTTGTTTAGTAAAATTTTAAATTTAAGATATTTGGTTACTATAATTATAAGTTTAGTTGATAAAATTTAAATTTCTCTGAATTAATTTTAGACTTTGACTGTAATTCTCAAAGATTTAAATTTGTAATATAAAATTAAAATATTTGGATATTATTATAAGTTATCGTAAATATTTGGCTATCATATCTAATTGTATATGGATACAACTACATTTTATGTCAAATGTTAGGATAATAAAACTAAAATTAATTACAAATTGACGAGAATATTATATTATTTTATTTTTTTTACAATTAGTCTTTTAATTATAAATACATTAATATATCTTATAATTAAATATTAAATAATTAATAAATATCTATAAGTTATTACTATATTATATATAACAACTAAAATTTAATCTCAAATATTATTTCAATGATTAATTTTAAATTATATAATGTTATAGGCAAAGATTATATGATCTAAAATTAATTGAAAGATATATTATATAATATATTGTGTATTAATAATTAATTTTAAAATTTAAATATTAATTAAATATAATTTTTTATGAAAAAATTACATAAAGTTATTTAAAAGAAATAATAACCGAAACCATATTTAAATTTTGGTTTAGTTTTAATTATTAGATAGGTCTTAAATCAAAATCGAAATCGAAACCGAACACTTTATTTTACAGGACTTTAAATTGCTAATTAGCTCACAATCGATTTAGATCAGACCGGTAATCTGGCTTAGGTAATATATGCATAAAAAAAGAGGGTAAATTATTATTTAGTCCCTGTATTTTAAAGAAACTAACTACTTAATTTCTGTATTTTAAAAAATACATTATTTAGTCCTTGTATTTTATTTTCGTTAAACTGTTTAGTCCTTTTATCAATTTTTTAATTAGTCAATACTAATCAAATCACTATTTAGTTTCTCTATTTTAGTTAAACTAATTAGTTAGTCTTTATATTTTAAAAAAACTCATTAGTTAGATCTTGTAATTTAATTCTGTTAACTATTTAGTTTCATAATTATTTTTTATACCTAAACTACTCTAATTCTCTCTTCCTTATTTCTCTCTTATCTTCTTTTATTTCTATCTCTCCATGTTACTTCTCTTCTTTGCTCACATCATTCTCTTCCTTATTCTCTATTTGTTTTCATTTGTTTTAAAAAATGATATAAATTATCTACAAAAAAAAATTAATTAGTTTACTTAAATTTGTAAGTAATGAGGGAAAGTTGTTTTTAATTAGCGAAAATATAAAAATAATGTCTAAAGAATTAAAAATTAAAAAAAAATAAATTTAGATTTAGTCTCTACATATTAAAATTTCTATTTTTATCTAATAATATATTTTTCAAAATGCTATATTTTTTAAAATATATTAATCAACTAATTAGTTTCATTAAAACAGAGGGATTAAATAGTAATATTTTTTAAAATATAAGTAATAATAAATTAATTTTCTTAAAATAAAAAAATTAAATAATAATTTAAATAATATAAATAATAAAAAAATTTAATAAAAAATTAAATAATTTAATAAAAATAAGATATAAAAATTAAATAATATATTTTTAAAATATAAAAATTAAATAATTAATTTCGATAAAAAAAACAGGACTAAACAATAATTTCCCTAAAAAATAACAACGCTAACCGATTGCACGGTTCAAACAGTTGGAGTTCATAATAACTGGACGTGACCTCCCACACCATAGTATTATTTCCTCAATTTATTACACTTCACCATTCGGGCAAACCACCCCCACTTCTCTTCATTTTCCTGTCAGAAGTGTGAAAAAAAAAATGGCGAAAACCAGAAGTCTGAAGCAGAGATCAAACCATTTTCTTTTTAAGTTAAGCTTTAACCTCGCTGGTCCTTAACTACTGACTCCGAAGCTCGAACCCACATTACCAGCTCCTCCTCCGAGCCATGGCTGCTGCCTTAGAGTGCTGGTCGAGCAGAGCCAGCACCGATGAGGACATGGTGGAGCAAGTCCTGATGCGAACCCAAGATAGATCAGAAACCACTTTACAGCCAGATAGTTCCTCTTCTTCTTCTTCTTCTTCAAATCTTCCAATCAAAGACCCATCATCCTCTGTGATGCAGAAACGGTTTCAGCGACTGAGTCGAAACGTGTCGGAGGCGATTGCTTCGCTTAAGAACTCGCTGAATCTTGACTCAGCTCGTGACCCACAAGTACAGGTTATGCAGCAGCAGCAAGCACCGCAGCAATTTAGTAATAATGGAACTAAGATTGAGAGTTGCAGGAAGGTCGTGTGGGCTAGTGTTGTAAGGAACCTGACGCAGCTGTACCCAGGTAGCCAGTTGCCGGAGAAGCTTGTGTCCAACATTAGGAAGCATTACGATTCTTTGCCTCTCAGGTTTGTGCTTACGGCTTAGTGGAGGATTGCATCCTATATTTAAATTTGGGTTCTGTTTGCTTTCCGCGAAAATGCAGGAAAATAAGATGAAAGTGAGTTTTTTAGTGTCATGTTTCTGTTTTTAAAGCTAATGCAACAATACCATTCTTTCTTTTCTTCGTAGTCTATTAAAAGAAGGAGACACATATTAACCAGTGATTTTCTATTCACTCAAGTTCTTCTTCTTCTCTAGTACTTTCTTTTCTAAGAAAGAAATTTCTAAATTGTTTGCAGAGTTTTGAGTTTCTCTTCATTAGTAATTTGTAATTTTTTTTCTGGTATTTCTGCAGTTACGCACAGGCAGGATTTGATATGAAAGATGTGTTTCTACACATAAAGTTGATAGAGCAGGCATCGGTGGATGAGCAACCAGCAATAATGATACAGGAAGTATCTGATGATGAGATACAGGGTTCTGTATTCAAGCTTACATTTGCTTGTAACTCTTCGATTTCTTGGCCAGTAATGTCTGGTGCATTAGATAGCGCTTCCATTTGCTGCAAGAAGATTCAGATCTTTGAAAAGAAGGGGTTTACTCTTGGGGTAGTTCTTATTTTAGTTCAAGCTGGGCAAGAGAAATCATTCAAAACTCGGATCGAAAGTGCTTTAAAATCTGCTATAAAGAAGCCCAAACCTACTGCTGTGAAGCTTCCATTTGGGCTTTGTGGTTGCCAAGAAGAGAATACTAGAGGGAGAGATTTTGGTGAAATTGAAGAGGATTCGAGTGAACAGAATTACAGGAATGCAACTGAGAATTTAAGTGCGAAGATTCAGCTTGAGATGCCCTTGCCTACTTCATCGTTTGTCGTATCAGTAGATGAATGGCAAACGATTCAGTCAGGTGGAGATGAGATTGGGAAATGGCTTTTGAACTCTGATAATCTTGAGTTAATGGATCAGACTGGGCCTAATTCTTTTAAGGGAGTTTACAAGGGCAAAAGGGTTGGAATTGAGAAGCTCAAAGGATGTGAGAAAGGGAATTCTTATGAATTTGAACTCCGGAAGGACCTGTTGGAGTTAATGACTTGTGGACATAAAAATATCCTGCAATTTTACGGCGTTTGTGTTGATGAAAATCATGGCTTATGTGTTGTAACCAAATTGATGGAAGGTGGCTCTGTTAGTGACTTAATGCTGAAGAACAAGAAGCTTCAGACTAAGGAGATTATAAGGATTGCTGTTGATGTAGCTGAAGGGATTAAGTTCATGAATGATCATGGTGTTGCATATACAGACCTTAACACACAAAGGATTCTATTGGACCGACATGGTAATGCGTGTCTAGGGGACATGGGTATAGTTACTGCTTGCAAGAGTATAGGTGAAGCTATGGAGTATGAAACAGATGGTTACCGTTGGCTAGCCCCAGAGGTCAGTAGTATATCCCTTGGTCACAATTTTCCAAATTAATAATGGTAAAAGATGTCTAGGTTGATCATGAATCGATTAAACATCTCTTTGCTACAACTTCAAACCTAGAAATTTTGGAGTTCAGCATGCATTATCAGCGTTACCTTACTCCCTAAGGACATTGAAAGTACTCAATTTTGTTTTGCATGGCAATAGGGAAAATTTATATTATGCTTTCGTGGATTTGAAAATGAGATTGGAATTATTCTTAAATTATATCATTTCTATCTTGGAATAACCTTTCTTTTTTTCCTTGTGGCCAAATGCCTCATGGGAAACTTTGCTCATTGTCTTGCTATGATGTGGACTGTGGTCGGAGAAAATTTTGTTTTGTAGGGTATGGTTATTATAGGTTAGAGGTTATACGTAGATGTTGCATTGTTTGTGTAACTGGATTTTAATTATTTGGCTTACTTATTAAACACTGTTACCTGTCAAACAGCAGCAATAACAACAACAAAAATGTCTTAATACAAAACTAGTTGGGGTTGGCTGTATGGAACCTTTTTTGCCATTCAGCTCTTAGATACCAAATCTACATCGATATCCAAAACTTGTAAACCTATCACTATAAAACTGTAATTTCTTCATTTTGAGCTCTAATGAAGTACTGCAATTTCCTTTTCAAAAGAAAAAAAAAGGGTATTGCAAATTCAGCTGGAATAAACAGGAATAATTTATAATAGAAACTCATTAGCGCATCCAAGGACATTGTTTTGATTCAATGCATGCGAATGCTTTAACGGTTTAGTGAAGAGACTTTATATCAATTATCCAACATAATTGCTTGACCATGTGGAACATGTCTTCATAATTGGCTTAGCTTTACATTTCAATATGGTTTATGCCTTCGCATGAGATCTCTATATAAATTGTTGCCACTTTATAAAAAATGGTTTATTTAATGGAGCCCACTGAAAGGATCTTTTGAACTTTAAACATGATTGGAAGTTCTTTTCCACACCTAATCTGTAAGCCACCATGTGGACACAACTTTTTCCAATTCTTTGCACCTATTGCAGCACACAGACATGATGAGAAATCATCAGTTTGATTTTTGATGTGATTCATCTTAAAAATAAATTCAACTAATTTTACATAGTGATTGTTGCATGCATATATATAATTTATGGTGATTGACAATTATGTTTTTCCCTTATTATTCTGGTTGAAAGCAGATCATTGCTGGTGATCCAGAGAGTGTCAGTGAGACATGGATGAGTAATGCATATAGTTTTGGCATGGTGATTTGGGAGATGTTGACAGGTGAAGCAGCCTATGCTGCATGTTCACCTGTGCAAGCAGCAGTTGGAATAGCTGCTTGTGGCCTGAGACCAGAGATTCCTAAAGACTGCCCACAAATCTTGAAATCTCTGATGACCAAGTGCTGGAATAATAGCCCATCAAAGCGTCCTCCATTCTTTGAAATCCTATCGATTTTATTACGCTTCAGCAGCAACAACAATACTAGGTAAAATTTGAAGGTTGTTTGATTAATATAATTGAATTTTGTGTAAAAACATGCACCTTGTCACGTAGGTGCTGTGATGTATAATGTAGATTTTGGAAGCTTATATAGCATAACTGGAAACAAGAATGTTCATCCTTTTATCCTCAGGAAAAATGAAAAAGAGTGAAGAATGTGTCTTGATTGCTTATGCTTTCTTTTGAATATTATCATGATGGCAATGTGAATTCATGAAAAAAAACATGATTCCATGTTTGTGTTGTCATGAATGACCAAGGCATTTCATTGTGGATGCAAAAGGAAAAAGGAGAAATAAAGAAAAACAGAAACTAAACAAAACTAAACTAAGGGGAAAACTAGATTATATATATATTTGTGTTGTTTTGGGTCTACAAGTTTTGAGTGATACAAGGAATTTTGTGTCCTAAAGTTTCCTTTCTGTTCATGTAGTGGCTATCTGAGGGACCCATGAGGGGTCCCTCATGTTTTTTTGTCCTCCAAGAGATGAGAATTATTTAGTGAGATTCAAATCTAAGAGGCCCCAACAAAAATCTTAGATTGTTGGACGATAAGATTTTTAAATTTTATTTTTGTTAATAATTTAATTTTTATTTTTATTTTTATTAATAAATTAATTATTATGACCAGTGAATTTTAAAGATAATTTATTAATAGAAGTGAATGTGAGCATTAAATTATTAACAAAAATAAATTTATAGACTAAATTATAACTAAATTCATACAAGAAATTAATCTGAGTTTTGTTAAATATAAAAGATTTCGATATAATTTACCCTAATGTATATAAGATTCAAATGTAATCTAAAAGTCCAATAAAAATCTTAAATTTTTGAGTAAATTATAACAAAATTCTTGAAATTTAACAAATCTCACATATTAATTTCTATTACCGATTGGATTTTTTAAATTTTATTTTTGTTAACAATTTAATCTTTATGTTTTTACTTTTATTAACAAATTCATCATTATGATCATTGAATTTTGAAGATGAATTCATTAATAGAATTAAATATGAGAATTAAATTGTTAATAAAAATAAAATTTATGGACTAGATCATTACAAAATTTATACCCAAAATTAATATGTGAGTTTTATTAAATGTGAGATATTTCGTTATATATATAGAGAGAGAGAGAGAGAGAGAGATACTTAATATTGAAAACATACACCAATGAGCAATGAGTTGATTTAATGAAATTAATAGTAATTTTTTTTGAATCATTTAGCTAGTTTTGGGATGAGGTCGTTTTGATTCAATTTCAGTTCTGTTGTCCCAGGCTGAGGAAATTTGGAACGTGAGGGATCACATTAAGTTTGTGATAGAAATAAATAATAAGTAAATTATTATCAAATTTAAGATAAATTTAAATAATAGTAATAACAAATAAATAAATTCAAATGTACATATTTTAATTTTCATAATGCCCTAATTTTGTGAATATTTTACATCAAAATGTGAATGAACTCTTAAAAATGCGTCAATTGCATGTGAAGAGCTAGAAGCATGGGTCATATTTTCTGTCAAAAGTCATAAATGAAGGGTGCATATGCATGGCATGTGTATTTTGCCTTTCAGCTACAAGGAAAACTCCTAAAAACTCGCTTTCTAATAATTTCAGGCTTTCAGCGTCTAAATAGGTACAACAACAACTCCAACTTCCATAATTAATTTAATTTTGAATATCCAATTGATTGCTTAATAGTCAATTATAGTTAATTTATATAATTAATTTATGTTAAGTGTTTAATAAAATTTTATTCATCACTATAAATAAAATACTAATAGAAATATTTATTATATAATATATTTTATTATTATAATAAATATATAATTATTAATTTATTATATTATATTATTTATTTTATTATTTAAATAAATATATAATTTTTATTTATTATTGAAACAGATAAAAGAAATTAAATAATATAAGAAAATATGGATAATGTGTATATATGTGTCCTATATAATATAGATATATATACAGATTAAGATAAAGGTAAAGTGATATGTTTATTCTACAACAACAACTAATTGAAAATAACTTTAATTCACAAATTTTGAATTGTAGTAGTTCGGGAGGAGGTATATTAGTTGAACAATAATTGTTTAATACTTTTATCAAGCAGGTTTAAAGTAACTGCTAGGCATAAAATCTTTATCGGCTACTTTAAACCTCTAATTCACATTAGTTATTTCAAACTTTTAATCCAAACACTGTTTACAAGCATTCTCCTTTCTACCCAACTTTTAGGATTTGAAGTCTCATATATATATATATATATATATATATATATATATATATATATTTCAAATTAATTTCAATAATATTTTTATTATTTAAATTAATTTTAATATTTGAGTAAATTTAAATTTTCATATAAATTTAAAATCCTTAGTAATTCCTATACTATAACTTTAATTAAGTATAAAAGTTTATAAAAAGTAATTAATTAAAATAAAAAATTAATAAATAAAAACTCTAAAATATAATTAATTTATAATCAATTTATAATAATATCTATATATCTATATAATATATAAATGTATAAAGGAGATTGAACATTGGGTTTTTCAAAAATATCCACATAAATTTATTATAATAACAATAAAGGATTATTTTATTTTTTTTAAGTATTAATTTATTTTAAATTTTTATTAATTAAAATTTATATAAATTTTAAATTTATATAAATTTAAAATTTTTAATTAATAAATTCTAATCTAAATATAATTAAGTTAATAATTAAAAAAAGACAACGTCAAAGTAAAAAAAAAATTATAACTTGATTAGAATATAAATTTTTCACTAAGTTGAATCTATTTAACAACTAATGTTTTATATATACATAATGGAAAATTTTGTCAATGATATTAATTAATTGAATATAAATCCTTAATTAAATTGAATTCTATTTAACAATTAATTTTTATATATAAATAATTAAAAATTTTGTAAACAATATTAATTAATTAATTAATAAAAATGTAAATTTAACTAATAAAAACGTATTTATAGTGATAAATATAAGAGTTCGTTGCTAATAATATATATTAGTGACAAAAAATTTTCGCTAATTCACATTACGGCTTCGTTGATAACTTTAACGATAGCATTTTCGTCGTTAATATATTTTGTAAGAAAAACGCAATGAAGAGACTAATGATTAGTGATGAAAAATTCGTCACTAAATCCATAAATAATTTCAATCTCAAATATTATTATATTTAATATATAATAAAATTTTAATATTATTTTAATAATAATTCTACTAATACTAAAAATCATATTATAATTTCTAATATAATAATTCCATAATCTCAACCATATAAGTATTATTAAATTATTAAAAATTATTTAATTTAACAAAATAAAACTAGTAAATACCTTAAATACCAAATCTCACTTCTACTAATTTATTTTTTTAATTATTTTAAATATTTACTGTTGTCCTTATAGCAATCCAAGAGGAGGGGTGAATTAAGCATTAATTAAAAAAATTTGAAGGGTCGGTGGAGATTGAAATGCACAAAAAAAAGGAAGGAAAGAAAGAATATAAGAGATTTTATAGAAGTTCGGCTATCTCAAGCCTACCTCCTCTCCTCTTGGCTTTCCTTGAGAGTTAACTCCATTAAAATTCTTCTTTGGGTGAAAAATAAACCCCTTACAATCATCGCAAGGGCAAACCCTTACTTTTTTACAAATCTTTTTATACTCAAGAGCAATTTAATGCTCTATTACACTTAAGTTACAATAAACGCTCACACAATCTTGAATAAACTCTCAGAACTAAGAAATTATAGCTCAAACTATCAAGCTCTCAACAATCAATTATAGTAGCTCAAGTTCTATAGAGAGAGAAGAAGAAAAACTTTTGAACACAATAAATTCTCAAAAAAAAAAAGTTGTTATTGTTTTCCTCCAGTCATAAATAGTCTCTATTTATAATTGTATAAAGAAAATGACCACTGCGGGTAAATTAAATGCAAAAATAGCTATTTAATCACCTAAAAACCCATTTTATCGAGTTGTAGAAACCCAAGTTTAGTTGTCGAAGTTCCTTACTTTAGTTGTCGAAGGTTGAGGCATCAAAAAACATCATTTAAAAAGTGAATTTTGGCTGCCGAAGTGCTTTATGGACAAAAAGAGCACTTAGGCTTTCAAAACTCAAAAACCATTATTTAAAGAGTAAAATTCGGCTGTCGAAGTTCCCAACTTCGGCTACCGAAGTGCTTTCTAGACAAAAAGGCACAAAAGGGTACTTAGGTTTTAAAAACTCATAACTTTTTGACCTGAACTTCGATTTTCGATCCTTTTAAATAGTTAGAAAGCTAATTTCATAAACTTTTCAATAAAAACACTTTCAAAAACAAATTTTCATTTCTCAAAAGTGAAAATTTCATTTTACTTCCCCTTGGTTAAGAAAAAGTTGAAAATAGAGACACTAAGAAATTTAAAGAAACCTAGACTTAAGTCAATATAACCAACCAATTGAGATTTACAAGATAAAAGAAAATTTTATATTATAGTGTCTTCTTGACCTTTGCTTCAAATTCTTGCTCTCTCTCAATCTTGATTTGAAGCAATTTCTTAATTTTGAACTTAGGACCTACAATCTTAACACATACACTTCTAAGATAGATTAGAAGCACATTAATTATTTATTATCATTAAAATATGGATTAAGATCCCTAGGTCCAATAATCTCCCCTTTTTTGATGATGACAAACAATTAGTGAATGAGAAAAATTAAGCATAAGTAAAGTGTGTGTTTTTCAAAAAATCTCCCCCTTTATGTTCTTCCCCTTTCAAAAACAATTTATGCCTTAGTAATTAAAATTTGGAGAGCACATAAGATAGTTTTTGACTCAATGAATGCAATGCCATAATATCATGATCCTAGATGAATAATGATGCAAAAGTATTTCTATATCAATAACAATTCAGAATATGTATTATAAATATATCAAAAAGCATCATATAAATATACCAAAAACATGTATTCTACTAAAAAGCATGTATACCATATATACATCATATAAATATACCAAAAACATGTATCCCATTAAAAAGCATGTATACCATGTATATATCATGTATATAGCCTAGAATCTGGAACTATACATCCACTATCTACCAAAAACATGTATCCCACTAAAAAGTATGTATACCATGTATATATCATGTATAAAGCCTAGAATATGGAATTATACATCCACTATCTACATATCTCCCCTTTTTGGCATCATCAAAATGTATTCCAAGAGGGAAGATGTACAAGGTTTTGTCTGACAAGGTTAGCATAAATGAACTAGAGAAGCATAATTTAGGTAAGTTTGTAAAAAATTTGATTAAGAACAATATATTAGCAATAGGGCACACAATCATAAGTCTTAGGCTCATTTTACGCATAAACAAACAAATGCATAGAGTAAAAATAGTAGCATTAATCATTTTTCTAGGTTATAAGAAAATTTTGATAGAAAACTCCAAAACAAAACATTAATTCATCAATTTATAGGACTATCTCAAAAAGAGTAAAAAACAACATTATGGCTCAATACAAATTTAACAATTCATGTGAACAGGAACTGTAAAACCAACATTATGTCTATTTAAAGCAACACAAATGATGAGTTCATAGAATCAAAATGTACAGGCCTAAAGCAGTATACAAGAATCTTAAGACATGTACATTACACCTAATTTGCATGCCTTGGAGGACTTATCAGCTCAAATTTAAATGCACATCATAGTTAATCATTATTAAGCAACCAAAAACGAAACAATATATTGCCTTGAAAACCATTTATAACACACTTCATATATAGCATAAAAAGGATACATCATAATGCAAAATGTTCATACAATTTGTTTAAGTAGGGGTTTCTAAGCTATAAGATAGTCTTTAGCAACAATAATATTGGATGATTAAAACTTACCCAAAATGCAGAACAGAGAGAAGGTAAAAAAAAGTAAAAAATGAACACAATAAAGCCCAAATCTCCTCAATACTATTTGATATAAATTGATTAGAAGAAGAGAAATAATTATTTTGGGTTGAGAACTCAAAATTAAGAAACAGGGGTATTTTGGTCATTTCACAGGGTGACATGTGGCATCATGAGATGGTGACACATGGCACTACATATAAGCTTGCCATATGTCTTTTAATCATGTAAGATGATCAAAGTCAAGATTAAATATAGGTTTGACACTTGGCACAATGTGATTGGGTCAATTAAACCTAGAGCCAATCAGATGGTGACATGTGGCAAGAGTTTTAAGTGGTGACCTAGCTATATAATGTGTTGTTATGAAAAACTAAAAACACAAGCTGCTACTTTTCTTTGGTGCCGCCACCCAAAGAACATCTCCCCTCTCTTCTTCTTCATCTCTCATCAATTCAAAGAGATTTCCCAACAATCTCATGAATTAAAAATATTAGAAATCATTTCTAGTGTCCTGTTTACATTTGTAATCTCTCAAAAGGCAAAACTTGATTTTCTAATTAATTGGGAAAGCTTTAGAAGCTGTTCAAGGGTTGTCATTGGTGATCTTGGTGTGGACAAGCTAGAGGGACAACACTTAGTGTCCTAAGCGCATCCCAAAGGTGCCAAACACACTGTAGTGCATCAAAAAGGTTATTGCACTTGTTCTTGATCTAATCTAGGGTTCTAAAGAATTAATTTGTTAATTCAAAAATCTTAAATGGAAAATGTAGATCCAAAAATATATTAAAAGAGTTTTAATATACTGTTTATCATTGAAATCAAATAGATAAAAATAAATCTTGCATGATGCATGAGACCCTAGGTGAAAAATTTTTGAATTCAATGATCTAAACTTGTGTTTTTCATGCTTCTGCTCCTTCACTTCCTTCAAATATCCACTAAACCCTTTAAGAAATTTTGTTTGTTTAAGCTTGAATCACCAAGTCTTCTTGCTCCCTTTGCTTAGGCTTCTAAAGTGATACGGTTCTAGGGTTTTTGCTTGCTGTCTTTTCTTCAAATTTGAGAGAGATTAGCTGTTGAAAGGAAAAAGAAAGGAGAAAGAAATGAAAATGAATGGCCTACTCCATGAAGGAGGAAGATAAAATGATTTTGTTAGTTATTACCCATTGGTCCTTCACCTTTACCCATTGGTCAATGAGCTTTTTATTTCCTATTGGTTATTCATTTTTTTATATTATTATTATTACTTTTAATTTTTCCTTTCAACTTAGTAGTTAATTCAAGTTAGCCCTCCAATCTCTTGCTTGCCCCTTAATTTATTAATTAATTTAATTTGGTCCTTTAACCCTTGTGGCCAAATTTCTAGGTATGAATAGAGGCAATTTCACAAACAATTAATTTTGCAATTTATATGAATACCTTTTAGAGTAAATTTGAGGATATTACATAACCTAAACCATGCAACAAAAAGGCCTAGCACCAATCACTATAAACCCTAAAAATACAACTCTAAACACCATAGTAAACTTACAGCTTCATTATCCCAAATAAAAAGGTGAAAGAATTAGAAGAAGAAAGAAAGAGACAATAGAAGGAAAACCACTAGTGAAGGCTCAAAGCAGAGCCGTCCTAGCTCAGTTAGTTGCTGACTCGAGCCAACATGATGACCATTTTGAATAAGAAAGTGAGTGGAAAGAAAAAAAGGATTCCAGCTCATGAATACCCACTTAGAAAAGAGTAAGAAAGATAGAAAAATAGTTGCTAATGCTATGACAAAATGAGTAAATGAGAAGTTGCATAAGATGTTAGAAGAGTTTATGGTCATGTTTAAAGCCAAAGAAGCCTTAGAAGGCACTAGTTTGAAAATCATTTCTCCATTCTCCCCAGAAATTTAAGCAAAAAATCATCCTTCAGAAGTTTATGATGTCAATAATGGCACTTTATGATGGAACTGGGAATCTTAGGGACTATGTGATTAACTTATAAAATGTTTCAGACATATTATGATGCACTATTATGTAAGGTTTTTCCAATCACACTCATAAGAGCAGCTTAAACTTAATTTAACAATCTAGAAACTGCCAGTGTAAAATCCATTATGGACTTAGCCAAATCTTTTATAAGCAAATTCATCACTAGCATTCCCATAAGAAAGAGACACTGAAGGAATATGTTACTAGATTTAATGCTAAAGCATTATAGATCCCTAACCTCAATGAATCTCAAATCATGGAAGCCATGCAAAAGGGATGATGTGCCTCATCATGGGGCTGAAAACACCATTGGACAAGACCATTTATTTAGAGAGCCAGTCATCTGGAAAGGGTTTAATAAATTTTAATATGGCATGTTTAGAAGTTGCAGTTTAGAAGAGAAGAAGGATGCTTTATTGTTTCTCAAATTAAAGACCAAGTCCATAAGCATGTGGGCCTTTTAGTGTATGAAATCAGGGCTTTTTATTCTTCAAAATTAATGGGTTTTGGTATCCATAAGTAGAAGTGTTGACTTTTCAAACCTGATTTGTTTAGGATTCAGTTTAAGCATCTTTGACTAGTATTTAGCTTGGTGCGCCGAAGTTTATTTCTTAATTAGTTTTCCTTATTATGTCTTTTTTAGGTTTTCCTAGTTTATTTTGTATCAGTGTCATTTAAATCTTCCTAAACTCTATAAATAAGGGAGACTTTCATTTTAATAGTTAAATAGATTTTTTATCAATAGAATAAAGTAATGTTGATATTTTTCCTTCAATTCTTATCTAAATATTCATGTAAGTGGCAAATTAACTTGTCCCAAGAACTTATTGTGACACCCCTTACCCGTGTACAGTATACCCGAGTAAGTAATGCCACACGGTGTACCGGCACACTCTAATATTCCTCAATTAATTTATATCATGCTTTTGCATATAATTTATGAAATACAATTTATTTAAACCATTTATCAAAAGTATCATTCATTTAAGGTTCCGAAAATTTTAAAGAAAATCTAAAAATGGAGAAACTGTTCTTGAACTGTTAAAAACACTTCCTATATTCTTATTCATTCATCTCAACTCCATTTATCAAAATCTCAATATTTTTCAGTTCACATTCATTTCTCAATCATTCATTTCATGTGATAATCATATATATATCACAGATAAACATTCACTTTTTCATTTACAAACACAATTCTCATTATTTACATGAGCATCAAATTACATTTCATAAGTTCATTTACACATGAGAAAATAAGATCAATTACAAAATACCAAAATGACACCTAGTGTCCTACCAATGGTGAGGTGACATGGATACTATAGGATGGACTTACCCAATCGTGGTCTACGGCTCTCGATCTACGCATTGCAAAGCGACGCTAAGCATAAAGCTTAGTGGTGCAAATAATAAAATAGAAAGAAATAATATGCAAATAAAAATCATAATTTCTTAGCCATTGTGTTCATAAAAACTGAATAATTACCAACTTAATGTTTAGTCGAGGGCTAATTACGTTTTATGCTATTAACTTCTTCATGCATTTTGTTTATTTATTTTCTTCATGATCTTGAGTTTCTTTGTATTCTATCGTAATCATTTCTGATATTTAATTTTCGTATTTTCTTTAACAATAAGTTAAATTACAGTTATACTTTTCCATGCCCAAGTAACCTATATACCATGGGACGCAGAACGCCAACCACGATGGCTAAAGAGCCATGATATCACATAATCGGCATAAAAGCCATGAATACGGGCATAAAAGCCATGGATACGGGCATAAAGCCATGAATACAGGCATAAAGCCTTTCCTTTCGCAGTACTGCTAAAACAATACCCTATTGGCATGCCAAACTATCCAAACCAATCACATTAGGCCTACTAGGGCATTTTGCATTTTTTAAGTTTCACAATTTTTGAATTTCAAGTTTTCATGTCACTATTCATTTCATTAGTCAACTAAAATGTTGACTTTTGCATAAACAATAGGTACATTGGTTTTTAATACTCCCAACATATCACATTTTGTATTCAAAACTTGTTAGTTTTGGTCACTTTCTCAAAGCTTAGGTCATTTTGGCAAAATTGCCAATTTTTGGTTTTGGTGTCACTATTCATCTCATTGGTCAACAAAAATGTTGACTTTTGGATAGAAAATAGGTGTATTAGTTTTAACACCCCAAACATACCACATTTTGTATTTAAAACTTGTTGGTATTGGTTGCCAATACCATTTCTAAGCTTAATGCTAATTGAACAAAATTTTCAGATTTGGTGCTTCATCTTTATTGTTCCATTTGATATTTCTACAGTGGGAATTTGAGGAAATGGTAAACATGAAAGTTGTTCCTTATTTTGTCTAGTTGAATTTCTTTTTTTGAATCACTCCATTTGGAGTTTTCTAGCTCAAGTTATGGCGGCCAAAATAAGTTTACTGTTCACGTGCACTGTTCATGCTTAGATTTTGGGTCTAGCAGATTTTTGGTTCAATTTTGGTCAGTAATTTGATCAAGTTAAGTTCATAATTTAGTCTAACTTTCTTCTTATGAAATGTTTTACCATACCTTAGGTTTCCATCGGTTCAAGAATCGCCTAAATCCGAGTTTTCTAGAGAGAGTTATAGCCATCCAAACATTACTACTCAAATCAAAATCTGCAGAGTTGCAGGTTTGAACAGTAACTGTGACTGCCATTTGGGTTAGGTTCTGGTCATAATTTGGGGTAGGTTTCTTCATGAAAGTTGTTTGTCTATGTCTTAACTTATTTTTGTAAAAATTTCAGGTCAATTGACCAAATCTACAGTGAGTTATGGCCAAATGAAAAGTTACTGTTCATTTGGTCAATTCTGCAGAGGCAGTTGCAGGGTGTCCGGATTGGGGCCAAGTTTTGGTCCTCTTGCTTTGGTCTTTTGGGCATGGTTTCTTCAGCAAAAATGTGCCATTATAAGCCTAGTTTCATGTCCAATTGGCCAAACACCAATTGGACCAACACAGCCAAAGTTATGGCTGTGTAATTGGACTGAAATCTCAGTCCATTGCTGCTGTCCCTAGGGCAGATTTCACCTTCACTTTACCATACTATTTTTCAGTTCTAATTATGGTCAACTTACCTAAAATGGTCACTAATTGACCATTAAAATGTGCTCTAACAATTTCCCAAGCCAAGCCAATTTTTCACTCTTCAAAACCCTAGTTCAATTATAGGTTTTCACAACACCTTAATTACTAGCTCCTTCAATAATCACATACACACATGGTTTAAACTTGATCTATAGCCCACTTTAAGTACATCAAAACAATCAAAATAATTCCTTCACAAGGGCTGCCAAAAATTCATAGTATGTGTACACATAATTCTTGTTTATTTTAGTTGCAATTCTCACTCAATACAAGTTACAATTCATGAAACTAAGAAGTTTTAAGTGTCTAATGCACTAACCTTGATTAGGGCAGATTTTTCCCCACTTAAAACTTCACTTTCCTTCACTTTCTAGGCTGCCAAACACTCTCCCAAGATGAGTGGACAACTTTTAATGAAAGGGGTTTAGGGTTTATGGTGAAAAGAAGAGAGAAAGTAAGCTTTGGTTGAAAATCAATGGAGGTTTGGCTAAGGAATTTGAGAGCTACGGGTGAGCTTTGTGAAGGTGAGGGCTGCTGGAAATTTTAGTTATTTTGGTCTTCATTTAGCCTCTTTTATTGTTTATTTAAATGGTTGTTAAATTAAAATTGGTGGGGACTTTCACATGACATCATAATGATGTCATATTTGGCATTTTAGTGTATTTTCTTTTTCTTTTCATCACTACTCAATTTCAATTTAATTTCTAGTAATATTTATTCATATTTTATATCATATTAATTATTTACTCAACTGGACAAGTCGGCCAAAAATCACCTCTGAAGGCGAAATGACCAAAATGCCCTCCGTTTGGCTTAACGGGTCAAAATTGTCTGTACCGATTGAAAAATTTTTCTAGGTATTTTCTTGGCATTATAATGCCATGGGAACCTCAATAACCCTTTTCTGGAGTCCCAAAAATTATTTTATAATTTTTCCCCGGCTCCTCGTTGCGAGAACCGCAACTTCCCTCTGATTACCCTTCGCTTGGGCACCGGCTCATTTAACTTGGTTGTATTTTATTTCAAAAATTTTTACTAAATTTTTCTTATTAATATTTGAGTTAATTATGATTCCCAACTTTAGTTTAAATATTTTTCCGGACGTTCTAGCTATCTGGACCGACACCGGTCACCGGAACAGTAGAATGTACGGAGTTGCTACGGGGAGGGTGTTACACTTATCACTCTTCAATCTCCTTTTTCTAAGAGTGCGGCATTCAATCTTGTGTTTATTTTTGTTGTTTGTCTTTGTGGCGATTCTTCTTATCAATAACAAGTGCAAGTTCAACCTTTGTTATTTGTTTTGTGGAGATCCCATCTTATCAAAAGAACTGCAAAGTTCTTTTTATTTTCATTATCAATTTTGAAATCTTTAGTGTGTGAATTCTTCCATGTTAGTAGTATGCCCTAGAGCATATCATTTAGTATGTATCTTGTACATTTTTTATTAATAAAAAGGCATTTTTATTTTTTCGTTTACTTAACATATTTATGTGTAATAGAAAAGGTCCATTGATATTTTGTTAGAAATTCTATTATTAAGTTGTTAAGAATATGAGTGACAGTATTTCTAGCACAAAGTATCATAAATTAGTTCACAATCGAGGATACTTCACAATAAGGATATGACTTATCCAAAAAGATTGTAATCATGTTTTTTTCCCAAGTTATTTATATGAGATGTAAATAAGATAGAATGGTGAGTCTCATGCCATATAATAAACATGATAGGCACTTATGCATGATAAGTAAGCTGAACTAGTGACACTTATGACAAGCACGTGGAGTTTACTCTTATCAATGCATTGTCATAAATCATATCAGTGCATATAATCTTTAGACCTGAGGTAACACAGTTATCTTTTATATAAGTGGTTTGAGTTTGATACTGCTTTCATAATTGTACTGTGTATGGGTATATGGGCATGTGTTGGCTCCTACCAGTTATATATGGAGGTCGGTGTTGATCAAGATGAAATATGTTACCCTAAGTAAATAGGGATAAAATTCTATGTTCATTTAATTATTCTTGATGTTTCAAGTTCCTAGCCAGGACAGACAGATTTAATCAGAAAGGAGTTTCTGATGAGAAAATCTTTTTAATCAAGAATTGAAATTAAAAGAGAACATAATATTCATAGCAAATGGGGTTTGACATAAACCATGACTCCAGCTCGAATTGGGATTTTGTAACAGAGAGATTCTAGTGCATGGTAACATATGATTTTAGGTTCATTTAAAGGTATTCCTTGTTACTGATTGGGTGGCCATGGCATGCTATGCTAGGAGTCAACCATGGTCTATGAGATGCCTAAAATGATTTAGAGAAATCATTTATGGTAAGAAAGAGTTCTAGTGATATTAAGAGTTAATATCATATGTCATTGCCAATTAGTGATGAGCCTAGTAAGTCACACACATACACAAGATAATCACCAAGTAAAATATGATTTAATTGATTAATTAAAGAGTTTAATTGATTAATTAAATAGGTTTGGTTTGCAATAAGATTGCAAAGTCCCTAGCATAGCTTGAAAACAAATCTAGGTTATTGGATGTATAGTATAAGTTAAATTTATATTAAAGTATTTAAATATGAATTTAATTATGAGAAATTAATTAGTAGAGATTAATTAATTAATTTATATTTGATATAAATTAATTAGAAGAGGAGAAATAATTATTTTGGGTTGAGAACTCAAAATTAAAACACGAGAGTAATTTAGTCATGGCACCATGAGATGGTGACATGTGGCACTATGAAATGGTGACACATGGAACCATATAAGCTTGCCATTTGTCTTCCTATCATGCAAGGTGATCAAATTTAAGATTAAATGTAGCTTTGACACTTGGCTTAATATGATTAGGTCAATTAAAATTAAGATGCAATCAGGTGATGACATGTGGCAAGGGTTTTGATTACCTAATTATAAAAGGAAAAGAATGAAAGAATAAAACATAGATTCTGATTTTTCTCAAAAGTGTGCCACCACCCAAAAGGCACTCCTCTCCTTTTCTTCATCCTTTCTCATCAATTCAAAGAGAAATCAATTGTTTTCTTTGAATTAAAATTGCTAGAAATTGTTTCTAGTGTCTTATATACATCTACAACCTCTTTAAAGGTAAATCCCTAATTTCTAATTGCTTGGCAAGGCTTGAGAAGATGATTTAGGGGCTGCCCATTGGTGATCTTGGTGTGGACAAGCTAGAGAGACAACTCTTGGGGTCCTAGGTGCTTCCCAAAGATACCAATTACATCTACAATGCATCAAAAAGTTAGTGCACATATTATTCTTTTAATCTAGGGTTCTAATGAATTAATTTATTAATTCAAAAATCTTAAATGGCAAATGTAGATCCTAACATATATTAAAAGAGTTTTAATACGCAATCGAACATTGAAATCAATTAGGTACATAATGGATATGGTATGATGCATGAAACCCTGGAAGAAATTTTTGAATTCAATGTTCTAATCTAATAATTTTCATGCTTCCTCTCCTTCAATTGGTATCAGAGCCACTATATTTGCCATTTGGATTGTTCAATATGAGATTTAATTATGTGATTTAATCAAAAGTTGAATGATTCATTGCTGGTTGCATAGAGAGGTGTGGCGGCATGCTTGATATCCTCACAAATGGTGCACATGATTTAGCAGCATCATGGTGCGCATGGTGTTGAGCATCAAATGTACAATTGTTGTATATTTTTAACGCCTATACCTAATTAAATTGTTTAATTAGGTATCTTTATTCACACAATTAAATTTTGAAAATTATTTTCAAAGGTATTAAATTTGGAAAGATTTTCTAAATTTAATTTTGTTGAATGAGATTCAAATCTGAATTTTTAAATTGTTTTAAATAAGATTCAAATCTGAATTTTTTAAATTTGTTTGAATGAGATTCAAATTTGAATTTTAAAATTTGGATGAATGAGATTCAAATCTGAATTTTTTAGTTGAATATGAAATATTCAATTTAATTTTAGTATGTATGTTTTATTTAATTGTTAAATGGTAATATGCATGATGGATGATCATGGACAATAAAAGACCAATGTGATTGGATTTATTTCTTTTATTTTTCTTTGGGTTGTAAAATAATTAATTTTATTTTGATGGCATTGTATTATAATTGTTGTAATATTTTGGGTTATAATTTCATTTATTTGAGGACTTTAAAATCCATGTTCTTGTAAATTCGCCTTGGTATGCCAAGGATTACTATATAATTGGATTGCAAGAAGATCAAGGAGGTCAAGAGCATTGGTGGGACCAGTGAGAGAAATTCAAGATCAAGTGTTGATTATGTACTCCTTTAGCAACTCTTATAATATGAATGAATAAAATGCACCTAGGAATGCCCTGATTCAATTCTTGGTGGCTCAGAATTGAATCCCTTAGAAAGTCCATGATCATACCATATTTATATATTTATCCATGAATGCATGAGATGTATGGGAATGTATACAAGTATATGATATATGCATGCTAATTGGATAATGTGCAAAGTGAGACCATAATAGTAATTAAGCCAACCACTAAATCTGCCAAACAAATGATTAAGTTGGAAATGGTATAATTAAGGTAATTATATCATGGGCCCTCCATTTAGGCAATTATTTTAAGAAATTTTAAATACTTGCATATGATGCAATTAATTTAAGAGATTTTCTTAAGAATAATTATTAAGCATGAGATATTGTAAATATGTAAATGGTTTGGTGGCCAATAATGGATGTGCCTGAGGACATTAAAATTATTTTCATGTTTATTGGCTCAATGGGATCAACTTAACTAATGAAAGATAAGTCAATAATGGATGTGCCTGAGATTTTGAGCATTAGGGGCTAGGTAAAAAGATTGAACCTCACATGAGATGTGATTGGCAAGGAGTTGCTCACTTACAGTTTATTGTAATTCCAATAATAGATGTGCCTGAGGATGATCAATAAGACTATAAGAATTCAATCACCCACTAGAAATCCATCCAACTAGGATTTCTATTTCCTACTTTGGAAGTGTAGGATTCGCTAAGTTAGTGGGAGGACCAATTTAATTAAAAGACTATAATCATTTTGTTTAATTACATGATATATTTCCTAATTAATCTGGTTATTTTCTGTAGTTATTCTTCTAATAATAATGAGCACACAACAACCGCCACCATCCAATATCATTGCGAGCATACTTGATCACAATAGGTTGACAGGAACTAATCTTTCAGATTGGCTAAGAAATTTAAAACTTGTCCTGAACTTAGAACGTTTTGGATATGTTCTAAACTCAAAGGTTCCTGGTCCGTTACCTCCAGAGGCCACTCAAGAGGAATATGAAACTTTGGACAAGTGGAAGGAGCATGATATGAGAGCCAAGTGTACATGCTTGCTTCTATGAGTAATGAGTTATAGAAGCAACATGAAAATATGCAATATGCAAGTGAGATCCTCCTTCACCTGCAAGAGTTGTATGGTGAGCACAGCAGGAATGCTTGGTATGAGATATCTAGACAACTATTCCGCATGAGGATGTCTGAGGGACAGAATGTTGGGGATCATGCCCATAAGATGATTCAGCTTATTGAGCAACTGGAACATCTTGACTTTTACATGGATTTTCAACTGTAGACGGATTTGATCCTTCAGTCCCTACCTGAGTCATTTGGGAATTTTGTAACAAATATCCATATGACTAAGTAGGAATACACCTTGGCTGGTTTACTTAACATGCTAGTTATTGCCCAAAAGAATATGCTGGGCAATAAAGGAAAAGGGGTAGCTTTGATTGCTTCTTCTTATACTGGAAAGTCCAATAAGAAGAAGGGCAATAAGAAAAAGAAATCTCAAATTCTTGGTCCTTCCAAGAATATAATTAAACCGAAAGGGAAGACCAAAGCTGATGAAGGCAAAGGAAAGTGTTTTCACTGCCAGAAGGATGGGCAATGGAAAAGGAACAACCTAGAGTATCTTGTTTCTCTGAAGAACAAGAAGGATACACCTTCAGAAGGTATGTCTATATCTTGTTATTTAGATGCTGATGATGCTCATAGTTCATCTACAACTTGGGTTTTAGATACTAGTGCCAGTTCTCACATTTCTTATGATATGCAGGAACTAGCAAACAGTAGCAGTTTGCGTTATCGAGATGTTAGACTCTAGATTGGCGATGGCTCAACTGTTGAAGTTTTAGCCATAAGATCTAAATCTTTTTACATGTCTGGACATGTTTTGTGTTTGAATAATATTTTATATGTAATTGATGCTTTTAAGAATATCATTTCTATATCTAGTTTGACTAGAAATGGCTATGAATTTCATTTCACAGATGATGTTTGCAATATTTATTTTGGAAATAAATATGTTGGCTCAGGTTATATGCATGATGGTCTTTATTATTTGGATAATAATGATAAACACAAAATGAATGCAAGCAATCGACAAGAATGCAATGCCATGGTGAAAATCAACTCAAGTTCAAAATATATTTGACACTTAAGATTAGGTCATGTTGCAGAAGATAGGATTGCAAAATTGGATAAATTAGGGATTTTATCCTCATTGGGTTATGAGCCTACTCTAACTTGTGAATCTTGCCTTCAGGGTAAAATGACTAGATCAGCCTTTGTTGGACAAGGACTAAGAGCTGAAAATATTTTGGAGCTAATACATAGTGATGTATGTGGTCCATTTAAAGAAATGGCTAAAGGTGGTTTTCATTACTTTATTACCTTTACTGATGATAAATCAAGGTTTAGGTATTTGTATTTGATGAAATACAAACATGAATCCTTTGAAAAGTTCAAAGAATTTAAATCTGAAGTAAAAAATCAAATAGAAAAAAGTATTAAAGTTCTTCGATCAGATCGTGAAGGTGAATACTTGAGTACTGAATTTGATGAATACTTAAAAGAGCATGGCATTTTTTCCTAGCTGACTCCTTTAGGAACGCCACAACTGAATGGTGTATCTGAAAGGAGAAATCGTACCCTATTAGATATGGTACGTAGTATGATGAGCTATACTGATATGCCAATCTCCTTTTGGGGATTTGCATTAGAATCAGCTTTGCATATTCTGAATAGGATTCCATCAAAATCAGTTTCTTCCACACCTTATGAGATATGGCATGAAAGAAACTAAGTCTTAAGTATGTTAAGATTTGGGGTTGTCCAGCTTATATCAAAAAGCTGAACACTGATAAATTGGAAACCAGGTCAGAAAAGGGTCGATTTGTTGGATATCCAAAAGTGAGTTTTGGATATTATTTTTATTTGCCTACATCACAAAAGGTTGTGGTAAGAAGAGATGCCACTTTTCTTGAACAACAGTTTATTCAAGAAGAAGGCAAAGGAAGGCAAATAGAATTAGAATTGGAGAATTCTGACCAACCAATAGATCAGGTGGATATAGATCCATCTAGTCCATCTACACCTATTGATGAAACATCTACAGTTATTCCTTGCAGATCAACCAGGATATCTCACCCACCAGTGAGATATGATTTTCTTCATGAAGATGAACAAGAGTTGTTTACTCATGAAAAAGTAGATCATGGAGATGATCCACTTACCTATGAAGAAGCTATATCAGATATAGACTCTTCAAAATGGATTGATGCTATGAAATCCGAAATTAATCCCATGTATAAGAATCAAGTTTGGGATCTTATTGACCCATTTGAAGGTATTGTACCTCTAGGGAATAAATGGATTTTCAAGAAGAAAATTGGTTCTAATCGAAAGGTAGAGACCTATAAAGCAAGGCTAGTAGCGAAAGGGTTTCGCCAAAGGCAAGGAATTGACTATGAGGAGACTTTCTCGCCTGTTGTCATGCTTAAATCAATTAGGATTCTATAAGCAATAGCTACATACTATGATTATGAGATTTGGCAGATGGATGTCAAAACATCTTTTCTTAATGGATACATTGAAGAAAACATTTTCATGGAACAACCTAGGGGTTTTGAATCCCAATATGGTGAAGGAGCAGAAGCATGAAAAACGTAAGTTTAGATCATTGAATTCAAAATTTTTTTACCTAGGGTCTCATGCATCATGCAAGATTTATTTTTATCTATTTGATTTCAATGATAAACAGCATATTAAAACTCTTTTAATATATTTTTGAATCTACATTTGCCATTTAAGATTTTAGAATTAACAGATTAATTCATTAGAACCCTAGATTAGATCAAGAACAAGTGCACTAACCTTTTGATGCATTGTAATATGTTTGGCACCTTTGGGATGCACCTAGGACACCAGATGTTGGCCCTCTAGCTTGTCCACACTAAGATCACCAATGGTAGCCCCTTGAATAGCTTTTAAAGCTTTTCCAATCAATTAGAATATTAGGTTTTGCCTTTTGAGAGATTACAGATGTAAATAGGACACTAGAAACGATTTCTAGTATTTTTAATTCAAGAGAATGTTGCAAATCTCCTTGAATTGATGAGAAATGAAGAAGATAAGAGGGGAGAGGCTCAAAGGTGGCGGCAACAAAGAGAGAATGAGCAGGTTATTTTTTTTTTCTTTTCATAACAACACATTATATAGTTAGGTCACCACTTAAAAGCCTTACCACATGTCACCTTCTGATTAGCTTTAGGTTTAATTGACCCAATCACATTGTGCCAAGTGTCAAACCTATATTTAATCTTGACTTTGATCATCTTACATGATTAAGAGACATATGGCAAGCTTATGTGTAGTGCCATGTATCACCATCTCATGGTGCCACATGTCACCCTGTGAAATGACTAAAATACTACTGTGTCTTAATTTTGAGTTCTTAACCCAAAATAATTATTTCTCTTCTTCTAATCAATTTATATCAAATATAACTTAATTAATCTCTATTAATTAATTTCTCATTAATTAAATTCATATTTAAAAACTTTAAATATAAATTTAACTTATACTATACATCCAATAACCTAGATTTGGTTTCAAGCCATGCTAGGGACTTTGTAATCTAATTACAAACTAAACTTATTTAATTAATCAATTAAACACTTTGATTAATTAATTAAATCATATTTAATTTGGTGATTACTTGTGTATGTGTGTGACTTACTGGGCTCATCACTAATTGGCAATGAGACATGATATCAACTCTTAATATCATCAGAACTCTTTCTTAACATAAATGATTTCTCTAAATCATGTTATGCAGCTCATAGACTATGGTTTAACACCTAGCATAGCATGCCATAGCCACCCAATTAGTAATAAGGTTTACCTTAAATGAACCTATAATCATATGTTACCATGCACTAGAATCTCTCTATTACAAAATCCCAATTTGAGCTGGAGTCATGGTTTATGTCAAACGCCATTTGCTATGAATATTATGTTCTCTTTTAATTCCAGTTCTTGATTAAAAATATTTTCTCATCAGAAACTCTTTTCTGAATAAATCTATCTGTCCTAGCCAGGAACTTAAAACATCAAGAACAATTAAATGAACATAGGATTTCATCCCTATTTACTTAGGGCAACAGATTCTATCTTGATCAACACTTACCTCCATATATAACTAGTAGAAGCCAACACATGCCCATATACCCATACACAATACAAGTATGAAAGCAATATCAAACTCAAACCACCTATATATAAGATAACTGTGCTATCTTAGGTCTAAAGATTATATGCACTGATATGATTTATGACAATGCATTGATAAGAGTAAACTCCATGTGCTTATCATAAGTGTCACTGGTTCGGCCTACTTATTATGTATAAGTGCCTATCATGTTTGTTATATGGTATGTGACTCACCATTCCATCTTATTTACATCTCATATAAATAACTTGGGAACAAACATGATTACAATCTTTCTGGATAAGTCATGTCCTTATTGTGAAGTATCCTCGATTGTGAACCAATTAACAATACTTTGTGCTAGAAATACTGTCACTCATATTCATAACAACTTAAGAATAGAATTTCTAACAAAATATCAATGGACCTTTTCTATTACACATAAATATATTATATAAACAGAAAAGTGAAAATGCCTTTTATTAATAAAGCATGTACAAGATACATACTAAATGATATCCTCTAGGGCATACCACTAACATATGGTTCCAAGGTATGCAAGCTAAAGCGATCCATTTATGGGTTGAAACAAGCTTCGAGGAGTTGGAACATCCATTTTGATGATGTCATTAAGTCATTTGGTTTTATCAAAAATGAGGATGAGCCATGTGTATATAAGAAGGTTAGTGATAGTGTTATCACATTTCTTGTCTTATTATATGTGGATGACATTTTATTGATGGATGTTGCCAGCTGTAAAGGTATGGTTATCAAATACATTATCCATGAAAGACTTAGAGGAGGCAACCTATATTCTTGGGATTCGCATCTATAGAGATAGAGCGAAAAGAATAATTGGTTTATCCCAAAGTCTATACTTGGAAAAGGTGTTAAAGAGTTTTAACATGCTTGATTCCAAGAGAGGATTGTTTCTAGTGAGACATGGTATCCACCTTTCTAAAGAGATGTCTCCAAAGACACCTGAAGAAAGAGATAAAATGGCCAGGATTCCATATGTTTCGGCTATTGGAAGTTTGATGTATGCAATATTGTGTACTAGGCCGGATATCGCATTTGCTGTTAGTTTGACTAGCAGGTTTCAATCTAATCTAGGTTTGGAACACTGGATAGCTGTCAAGAATATCCTTAAGTACTTGAGAAGAACTAAGGATTTATTCTTGATTTATGGAGGTGGTGACTTGCAATTAGATGGTTATATTGATTCTGATTTCCAATTAGATATCAATGATAGAACGTCTACCTCTGGGTATGTATTCATTTGTAATGGAGCTGCAGTCAATTGGAAGAGTTCCAAATAGAGTACGACTGCAGATTTCACTACAGAGGCTGAGTATATTGCTGCATCAAATGCTGCAAAGGAAGTTGTTTGGATAAAGAAGTTCATGACAAAACTTGCAGTAGTTCCTTCCATTGAGTCAGTAGTTCCACTCCACTGTGACAACAATGGAGCAGTCATACAGGCTAAGGAACCCCAGTCTCACCAGAAATCCAAACACATAGAAAGGCGCTACCACATTATCAGAGAGATAGTTAGGTGAGGCGATGTAACCATGCAAAAAATAGCATCAGCTAAAAATCCAACTGATCCATTCACTAAGTCTATGTCACACGCTCAGCTAGACCGACATCTTGAGAAGATGGGTCTAAGATATTGTAATCAATGACTCTAGTGCTAGTGAGAGATTATTAGTAGTATGCCCTGAAGGAACGGAAGCGTGAAAAACACAAGATTATACCATTGAATTCAAAAATTTTCACCTAGGGTCACATGCACCATGCAAGATTTATTTTTATCTATTTGATTTCAATGATAAACAACATATTAAAACTCTTTTAATATGTTTTTGGATCTGTATTTGCCATTTAAGATTTTAAAATTAATCAGATTAATTTTAGAACCCTAGATTAAATCAAGAACGATTACACTAACCTCTTGATGTGTCTGCATGCGCCTTTGAGATTCGTCTTCAGGACACCAGATGTTGTCCCTCTAGCTTGTCCACACCAAGAACACCTATGGCAGCCCTTGAACAGCTTCTAAAGCCTTTTCTATTAATTAGAAATTCAAGTTCTGCCTTTTAAAAGATTAGAGATGTAAATAGGACACTAGAAACAATTTCTAGTGTTCTTAATTCAAGAGATTGATGGCTAATCTCTTTGAATTGATGAGAGATGAAGAGAAATAGCTGGAGAGGCTCAAAGTGGCGTGACATATGAGAGGAGAGGCTGCTGGTTGTGTTTTCTTTTCATAACCCCACTTAAATAGCTAGGTTAACACATTAAACCCTAGCCACATGTCACCTTTTGATTAGCTCTAGGTTTAAGTGACCCAATCACATTGTGCCAAGTGTCAAACCTATATTTAATCTTGATTTTAATCATCTTACATGATTAAAAAACATTTGGCAAGCTTATGTGTTATGCCATGTGTCACCATCTCATGGTGCCACGTGTCACACTGTGAAATGACCAAAATGCCCCTGTGTCTTAATTTTGAGTTCTTAACCCAAAATAATTATTTTCTTCTTCTAATTAATTTATATCAAATATAAATTAATTAATTAATCTCTATTAATTAATTTCTCATTAATTAAATTCATATTTAAACACTTTAAATATAAATTTAACTTATATTATACATCCAATAATCTAGATTTGGTTTCAAGTCATGCTAGGACTTTGCAATCTAATTGCAAACCAAACCTATTTAATTAATCAATTAAACTCTTTAATTAATTAATTAAATCATATTTAATTAGGTGATAACTTGTGTATGTGTGTGACTTACTAGGCTCATCACTAATTGGCAATGAGAAATGATATCAACTCTTAATATCATCAGAACTCTTTCTTACCATAAATGATTTCTCTAAATCATTTTATGAACCTCATAGACCATGGTTAACACCTAGCATAGCATGCCATGGCCACCCAATTAGTAATAAGGTTTACCTTAAATGAACCTATAATCATATGTTACCATGCACTAGAATCTCTCGGTTACAAACTCGCAACTCAAGCCGAGTCATGGTTTATGTCAAACTCCATTTACTATGAATATTATGTTCTCTTTTAATTCCAGTTCTTGATTAAAAAGATTTTCTCATCAGAAACTCTTTTCTGAATAAATCTATCTGTCCTGGCCAGGAACTTGAAACATCAAGAACAATTAAATGAACATAGGATTTTATCTCTATTTACTTAAAGGAACATATTCCATCTTGATCAACACCTACCTCCATATATAACTAGTAGGAGCCAACACATGCCCATATACCCATACATAGTACAAGTATGAAAGCAGTATCAAACTCAAACTACCTATATACAAGATAACTGTATATCTCAGTCTAAAGATTATATGCATCGATATGATTTATGACAAAACATTGACAAGAGTAAACTCCATGTGCTTGTCATAAGTGCCACTGGTTCGGCCTACTTATCATTTATAAGTGCCTATCATGTTTGTTATATGGCATGAGACTCACCATTCCATCTTATTTATATCTCATATAAATAACTTGGGAACAAACATGAATACAATCTTTCTGGATAAGTCATGTCCTTATTATGAAGTATCCTCGATTGTGAACCTATTTATGATACCTTGTGCTAGAAATATTGTCACTCATATTCTTAACAACTTAAGAATAATATTTCTAACAAAATATCAATGGACCTTTTCTATTACACATAAATATATTATGTAAACGGAAAAGTGGAAATGCCTTTATTAATAAAATATGTACAAGATACATACTAAATGATATGCTCTAGGGCATACTACTAACAATCTCCCACTAGCACTAGAGCCATTCATTACAATACCTTAGACCCATCTTCTCAAGATGTCAGTCTAACTGAGCTTGTGACAAAGGCTTAGTGCATGGATCAGCTGAATTTTTTCAGCTGATGTTATTTTTCTGCATGGCTATATCGCCTTTGCCCAACTATTTCTCTGATAATGTGGCAGCGCTTTTCTATGTGTTTGGATTTCTGGTGAGACCTTGGTTCCTTAGCCTGTATGACTGCTCCATTATTGTCACAGTGTAGTGGAACTGCTGACTCAATGGAAGGAACTACTGTAAGTTCTGTCACGAACTTTTTTTTATCCAAACAGCTTCCTTTGCGATTCGATGCGAATATACTCAACCTCCGTAGTGGAATCTGCAATCGTGCTCTGTTGGAACTCTTCCAACCGATCGCACCTCCATTACAAATGAACACATATCCAGAGGTAGACTTTCTATCATCGATATCGATTGGAAATCGAATCGATAACCATCCAATTGCAAGTCTCCACCTCCATAAATCAAGAATAAATCCTTAGTTCTTCTCAAGTACTTAAGGATATTCTTGACGACTATCCATGTTCCAAACCTGGATTGGATTGATACCGCTAGTCAAACTAATAAAGATATGCGATATCCGGCCTAGTACACAACATTGCATACATTAAACTTCCAATAGCCAAGCATATGGAATCGGCCATCTTATCTCTTTCTTCGTGTGTCTTTGGAGACATCTCTTTAGAAAGATGGATACCATGTCTCATGGTAACAATCCTCTCTTGGAATCAAGCATGTTAAACCTCTTTAACACCTTTTCCAAGTATAGACTTTGGGATAAACCAATTATTCTTTCGCTCTATCTCTATAGATGCGAATCCCAAGAATATAGGTTGCCTCCCTAAGTCTTTCATGGAGAGTGTATTTGACAACCATACCTTTATAGTCACAACATACCGTATCATTACCCATCAACAAGATGTCATCCACATATAAGACAAGGAAAGTGATAGCATCACACTAACCTTCTTATATACACATGGCTCATCCTCATTTTTGATAAAACCAAAAGATTTAATGGCTTCATCAAAACGGATGTTCCAACTCCTCGAAGCTTGTTTCAACCCATAAATGGATCGCTTTAGCTTGCATACCTTGGAACCATCTTGGGATTCAAATCCCTTAGGTTGTTCCATGAAAATGTTTTCTTCAATGTATCCATTGAGAAAAGCTGTTTTGACATCCATCTGCCAAATCTCATAATCATAGTATGTAGCTATTGCTAATAAAATCCTAATTGATTTAAGCATGGCAACAGGCGAGAAAGTCTCCTCATAGTCTATTTCTTGCCTTTGGCGAAACCCTTTCGCTACTAGCCTTGCCTTATAGGTCTCTACCTTTCCATCAGAACCAATTTTCTTCTCGAAAACCCATT